>NC_051073.1:72444640-72774640 GCF_004664715.2 Peromyscus leucopus | reverse complement strand
AGCAAAGGAGTCTTCTCTCCAGGACCTAAGACCAGCATGAGAAGGTCGCAGACGGACAATCCGATTCGAGTCCAAACTCTCACATCCTGGAACTGTTTTCTCGCTTTTTTTTTTTTTTTTTTTTTTTTTTTTTTTTTTTTTTTTGGTTTTTCGAGACAGGGTTTCTCTGCATAGCTTTGCGCCTTTGCTGGAAGTCGCTTTGGAGACCAGGCTGGCCTCGAACTCACAGAGATCCACCTGCCTCTGCCTCCCGAGTGCTGGGATTAAAGGCGTGCACCACCACCGCCCGGCTCTGTTTTCTCGCTTTTAACAGCTCCTTGAGATGGAGAGTTTTAGGAATGTTGAATTTTTGTCCGAATTCTAAGTGTTACCTTTTAAAGAGCCCCACGGGCAGTCATTTCAAAGCGAATATTTCCTCCTACTTTTCTTGTTTTCCAATCTTGAGATTTCTTTTCTGAAAAGAGGATACACCCCAAAGCCAGGTCATCAAGCCCCCTCTTTTTTGGGCAGATCTGCTGTGTTTCTTTTCATCATGGAAGAACAGGACAAGAAGTGGTGGGCAGAGGACAGGGGGAGATCTGATACAACCGACAATGCATTAGCTTGTCTGCCCAGCACGTGCTCACCTCCCAATTCCCTCCGAGGCCAGCACACTAATTCCCACTTATATTCACTTGTATCTTAAGGGTCATCGACAACTGAAAGCATGGTTATGATGATAGCAAACATGAGGATAACAGTCTTCTTAAAATTCTCATACACAGGGAACCGGTTGGCGTGGACCCAAATCGCTCTTCTTGATTCTGGGGCCTAGGAAGTCTGAAGTCATCTCTACAGGTGCATAGTCTTTCTGTGACTCAGCCTATTCACTCATCAAGTGGGAATCGTAGCTGTCTTTTCTTTTCACATAATCATGGTGGGAGCCAAAGTCCTGTGCGTCAAGAGAATCACCCAGACAGTGTGAGTGTAGCTGTTGTCAAGGAACCATGGGACACTGAGTAGGCAGGAACCTGTGACTCCCTCACAACTGCCGGGACACCTGGCCTTTAGAGGAGTCTTCAGGAGCTGTCAGTGAGTCTGGTTCATAATCCCCTCACAGGCAGCTCCCTCCTAGCTCTTCCCCCCCCCACTCCCACTCATAGGAACAAAGTATAAAGATTTATCTTTCTGTACTTAGTTAGCACTGGGCCCTGTCGTACCAGCCTGGCCAGGGCCACCAGGCTTACTGTGAGCCTGGGCAAACCAGCCAGTGTGTATTAGGAAACCATCCTGGTCAGCATTACCGGTGGGACCCACCATTGTTCTGGCCCCAGGGTTCAGTGTGCAGGCTGATGTGGCTGTTCACTGAACAATGGGGACAAATCCCGGCCTGCTGTGTACTCTGCTCCCAAGAGACAAATGCTGGCAGGATTCTCCCAGAAAGCTAGTCATTCCACAGTCACCCCGCTGTGTTATGGCTGCTGGCTCACAAAGGAGGCCACAGGTACTGGGGACTAAAGTAGAAAGAGCCAAGGTGAGGCCAAGGGGTGCTTCAGAGCCCGGCAGGGAAAAAAAATGAGGGAGATTAACTTCCCCTTTCTGAGCAAGCAGTCACCCTGTCATGTGACCCAGAGCCCTCCAAACTCCCCTCTACCCCCTTGGCTCCTCCTTTCTCCGGGCTCCCCCACTTCCCCTTCTTGCCTTCTCCCCTCCACCTCCACTCCAGAAAGGATCTCACAAAATCCCCAGTAGACAGCTGAGCCAGTATCACTGAAGCCCAAGGGTTCTGAATCCCGTCACTAAAAAAGGCCTCCTCCTATGACTGTCCTTCGCGGACCTCATATTTGGAAGGTTTTAGGTTTTAGGGTAGCATATGCCCTTCGAGTTATAGACTCAAGGTTTTTCTCATTATTGTCTCATCTAATATCAACAGAACTTGTGTCGTCTTGTATATGAGGGAAAGGACAGGTTTGAAAACCTCTAACCTGTGTGAACTCTAGAGACAACCTAGTTGGCTTAGGAAACTTCGGGGAGCTAGAGCCAGGGAGGAGACTAAAGGGACAGCCTAGAGAAGGCTGGACTCCTGTGACCACGAAGTGTGGCTTTTTTCAAGGTTATGGACTGGGTTAGATGTTTCGACATAGTTCCCAACTACGAAGCATCTGCCAAAATTACCGACATTGACCGTGAAGGTGGTTTGTGGGTAAGGTGATGCCAGGCAGGCAGGGGGGCCAGACTCTGGATTCCCAGGACCCACGTAAAAGCCAGGCAATTTGGGCAGCCTAACCTCTGATCTCAGCACTCAAGGGGGCAGAGACAGGGAGTCTCTGGGCCAAGCTAGATAAATGGTGAGCAAAAGACCCTGTTTCAAAATATATCAGGTGGAGAGGGGACATCAATCTGGAGCCTCCGTAAGCATGCACACACATGTATACATGCACCCACACATATGAACACACATCTGTACCCACATGTCATAGGCACACTTCTGAACATTTATGGGGTAAAGTAAAAAGGTCTAAAGCTGGCTAACCATGTGGGAGACTGTGGTAGAAATCCAAACAACTTGGCAATAGATCCTTAGTACTAGAAAGGAGCGGGAACACAGTAACCACTGCAGTCCGGTTATCCTCACTATGTCGGAGTCTGCATTTGCAAATCCTGACCCCCAGTCCCTTTGGAATCATCCAGCACAAATCACCATGGTTCTGAGACTAACTTGTGGAGGTGAGCAAAGAGGAGCCAAGACCGGTGACCCAGTGCACGTGATCCCAGCTGGCGAGGAACAAACTCTCACACATCGTTCCAGGCACACCTAACGTCATTCTCTTGGCGTTCCTGCTTTTCGTCGATTGTTTCACTGTTTTCAGATGCCCCCTAATGACAGTACCAATGTGGTATCTAAAGGACGAGAAAGCTGGGACAGACCTTCCCAGAGAAAGCATGCGCTGGATAATCATCCATCTGGCATGAGTTCTAGAGCCCCTGGCTATGAGTTCCATGTTCCTGAGTCAACAATATGCTTAAAGTGTCTTGAAACAGAAGCACCCAGGAGAGGTTTAGTGTTGCTCATTGACAAAAATACTTGAGCCAGAGGCTCACAGGAACCTGATCTTACATCTCCTCTCAGAGCAACAATTTGGCTCGTGCTGTTCAGTGCTTGTAGTATCTGTGTAACTACTGAAGACGATGATAACAAAGCATGCATGTTACATGTTTTTATATATTGCTGCCCTATGGGTGAGAGAGTTGAAGTCATCCACATTAGACTCTGTGACTCTAAACTAATTATGTCAGTTGGCAGGATTTGAATCCACTCCTAGAGAGGAACAGGACTCTAGCTTTTGTACCAGACTGCCAGTTCTTAGGGAAATGTAGATGATCCAATAGCAAAACTGATAGATCATTAAGAGGGATCAAGGCTTGTGGATGGAGACCTAGGTGGGGCAGAGCTAAGACAGCAGACTGGAAGCTGAAGGGGCAGATGCTGACTTTGTGTGAAGGAGGGACTGTGGTCTTCAGAGCTCTCTGACAGGAGAGGCAGCCTTAGTGTGATGGTTCGAACTATAACTGTCCCTCGGCGGCTCAGGCGTTTGAACGCTTGGTCCCCAGTTGGTAGCACTGTTTGGGGAGGTTTAGGAGGTGTGGTCATGCTGGAGGACATATGTCCCTGGTAGCAGGCTTCAAGAGTTTAAAGACTCTGACATTTCTAGTTTTCTCTCTCTGCTTTGTGATTGTACTCCAAGGGGTGAGTTTTCCGCTTTCTTTTCCTCCCACCACGCCTTTACAAACATCATGGACTCTACCCCTCTGGAACCATGTGTCCAAACAGACCCTTCCTTTTATAAATTGTCTCGATCATGGTGTTTTATCACCTGTGGGAGCCCGTTCTGGGGTTCCTCGTGGCTTTACCCAGCAGGTCCAAATAGAGGATGATCAGGACCACGGGCCTGAGTGCAGGTGTCTGAGATGGCCTGCACTTGGCTGTGCTGGGGGAGGAGGTCTTTTGCTCCACCCCCTTGGCGTCTCTATAAAAACCCTGGGCCAGAGACAGTCGGGGCCGTTGGAATAGGTTCCAGGCCCTCTCGAGGCTATCCTTTATTTTCTATCTGTTTATCTCCGCAAGATTCTCCGCTATAAATCCTTCTATCTAATATTTCCTGCTGCTCGCACTCAAGAAAACTCTGGGAAGCTGTGGGGGTGGTGGGTAAACGCCCCACAATCACCACAACAGAAAAGTAACTAAGACACTTAGCCGAAACAAAACACATGCAGCCCCTTCCACCACACACACCAAAGTCAAAGGAAACAAACAAAATCAGAACACCATCATCCAGATGTGGTTTGCATGGATCAGACCACCGGGAACACACAAGGAAGAGGTGAATTGCATTTAGCACACACTAAGAGAATAGTGGAAGAAAAGGAGCTACTGAGTGTGGAAACGACAGTGTGAAGGGAAACAGAGGCACCCTTAAGCCTTGTGGATGGAGACCGAGATGGATCAGAGCTCAGACTGCAGACTGGAAGCTAGAGGCATACATGCTGGGTTTGTGTAAGGGAGGTTTTGTGTCATTCAGAGCCCTTTGATAGCCAAGATTGGAAGCCAGTGGTCCACGGGTCCATCCACTGGGGACACCAGGTTACTACGCTTTCTTAAAACAGTGCATTTAAATGTCCTTTGTGGGGCCTGCACCGCTGTTTCAGAAGCCTGCAGCATCCCACGTGCTTTCAGCCCAACATAATGTGTTGTGATTTACTTTACTCTTGTAATAGAGTGGCTGGGTATAGCAAATGCAGGTAAGGATGAAGTCATGATTTCAGACAGATGATCATTTCTAGCATGTCCCATATAGAACTTAGGTCGCATTTAGATTTATATCCCAGCATTTGGTATTTACTAATACTGTTCTGTGTTTCATCTTTCAGCTTCACCCTGGAGGCTTGACAGGGGAGCCTTTGACCTAGCATGTTGAGGAAGTGGGCTCCACATCTGGGAAATACTCAGAGGAATGCTTGGGATAGAAAAAAAAAAAGCTAACATGGCTTTAGTATACCTTGGCCTTTGCTTTCCTGAGATGCTGTTTCAGAGAAAACAAGAGTAGAGAGAGTAAACTCAGGATAATAACCTTGATGTTTGGAGTATGGCTGACAGGTGGGATGCCAGCCCTTGGCTCTAACAGCAGAGCGAACCATCTTCTCCACCCCAAAGGTCTGGAATTTTTGAATGGAGGACAAAATAGTTTCTGGCCTTTAGTATCCAATGCTTGAGAAACTCCTTTTAAGCAGAGCTAAGAGGTGCACCCGTGGCCTGGAGAGTGACAGTGGCCTTTCTGAACCAGGGCAGAAACTGACAAGCCTGCTGTTTCCCGTTTAGCAGCCATTGTTTGCCTCTGTCAGACTACGCATAGCCATCCTGACACGGGTCTCCTGTGTTGCTGCCAGAACTGCCTTTCTGGTGGCCTCGCACACACTGTGATGAACGCCTAAGGAGCAAAGCAGTAGTTGCTATGAGAGGAGAGGCTGTCTCAGCCTCAGTTTCCCCAGTGGAACATGACTGGTAAGATCTCTGAGGTCACGTCAAGAAATTGCGCTTTTAAAAGCCTTGACAATGATCTTGGCTATTGGCCACTTTTTCCCATGTCCTTTCTGGCCCTTGGAAAATTCTACTGTGTTCAAGAATGGAGAACACTTGCTTTGGGGCTCTTGTGTTGGAGAGGAGGCAAGTTAGCTTCTTGGCAGTGTGGTAAGGTCCAGAACTGACACATAGGCAGCTCATGGGCAGGGCCCTCTGCAGCTCCATGGGCAACACACTATCCCTTTTCTCAGGGTGAGTCTCCCATAATTCCTCCCACTTTTCTCATAGCCCTCACTGACAAAATGAAAAAAGGGGAGGGGAGATAATAAAATGAATTATAGGCGTGTAGTAGGCACTGGAATTTAACGTTCTCGTGTATCGTCTTGGGGGAAAGACCCTAGAAGACATGAGCTTTGCCACCTCTTGTGAAGACAGGTGCTTTAGCATTTCTCCAAATCCCCAGACACCCCTAACACTCTTAGTGATGCTGTGTCTTCCTCAGAATGAGCTAAGTGAAGCCTTGGGAGCTGCTCAGAGCATCCAGACTCCATCCAGCTCCCTTTCAAATATTGTCATAGGGTAGAGACAAGCCACGACATGTCCTTCTCACGCAAACCCAGAATGTGTGGATCTTAAGTGAGGGCATTAGGCCGCAGGTAGCTTGGCTACTTGCAAGTGAGAGCCCTGGTTTCATTCCTGTTCTCAATAGGGATCCTGTCTCCTGAGAGAACTTGCAGTGGAACCCTACGTCGGCCGCTTTCTACACCTTTCAGGGTCCTGTACTCACACTGCACACAGATCTCCAGCTATGATGAGCTGAAGGCATGAGCTGGAAATCGAACAAAGGCTTTCAGAAGCTTAAACATCCTTGGAAAATTCTACCTCTTCTACTCACCACCTGTCAACGTGGTCCATTTAAAATGTTTTTCTGACGTGTA
This sequence comes from Peromyscus leucopus, assembly GCF_004664715.2. NCBI lineage: Eukaryota > Metazoa > Chordata > Mammalia > Rodentia > Cricetidae > Peromyscus > Peromyscus leucopus. The sequence goes on along the minus strand of NC_051073.1, from coordinate 72,768,145 downwards.
GGTTTTCTTACTTGTAAAGTGTAGACAGAGCACTACTCTTATAGAGTGGGTTGGGAAGAAACAAGCCATGAGTATAGGAACTCCCGCAAATGGCAGCTCTGATTATTGTTTTTGTTGAATGCAAAACACAGGCAGAAAGAGTCATTCCGTGAGAGTGTGATTTCCCAGCCTTCAATGCACTCGTACTTGCTTTTGCACAAAGGTGTAGACTAGTTATCTGATAGATGAACTGCTCTGTGTAACTGTCCACCGTGGCGGGTTCTAGATTGTTGCTCCCTAAAAGCAATTAAGAGGCACTAGAGCCGGCGGTGGGATGCATGCCAATTCTTTTATTTATGATGCTATGTGGAGCACGAGCCGGCCAGCATTCAGCCCTCAGGGAGAGCTCTATGGCCCGTTCACGCCGTCACTCTACGATGCGGCGCAGTGACTGGACCGCGGGGGACGTTGCGCCCCAGTCGATGGGCTTTCGGTACTCCTTCTTGTCCAGAAGATACTGCCTGCCGCGGTAGTTGGGCAGCTCGTAGAAAACCCAGGTGCCGTCTAGTACCTTACAGGAGTGGATCTCTCGCATGTGGAACTGCTCCATGGTGGAAGGGCAGTCTTCTGTGGTTTCATACATCTGGCCATTAAAATCACCCTTCTCGAAGATCTGGATCTTATACTGGCCTCCACTAGACTGCGGACAACAGCAACAAACGGCAAAGGACAGCCATCATTAGAGAAATCACTAGCGCTTCAGGAACTCAGAGGACAGCAGGTTCACAGCCTGTCCCCCTGAAAGGAGGGCCATCAGAACTGTCTCTACCGTGAAATACTGAAAAGGCTGACTTCGTTTTTTAAAGTATAATTTCTATAAATATGTATGAGGTAGAAAGAGGGTCATAAAACAATTAGTCTTCACTTGATCTCCGCCAAAAGGCTGGGAAGTAATGACATTCAGTCTAGTGAGGAAGTAAACTATGATTTTTATTTCCATCAACAAAACCTCTAGAAAGACTTAGCAGAAGGTGTGTGTGGGGGAGAGGGGGCTGGAGAGACGGCTCAGCAGAAGCTTGCTGCTCTACCAAAGGAGTCAGCTCAGTTCCCAAAATCTCCATCAGGCAGCTCATATCCACCGGTAACTCCAGCTCTAGGGGACCCAACACCTTCTTCTGGCCTCTGAAGGCACCTGCATGCAAATGTGCTCACGCACGCACGCACGCACGCACACGCACACACTCATAAAAGTAAAATCTCCGAAAAGGTGTGGGGTGGTGGCCACAGCAAGCTCCCAGACTCACCAGATGAACAGCCCTGCAAGAGCCCAGGCGGTCATTGAGGCCCATCCAACGCTGGTACTCAGGGTACTCGCCCTGAGGTAAGATGTACATGTGTCCCGCGAAGTTGGGCCTTTCGTACACAGCCCAGGTGCCTCCTTCTACTCTGATGGAGTTGCAGCGACTTAGGTACGAGTAGAAGTCGGCACAGTCACAGTCGCAGTCATAGCGGCGGCCTTGAAAATTTTTGTCTTCATAGAAACTAATCTGAAGCACAGAGCAGTTAGAGAGCTGAGGGACTGGGCGGCTTTGCACACAGACGGGAGAGAAAAGCTCACTGTCCCTTCTACGGGAAGAGAAACACACTTCTAGTTGACCTCACGTTGACTTCTGGGGATTTTGTCAACAAATGCCATCGGGACTTTCTTAAAATGGAGCACAATAAAAGAATGTTCTGATGGAGGACAGCAGTCTCCCACCAAGACCAAACCAGGTATTTACATTTCTACAGCCCCCTACTCAAACAGACCGGAAGTGATGATGCAAAACAGACCTCAGTTTTTCTGGTTGAAATAGGGAACACCTGATTGGAACCCTGGGAGTTCATCAATTATTTCTAACTATCACTATGAAACCCCAAAATACACACACACACACACACACACACACACACACACACACACACACACACACACCCTTGTGCACTGTTATTCCACAGCCATAAAAACGCTGGGTTATAAGGAAACAACCGAGAGTTGTGGTTGAAGTGGTTAATTTCTTGGCAGTGTGCCGCCACCTTGTGGCTGATTTATTAACAGAAAAGCTCTGTCATAAGGAGCAGAGGTGGGGAGTCTTCGTTTTTTTGAGTGAGGGTAGAAAGGTGAGTAGTTTTCTGGAAGGAAAGGAAAGGGGACAAGCCTGTCCAAACGAATCAAGTTGGTGAAGAGTACAGCCTGTCACAGGAACCAGTGTATAGTGAGTGAGTGTGCAGTGAGTGTGACCGAGCTGGAGTTCGTTCCCTCAGTGACTGTGAACAAGAGCAAGCAGGTCACAGGGGCAGCTGCGACAGGAAGCACCCTGAAGAGGTTCAGTCAGGTCTTGGTGACTCATTAGATGGAGAGAATGGACTCACACAAAGAGCCTTTCTCTTTCAGATTCTTCCCCAGGGGACACACCCTGTTCCATTCTGCCTTAATCCCCCCCTCCGCCCCCTCAACATCCCAATTCTCTCACCTCTATTTCCTATTCCCTATTTTTTCTTACACACACACACACACACACACACACACACACACACACACAAATCATTTATTTCATTCCCTCCTCTTCAAATTTGTTTTTCTGATCCCTCTCTTATTTCAGCATAGCAGATCTAGAAGTGCCTGTTTACAGACGTGAAGGAAAAAATCCAGCACAGCTCACTAGCTAGCCATGTGACCAACAAGCATTGAGCCTTTCTTCAGAGCTCAAGGTGAAAGTGTGTCCTACAGAGAGGTGGTCTGAGGGTAGAATGGACATAATGGCAATCAAGTATAAAGTTTGATACTTAACTCAAAATTGCCAGTGAAGTAGAAGGGGCCACACCCCTGCCTGAGAAGCCATAGGCAATTGAAAGTTGTTGGGAGAGTGAGTCTCATATTCCTTGGTGATGTAGACACTCTAAAAGCAGTCACTCTCAACCTTCCTAACGCTGCAGCCCTTTAATACAGTTCATGCCGCGGTGATCCCAACCATAACATTATTTGGCTACTACTTCATAACTGTAATTTTGCTGTTATGAATGGTAACATAAATGTCTGATACGTGACCCACAGTGGGGTTCAGACCCACAGGTTGAAAACTGCTGCTCTAAGCTGTCCTGCTCAAATAACCCACACCCAAGCTCAAGCAAGCAACTGCAATTAAATGCAATGGGACACACACACAAACACACACACACACACACACACACACACACACTCACACGCACACGCACGAGCACGCACACACACCACGAAACTAGCAAGGGGGTTACAGGGAAGGGGGTTGGTGTAGTGGGAGGGAAATGGGAGAATAATGGGGATGCACATGATTAAAGTACCTTATATACACGTGTAAAACTGTTAAGCACATTTTACAAACTGTTTAAAATACAACTGGCTCAGTCTGTGTGTTACTTGTGTGTACGTTCTGGGCTGACCATTTGGTATTTGGTAGCCAATTGGTGTGATCTGCCCCAAGGAGGACAATTTTTTCTCCCACCCTGCAGCCTGCCTTAGTCGCCTGTAGTTCTTTGTGCAAGGCGGAAGTTTCACGAGCTTTCCTCTTTGCACCTTAGCGTGCCCCTCACTGTCATCCTTGTGCAGGTTAGGAAACCCAAGAGAAATCGTTAAAGATAGTAAGCTGCTTTTCTTGTTATGGACAAGGAGATTGACTTCCAAAGATCACTAGCTTTCCAAGGATAGCTAGAAGCCCGTGGGCTGCAGTGTAGACAGACCCCTTGCTTCTTATGTGGGCCATTTCTTTTCCACTCCATCTTCCTACCCCCACATGACTCACATAGCAGCATTTACACTCTAAACGCTCAGCAGGACTGACCCTGCACCCCAGAGCCTTTTTATTGTGACCTGTGATGAGAAATCGAGTAACTTCCATAAGAATGGACAGGTTCCACCCGCCTTCGTTCATATGCTGAATTTACTTTTGAGCCGTGACTTACCAAAAATGACTTTGTGGGAGTTATGCTATGGGGAATACTGCTTGTGTATTTTAATTCATTGGTTCTCACATTCACAGTCCTCTGCATATCTGCCTTGTAGCAGCATCTGGGAACGACATCTATAATGGGGTCACCACATTGTCTGCCCTGAGGCCAGCCAGTCATCCCACGCTGAACCAAGCATGCATTAGTTTTTCATGGAGCTCTGCCCTATCTATCTGCTGAGTGAATGAAGACTGGAATGTGAAATTTAACCACTCTATTGCTAATGGAGAGATTGTGGCCTTTGGACATAAAACTTGTAGAGAAAACTAGTGCTGGTTTTCCTAGAAATCACCACAAAATTCCTGTCACACTGGAGTTTATTTTTGAAAAGTAGCCTACTAGTCTAAGCAAGATTATCGCTGAGGTTAACAAAAAGCATGCTTAATAAAATCTGTTGCTCTTGCTGAGCCAATGTGCCTCTGAGTTAAGCGGTAACAGACAGTGAGAACGGAAGGGAGAAAGACTAGGTATCTATTTACACGATGTTTATGTAATAGCTTCCCTCAAGGCTCTTCAGATTTCCAGTGGGATTTAAGTGGTGTATTTTACACTAGACAGTCTTTACCCTGCAACATCTGGACGGTTGTTAGTTCTATTTGTCAAATGAGGAGAAAGAGCATCTAACCAATCACAGAACAAGCTAACAGCTACCTCCAGATAACATACATACACTGGTAAGCATATGCTATTGCCTGCCTAACTTCTTGCTAGTCTCAGTCTAAAGATGAAGAAACTGATGTGAATCTAGACGGAGCTTCTTCAATATACCTGGCCTGAGCTTTGAAAACTGTCCATGTCTCATTAACAACAAAAACTGAAGGAACTGCTCTACAGGCAGAGAGTGGGAGGGGGAAGGGAGGGGAGGAAATAGGGGGGGGGAGAGAATGTAAGCAAAGAAAATAATCAAATAACTAATGTATCACATGACATTAACATGCTCTATCATGTCTGCGGTCAACTGCATGGTCTGAATGTTGGGTGTTAGATTTAGGATGAATTTTGGAGGTATGTTTATTCACGGTAAAAAAAATTTTTTTTGTTGTTTTTTAGGAGATATATATCTAAATACCCCCAATCAACAGCGCAATACAGTTAGATACTCTTCAATGGCATAATAAAGAGAGCAAATATAACCAAATGTTAACAATTGGAGAATATCGGTGAAAGGCAAGAATTTGCTGCACATCTTTCTTATTCTTTCAAGATTAGTAAGTCTGAAAGTTTTCAAACCAAGAGTCAGAGGAGGGAGGGATCAGGGACCACACACTGACTCCACCCTTTAGCCTCGATGAGGGCTACAAAAGCTAACTAACCAGAGAATCCCTTCCTTCCCCAAGCCTTGCCTGAGCATTCACTTCCAGACAGGCAGTCGAGTCAAAGGTTGGTGAGGACCCTCTCTGGAACCAACAACTGCTTGAATGAAGAAGTACTGTCTGACTGAGTTCACTGGCCTGGCCTGGCCACTGGTCTTCTGGAACAATAAGGACTGAGGCTAAATTACACACAACAGAATGTTGACTACTTAAGTTTTCTATTACAGTCTTCATCATGTCCTATCCCTATGAGATTGAAATCATCCATGTTGCTGGGAGGCAGCCATCATGATGGTTTTGGTATTGCTTACCCATATAGTACTTAGCACAGCACCATCGCTAAATGTAAATCTTTAGTGTTGTGTTAGATGATGCTGTTAGACTAGAAAACAAGCCCTCCTCCACCCCCTGCCCATCCCTGTCCTTCAAGCACTAGGTTATTCCCCTTCAGGCAACGAAGCAGGAGCCGTTCTGGATTCCTCTTTCAACGTATCTTTAGGAGAAAAGCAGGGGAGCGGCGGAGACGTCTGCATGGCCTTGACTTACCTTGGCTCCAGTTTTAGACATTCTAAGTGCAGAGGTTGATTCCGCACCACTGAAAGAAATCCAGAGCAGCTTCCGGGGCTACAGGCACAGGGACCTTTATACCAGGCCGGTTTCAAATCAATTTGCTTAGTAGTGAGAACTGAATCCAAAATTTGAGTCAGTCATTTACAGTCTATCGATGTTTGCTAGATAAACAATTGGGATTATGAAATAAAGGAAGGCTTTATTGCCCATCTAATGCTCACACAGCCCTGCTGCATTGTTGACTTTGCTGAATCAAGGCACCAAAACCCAGCCAAAGTTTTAAAACTTCAAAACAAGTATTTTTTCTGTGCAGTTTGTTTTATCCAATGACTATTGGACATTCCTAATGTCTTTTTTGTTCTTCAACAGAGAACACACAGAAGAATACAAAGACTATCCTCTACTTCAGGGCAAAGGTGAGGTTTCAAGGGCAAAGAAACGTGTACCTAAAAGTCATGAATGCTCTTGTCTTTGGGGTGTTGGGAGTCATTACAAAAAAAAATTGGCGGGGTTGGGGATTTAGCTCAGTGGTAGAGCAAAGCCTAGCAAGCACAAAGCCCTGGGTTCGATCCTCAGCTCAAAAAAAAAAAAAAAAAAGAAAAAGAAAACCTAAAAAAAAAAAAAAAATTGGCAATCTAAAAGCTTTTAATATGGACTCTATGTTAGAGATATAACTATATGTTATATATGTTTGGCTCTTGAATTTTATTCTGCCCTTTAAGTAGGTAGGAAAATGTCTTTGATTTTGGTAAATGTATGCTAATGTGTTTGGAATAGAATGATGTCTACAATCTACTTACCAGCTTTAAAATTAATGACAGAATAGATGAGTCAATGTGACAAAATGTTAACATCTGGGTACTCTAGTCAGAGAGTATATAGGTGTTCAGTGACCTTTCGTTTTTTTGTTGTTGTTGTTGTTTTTCAGAGCCTTACTATGTTATGTATCTCTGGCTGGCCTGGAATTCACTGGGTAGTTGAGGCTGGCTTCAAGGGCTTTGGCAATCCTGTTTCCCAATTCAGGAATTACAGGCTTGCCACAGGTCAGCTCACCTATTCTTGCAAATGTCATTCAGGTTTGAATTTTTTCCCAGACACAAATTAAAAAGAGCTGTTACTCACAAGAGGAGTGAGTACATAGGGAGAGAAAGCTGCCTTGAGACTGCAGAACTTTCCAAGCTAAATGCTCACTCTGCCCTTTACACTGGAATCTGTCTCTAATGTTAGGAATGGGGTTAATACTTTCTACAAACTCAGAGAAACAATAAGCCAATCCTTCTCCCTTTAATTTTCCCAGCAGAGCACAGTCTTCCTCAAAGTCCAATTTCACCTTTCTACCATGTCCAATAAATACCTTTATAAACGGGATCCCCACAACAGCATTCAACTGAAAAGGGGAATGTAGGGGCTGGAGAGGCATTTGCTGCTTTTGCAGAAGCCTGGACTTCAGTTCCCAGCAGCCACACAGGAGCGGCTCACAGGTGCAGCTCTGGGGAACGGACTCATCCGGTCTCCTCCGGTACCTGCACTCACACATGCATACCCAGAGACAGACATACACACATTCATCATAATAAAAATAAATCTCTAAAGATGTGGCAGATGTGCCTTGACATACAGATCACAGAGAAGCAAACAACACACCACGGAATGTATTTGTGTCTTAACTTTCGGCATGTCAAAGAGTCAGATCAACCCATGGGGTCTGTTAGTGTCACACCAATGCCTCTTCATTCCCTCATCCCGTGCTTACCCCAATTTCATGTTAGAGTAAGAACTATCAAGGCTTCAAGGACTTAACAAGTATGAAGAGGGCTAATTTTATCTGAGAACTCTAAGAGTGGCTCTCCGTGATGGTAACTATTCAGTAAGTAACTCGGGTTAGTGATTAGAATCATGTCACTCACTTGTCTGGAAGAACAGGGCTTCCTAGCCACATGTAAACCCAACTCTGGTACAGTAACAGAGGAAAAACAAAACCTTTTATTAAAATTAAAAGTAAAACTTATCTTCTTAACAAAAAGGGAAAATTACTTTTTAGAATTTGTTTATTGAAATTTGAAGCAGAAAATAAAAATAAAAAATTTTACACAATTTCATGTGTTTTATACGTTAAGGCCTAAAATACCATTTTATAAAACTATCTCTGCTGTACTTATATACCAACTGACCATACTGTCACTCTTTTTAAAAAAGGAGTAGCAATTTCATTTTAAATAGTTACAAAGAACCACACAACTTTTTGTTTTGTTTTGTTTTGTTTTTTGAGATACTGGGTCCTCACCATGTAGACCAGGCTAGCCTGGAACTCACAGAGCTCTACCTGACTCTGCCTCCTGAGCCCTGGAATCAGGCATGTGCCACCACACCTGGCTAACTTTTTCAGCTAGGACAAAACCCTTCCATCATACAAATTAAAATATGAAGTCAGTTTGTGAACCTTCACCCGGTCACTTAGACACTAACTCATACATCCATCTGCCTTGCCCAGTGTTCCATTTTCAACAGGTAAGTCAGAAGCTCAAATTCAACCCAAGAGAGTATAGACAGGAACCAACAAAGGAGTGAACTGGAGGGAAAGCCTGAGGTCTCTCAGGCAGCAAGGGTGTCTTTCCAACAGTCTTCAGTGGGCACCAGTCTCCATCCTTCCTCATGTTTCCAGAGTCCTGCAGGTGAGCAAAGAGAATGTAATGTATATAAATCAATTTTCACAGTCCATGCAAATATGAAAACTACTTTCATTTACAAACTCATATAAATTAGGAAGAGCATGACAATTTATCATGAGAAGATTAGCTTTGTATTCCTCTATGGTGTTAGTTACTTTATAACAGAAAGAAAATATTACGAACCCAAAATTGGTAGACAGGCGGTAAACAGGAACACCAATCCCTATGCCTGACATAAATTCCACCTGGAGACTAACAGGAGTGCCAATCCCTATGCCTTCCAGTTCCTGTTTCTTTGTACAGTCTCAACCCAGCATTTATTAACTACATACTGTGAAATTCTCTCTCTCTCTCTCTCTCTCTCTCTCTCTCTCTCTCTCTCTCTCTCTCTCTCTCTGGTTTTGTGAGACAGAGTTTCTCTGTATAACAGCCCTGGCTGTCCTGGAACTCACTTTGTAGACCAGACTGGCCTCAAACTCACAGAGATACACCTGCTTCTGCCTCCTGAATGGTGGGATTAAAGGCATGGGCTTTTTTTTTTTTTTTTTTTTTTTTTTTTAAGATTTATTTTTATTTATGTGCCTGGATATTTTGCCTGCATGTGTGTGTATGCACCCACATGCCCACAGTGCCCTTGGAGGGCAGAAGAGGGCATCAGATCCTTTGGAACTGTTATTACAGACAGTTAAGAATTTCCCTGTAAGTACTGGGAATTGAACCCAGGTCCTCTAAAAGAGCAGCCAGTGCTCTAAACCACTGAGCCATCTCTTCAGCTCAAAGTCATGCTTCTTAAAAAGACTGGCACATACCCACAATCCCAGCACTCAGGATGCCAAGGCAGGAGGACTGCGACAAGTTCAAAGCCAGCCTGACTACGTGGAAAGACTCTGTGTCATGAACAAAAAGGAAAGGAAGACACACTTTGGAAAGGGAATCATTTTGTTTGCAGCTTTGTTTGGAAACCTGCAATCCCCTAAATAGGTGAGCACATGTGGTGCAGCCCACTCCTGGGTATAAATGCATGAGACGGAAGCACACGCTGTAAACATGAAGCAGTGTGATTTGAAGGAGCTGCCAAGTGGAAAGAATCTTCAAGTCGTCTCGATGGACTGCTACCCTACTGTAAGAAGGAACACTCTTGATACAGCAGGGATGAACCTTGACAAGCTGACTGCTTCCATTTATAAGACTGTCCAGAATAAACAAGGCAAATGCTTGTTTGCTGGGGCCTGGAGGTGAGAGAAGCTGAGGAGTTAACGGCATAGGAAATGACCACTAATGGGGAGAGGGCATTCTAACTAGGCACTATGAAACGTTGTTTTTTAAAAGGTGGCTGTTGCATAGATTTGCGAACTTAGTAAAATGCAATGAATTCTTCACCTTAGAAAGGTGAGTTGCCAGGCTAGATGGTACACACCTACAATTCCAGCTCTTTGGGAAAGTAAGGCAAGAGAATTGCAAACTCAAAGTCTGCTTTGTTCAAGGCCAAAATCTAAGCAATGTAGCAAGATCTGGTCTCACAAACAAGTACAAAGAGAGCTATAGATACAACTCAGTGGTAGAATGATTATATAGCATGTGTGAGGCCCTGGCTTCCACCCTCAGTACCTCCAAAAGAAGAGAAAAAAAAAAAGAAAATAAGGCCCTAAACAAACAGGTGAATCTCATGTTATGTGAATTATATCTCTCTAAAAATAAGCTTTTTCCTATCTTGGATCCCTAGTTTCATCTCTGAAAGACAAATGCTATTTATATTTTCATACTCTTTGAGAAATTCTTTAATTCTTTAAGTGTGTAAATAAAAATTTCACTGTTCTGGCTGGATTTCTAATGGGAATGATTATTTAAACCAGCAGCCAACACTCTGTTTCCTCCCCTTATTTTCCAGTTACTGCACTATGCAGGAGAGGCCTTGTTCTGGAGCACAGGCGGCTATTAACTGGTACAGATGCAGCTTATCAGCGGCTAGATCACTGGAGAAAGTGACACCCTCCATTAACTGCTCACAGACCCACAGGAAGGGAGGAATAATGAATCCTTATTAATTATGACGCAAGGGTTCATGATGTGGGTTTGTGTGCACACACATCCAGGCCACAGTGTGCCTGTGGAGGACAGAGGCCACCTTTGTGGAGTACTTTTCTCCTTTCATCTTTACATGGGTTCTGGAGATCAAACTCAGGTCGCCAGGGTGGAGCCGCTTCCCCTCTGAAGTACCTGGAGGGCCCAGCACGGATAGTGTAGCAGAAACCAGAGGCCTGGAACCAGACCAATGACTCTTTGCAGTGAACACTTGCAATAAAGATGTACAGATAAAAGTTTACTGCATGACTCACTGTATCACACTACTGCTTCCATGATGAAATTTTTCCTTTTTTTTTTTTTTCTATTTTATTGGGGTGGGGGGTGCAAGGGCAGAGAGCAGATATAAAGGGACAGGGAAATGAATGTGACCAAGGTGCATGATGTGAAAGACACGAAGGAAAAATAAAAAGTTTTTAAAAAGTCTAAAAAATGCTGGAAAAACAGAATTTAAATTAAGTAATTCTCAATAAATGTATTCCTATCTATAATCTCATCTACATATTTAATTCATGACTTTCTTCTAGTGTTCAGTAATAAAATATTTATTTGGATTAATTCTAACTAACCTATTGGTAATGCTCTATGTGTGATTATTAAAGACCAGTTTTATGAGATAGTTTGGGGGGATGGGAAAACATACAGTAGAGAGGAGAAACAGAACTTAACGCCTGGGCTTGGAGTGACAGCTCAGCAATTAAGGGCATACACTGCCTTCCCAGAGGACCTGAGTTCAACTCCCAAAACCAACGTCAGTCAGCCCACAATCACCTGAGACTAATGCTCCATGGGACCCGACACCTTTGACCTTCTCTGGGCACCTTCACCCACCCACACACAGACATACACACATACCCATACTTACAAATAAAATAAAATAAATATTAAAAACAAAAGGCAAAACAAAAACCTAATGCTATTAATGGGAAAATAATATTTTGGTGCTACAGAAACTGTAAAAAAAGATAAAACTTGGTCGTTATGTTTGCCCAAATTTCTCTAAACTTGAATAGTTTAGTTTTCTCATCAAATAAAACTTGAGTATGTGTCTACAGGCAGATGGGGTAAAAGAGAACACTGGCAAGGAGAACATGCTCTAAAGTCCTTGCTTTTCTGCTTTGTATGCCATGGAAGAGTTCCCAAAAGCTCCTTAAGTGCTCTGAGTTCTAAACGCCTACCAGCAGTCCCGTGTGGGGTCCTATCTGGGCACTTGTTTGGAGGCCGCTGTGTGTGGAACGAGGCTGTCCAGCTGGTGCCGATGTCCTGTCTTAACCAACCATTCGTAGAACTTGTTCTCCACAAAGGCCTGGAACTGCTTCCTCTGCTCCCTGAATTGTGATTGAGAGCGAAAGCATTTAAGAAGACAACCCCAACAGATTTACTCCTGTGATTACCGGAGATCTCAACACAACTGAACGACTATTTCTAGACAGTCTAGACAGTTAGAGCACAGGGAGAGAGTGTCTACAGGTCTATTCGCTGGCAGATTCCTACTGAGGACAAAATGAATGAGGCAGTGTTCTGACTGATGGGAATAGATCATAAAGAAAAGAGACTGGCCCTGTCCAGGCTGGCAGCTGTGATCTGTGTCTACGTCCCTGTCAACTGTATACCCTCGTAGGGAATACAGGAAAGAGGCAAGATAAACACACAGCATGCAGTCAAGTACTTCTAGGGACTGCTTGTTGGAGCACAGTGGGGCGTCAGGTGACAGTGTGGCATTACCAGGAGTGCTGCTGTAGACGGAGGGCAGACAGAAGATGTCTGTCCAGTAAGATGTCGACATGAAATGATGGAAGAAGCAAAAGGATGTGAACTGACTACCAGACAGAAGAAACAGAAACGATAAAGGCCTCACATGACAGCCTGGTGTGGGTAAGAAAGACAAGAGTAGACCACAGCCAGGGACAGCCCACCCATCAGCCTGGCTGTGCTGTGCTGTTTCTGTGGGACACAATCCCACAGGACACCAAGGCAGACAGGGCCCCCGGGAATGACTACAGCCCAAAGCAAGAACCAGACACTCCACAGTCCTACTGAAGTCCAAAGGGAAACAAATGTGGTGAGACCATAAAAATGACCCCTGCTCTCCTGGACGGGTGGCTGCTGCGGCTCTGTTGCTCTGGATCCACCCATCCCAACTGTCTTACAGATAAAATCACTAGGCTAGAATACCAACCCACCCAGTAACACAGTGCATAAAATGCTAACCTGGGGTTCAAGTCCTGAGAAAACATGCCCGTGTCGTTTAATTAGTGTGGCTGGCTGGAGACTATAAAGTCCCATCCAGTCTCACATGCACAGCAGACACTGACACGAGAAAACACTCACTTTGTCAGACGAGCCTCCTTCACAGTTTTCTGCCAGATCTGAATCTTCTGTTCTCTCTGAGCCAGCGCTTTCTGGTACTCCGAGGGGAGACCCCCGGGGATCTCCACCGTGTCCCCTTCCATCTCAAAGGGAGTAACAAACACGTAGAACTCGCAAGGTGGCAGGAGCCGGAAGACTGCTGCGTCGCCGCTTTCTCCGCACACAACCATCGGGTCGTCCCAGTAGTTGGGGACCGTAGCAAGGCCAGTCCTGGCCATATGGTCCTCTAGCATCGGGTAATGGGTATGGAACGGGGCCATAGTTACTCTCTGGTTCCCAGAGAGAATGAGTGGACGTGACGGTGTCATTATGTGGAAGGTGCAGCCAGTTGTAAAGGAGATGGACAGCCGGTGGCAGACAGCAATGACATTTAGATTCTCACAGTCATGCAGGTGAAGAGCCGTCTCCACAGGACCCAGCACAAAGGTACTATTCCTGCATTTTTCAATTGTCACGGATCTGAAAAACGTTAAAGGAATTAAATTCTTCTGAATGAATTACCTAGAATAAAATTCTGACTTAAAAAAAAAAAAGAAGAAGAAGAAGAATCCTGGGGCTGGAGAGCTGGCTCAGAGGTTAAGAGCACTGACTGCTCTTTCAGAGGTCCTGAGTTCAATTCCCAGCACCCACACGGTGGCTCACAACCATCTGTAATGAGATCTGGTGCCCTCTTCTGGCCTGCAGGCAAACATGCAGACAGAACACTGTATAATAAATAAAATAAATTTTTTTAAAAAAATGAACCCTGTCCAAAGAAAATATGAAAATGCTTACCGCAAGGGGGAGAGCAAATATATGAAAGACTCATTGCAGCGATGAACTCTGACATGTGCTCCTGCTAGGGTGTCTGAGCTCCTGGCCAGTGTTTGCCTGAACACCTGGCTCATCACCACAATGCGGTGCATTCGAGGGGCCACGTGAGCATTGCAAGCAATCTTCGCTCTTCTGGTCGCACCTTCAACTATTTAAGGAAACACACAAATAATAAGATGGCTGCAAACCAAAAAAAAAAAAAAAAAGAAGAACCCACCAAAAACATGTGACCATGACATTACACATGTTTACATGTATCCATGCCTAAACTCAAAATACATGCAAAGAAAAATATATTAGACTTAAGAGTTAATGACAAAGTGGTGTTTACTGTTCTTTTCTATATATCTGCAATCTTTCAAAATTCTTATTAAAAATGTAACTTTCAAAAAAAAAAAATGTAACTTTCCTTTTTAAAAAAAAAGAAGAAAAGGGGAAGTGCTGTGGATATTGCTCTATATAAATAAAACACTGATGGCCAATGACCAGACAGGAAGTATAGGCAGGACAAGGAGAGAGGAGAATTGGGGAAACAGGAAGAAGGAGGGAGAGACACTGCAGCCACTGCCAGGACAAGCAGCATGTGAAGACGCCGGTAAGCCACCAGCCACGTGGCAAGGTATAGATTTATAGAAATGGGTTAATTTAAGATATAAGAACAGTTAACAAGAAGCCTGCCATGGCCATACAGTTTATAAGTAATATAAGTGTCTGAGTGATTATTTTATACGTGGATTGTGGGACTGCAGGGCTTGGGGAACCTGGAGAGAAGCCCTCCAGCAACATGTGTCTATGCAGCTAAAAGCCCCTCATCTCTATGCCAACTCTGAGGCAATGTCTACTGGCTGGCCAAATTCTGCTGCTAAGTAGGAAATAAAAAGTCTCAAGCAAATAAGCACCTGGCTGCAAGGGGGAAGGAGATTCCAGGGAGGACGGATTACAGTCATGTGAGTCCTGACAAACCCCAGTCAACACTGAGGGTCCTGCTCCATGGTGCAAATCACACACACAAGGTGAGTGTGGGGATTCTGCCGTGTTCCAGCCGCATGATCGCACATGCCAGTTCAGGAGCTTGACAAGGGGTCTTGTGTCTTACGTCATCAGTGTACGCTGGTGATTACATGCGCGGCGTGGTCATGTATCTGCACATGTGTGGCGTAGCTCTGTAAGCCCACCTGCACCTTAAAGAGCCGTGACTCAGACCCCCACCTCCTCTCTCTGTTCTGTTCTCTTTTCCCCCCACCATCTTTCTCTCTCTCTCTGCACGTGCTCCTTCCCCAGGCCTGGTTCTCTTGTCCCCCCACCCTACCCCTCTTCCTCCTAATAAAGCTCTGATACTGACACTGGGGTTTGTCCTGATCTTTTGCAGTAACCAGCGCCGCTTATCATTCTTACAGTGGGTCCTCTTTTATATGGGGTACTTCTTATTTACTTACTTACTTGTTTTTTCCCTTTATGTTTATCTTATGTGTATGGGTGTTTTGCCTGCATGTATGCTGTGTACCACATGCATGCAGTGCAGAGACAGGGTTCACCATGTAGCCCAATTTAGCCTTGTACTTGTGACTCTTCTGCCCTGTCTTCCGAATGCTCGATTACAGGTGTGTGCCACAGCACCAGGCTAGCAGACATCTGACCGTTAATACAGCAGAAAACAGTGGGGTTCTTGGTCAATTTAATATTAGGTAAAATGCATTTGAAAAAAATACCTTGGTGAGCCCAAGCCAATTTCTTTCCAGACTTGAGGCAAGCAGATGGGCCATATGGATTTTCAGTCAAACAGGCTCTCAACCAGGCTTCTAGCTTGTACAAAGAGAACGTCTTCGAGATCTTCGAGAAGCCACTTTCTGCATGCAGCGGCTGCCACAGTGCAAGTTCATGAAGGGGATAGACCTTCCTGGTTCTGCTCACAGTGCCTTCGATGAGGAAGCTGAGCGCCAGGATGGCATCTTGAGAGAGCACACTAGTGTGGGTTGAGTGGAAGGATGCAGTAAGTTGTCCTGGGTCTAGAAGCAGCTCAAGGAGATCCAACAGATGGTCACAGACAAAAGCCTGGTGACTGTAGTCATTCCAGTTCTAAAACAAACAAAGAAAAACCACTCAACAGAACAAAGACATTCTGTAAGAAAAAACTTTGTATTTTAATTATATTGTGTTTATATGCCGTCTCATTCTCTCAAAAGAATGTAGGTAGCTAGGTAAAAGTGACCCTTGAGTATAGGGTATTGCTAACTAATGCAAAAGCACTACAGATTCAACAACCCTTATAAAGTATGTTGAGACCGGACTGTTTAGGATTTTTTCAGATTTTGTAAAATTTACATTTTTACCCAAGGAGCTATCTTAAAAGTGAGACCAAATCATCACACCTTACACACACAGCCTGAAGGTAGTTTTACACATATTTTTAGTAAGCATTTGGCTGCAATCTGATTAAACATAAAAGTAAGTATGGTGGGCACTCTTCCCACAAACCACTGGGTTTCTTGATTTACAGTTACAGTTTTATGGCACCTAGATTTAACAGAAATGACCACCTTGGGAATACGGTTTGAGTGGGTGAGTATCCCTGTTATCTACCTCATCTGTGTGAAATACATTTGGAACCTCTGTCTGGCCTGGACTGTGCGTTGACTATGTAAACCGAGTAAGATAGTTCTGTCCTCAAGGAACTCAGGAGTCCATGGTGAGAAGACTATCAGTAGAGATATAACAGACATCCACAAAAGAGCGCTTACAGACATCTGTAAGAGCATTCATTCTACAAGCATGAGAGAACTCCCTCATCTGAGGGAAAAAAATCATGGCGGAGTAAATTCCTGATGGATGCCGACAGTGAAGGGAACAACTATGAACAAAAGGCCAAGACTACAGCTCTGTCGAGAAAAGGAAGTTCTGGCTGGGGTACAGGAGCCAACTGGGAACAGGAACTACAATGGCAGGCAGGGCCAATCACAGAGGGCCTCGGACAGCTACTAAAACATGTGGCCTGTACTTGTCAGGTCAGAGACATTTGAACTATACATTTCTTTTCGTTTATTTTTTTTAATTTTTCTTTTTTTTAATTAAATTTATTCATTTATTTTACATCCCCACCATAGTCTCCCCTCCCTCCTCTCCTCTCATTCCCTACCCCTACCCCCCAAACCCCCGGCCCAATCCACTCCTCCTCTGTTTCTATTCAGAAAGGTGCAGGCCTCCCATGGGTGTCAGCAAAGTATGGCATATCAAGTTGAGGTAGGACCAAGCTCCTCCCCTCATATTAAGACTTGGTAAGGCAACCCAGTATGAGGAATAGGTCCCCAAAAGACTACCAAAGCATCAGGTCCCAATCCCACGGCTATGAGTCCCAGGGTAGACCAAGATATACAACTGTCACACATATGTAGAGGGCCTAGGTTGGTCCCATGCAGGCTCCCTGGCTGTTGGTCCAGTGTCTGTGAGCTCCTATGAGCCTAAGTTCGTTGTTTCTGTGGGTTCCCTTGTCCCCCTTGACCCCACTCCTGACTTGTACCATCCTTTTCCCTCTCTTCAGTGGGATTCCCCAAGTTTGGCCCAGTGCTTGGCTGTAGATCTCTGCCGCATCAGCTTCCATCAGTTACTGGACAAAGTCTCTCTGATGACAATTAAGGTAGTCACCAATCTGATGACAGGAAAAGGCCAGCTCAGGCACCCTCTCCACTATTGCTAGGAGTCTTAGCCTGGAGTCCTTGTAGATTGGTAGGAGTTTCCCTTACAGCAGGTTTCTACCTGACCCCAAAATGCTACCCCCATCAAGATACCTCTTTCATTACTCTCCCCCTCTATCCAGTCCTCAACCCAATCCCTCATGTTCCCACCCCCCACCCATGCCTAGTTTATCCAGGAGATCTCTTCTATTTCCTCTTTCCAGAGAAATCTGTGTGTCCCTCTTTTGGTCCTCCTTGTTACCTATCTTCTCTGGCTGTAGATTGTAACATGGTTATTCTTTATAGCTAATACCCACTTATGAGTGAGTACACACCATGTTTGTTTTTCTAGGTCTGGGTTATCTCATTCAGGATGATTTTTTTCTAGTTCCATTCATTTGTCTTCAAAATTCCTGATGTCATGTTTTTTAACAGCTAAGTAATACTCTATTATGTAAATGTACCACATTTTCTTTATCCATTCTTTGGTTGAGGGACATCTAGGTTGTTTCCAGGTTCTGACTAAGACAAATAATGCTGCTATGAACATAGTTGAGCAAGTGTCCTTGTGGTATGATTGAGCATCCTTTAGGTATGGGGTATATGCCCCAAATTGGTATAGCTGGGTCTTAAGGTAGATTGATTCCCAATTTTCTGAGAAACCATTATATTAATTTCCAAAGTGGCTGTACAAGTTTGTACTCCCACCAGCAGTGGAGGAGTGTTCCCCTTACTTCACACCCTCTCCAACATATTATTATTAGTTATCAGTGTTATTAAACATGTTATTAGTATTTTTGATCTTAGCCATTCTAACAGGTATAAGATGGAATCTCAGAGTTGTTTTGATTTACATTTCCCTGATGGCTAAGGATGTTGAACTCCTATAGCTGATTAACATGTTTTTTCTTTTAAATAAATTCTCCTTTGGATTCCAATGAAAACAGGTCAAGGAAGAGAGCTGTTTTAAGGTTCAATCGACAATTCTCATTCTTATTATTATGCCCATGGCAAGCAATATGAAAACCATGATAATAAGGAATCATTGACAGAGTTCTTCTCAAGTCCACAAGAGTCCATGCTGACTGTAGACTAAAAGCAGCGTGGCCAGCTAGGATCTGAGGATGGAATCCAAGCAAGAACAAGAAGTGTAGGTCAGAGGGGAGCGAGCAGGATGTAGAGTGCTCTTCTGAGGCAGGCAGTGAGAGTTGACAGCTACTAGATACAGCTACAACTAGAGTATGCTCACAGGGCAGGCAGTAGCTTCCCCCGGCCTACAGGGAACAAATAAAGGTAGACTGGACTGTGGGGACACACGTTCATCTCCCAAGCCAAAGCAGAATCAGCTCATTACAGAGCAGGAACTGGCAAGTCATCTGCTCCTCTTTCAGAGGCCACAGTCTCCCAATACACCTGGTCCTTGCATAAAAGGTCTGCACTTTAAGTCTCTAATCTGCAGGTCACTCATGGGCCTTATGGCTATTCTAATAGGCCCCAATGTTACATAAGTACCCACCATCAGCTAGTAAGTTCTTCAATCTAAAGGACTGATAGCTCTAAGTCATCACTTCAAATCAGACCAATAAGAGTCAGGCATGGAAGCACAGGTTGCCATTTCAATTTCTTGGGACACTCAGGCTGGAGGATCACATATACCCAGGAGCTTGGGACCAACTTTATTAATGAGATTCTGTTTCAACAAAGTCAAAGGTGTAACAGTGAATAAGCTACTCTGCTCAAGCGTCCATTTTTTGATGTCCCTTGAGCCTTAGGTGTAGGGACTATGTCACAGATGTCCCATCTGGAGCTGGGTACTCACTCCACAATCACTTACCCCCTGAATTCTGACCACTTACGAATTCTTGCAATAGCCTGCTTCTGCTGTTCAAAGAAGCTGCTTTGATGAGGGGTAAGAGATACACTTATCTGAGAATATAAAGATTAGTGTTGAGAACACAGTTAAACTATCCTGATTAGGATAATGGAAGGAGTGGGCTCTCCTCTAAGGTCTGTGACTGCTCTAACCACAGGGAGTTAGTTGGCTAAGTTTACAGTACCAAGCAGGAATTCTTTCCCTTAATCCAGTTGTTGGTTTCCTCCTAGATTAGTGCCACTACTGTACCACTGGAGATATCCTGCCAGGCCAAACACTGTCGAGGCTTGTAGGCTTTACATTGTGGCAAAATGAGCAGAACAATTGTAATTCAGAGGACCAGGATGCCTATTGCAAGATATTATCTTCTAGACATGATAGAGAAGTTTTATCTATGAAATATTAACAACACAGTTGCATTAAAAAAGACCTGCAGCCAGGTGGTGGTGGCACATGCCTTTAAACTCAGCACTTGGGAGGCAGAGGCAAGTGGACCTTTGTGAGTTTGAGGCTAGCCTGGTTTACAGAGTAAGTTCCAGGATAGCCAGGGCTGTTACATAGAGAAACCTTGTCTCAAAAAAACAAAACAAAAAAGACCTGCAAAATGATACCAGTTGACATGCCAATGTGGATGGAGAAAATTTCACAAGGCCTCACCCATAGATTAAAAAGGTACAGGTAATCAAAAAGCTGCTGAGAATCATTTTTCTCTAGAGACAAGCCCTCCTGAGAGAGGTTATCCAACTCTAAGTAGTCAGCCCTAAACACACACACAATGTATGTGCACACACACACATGCGTGTATGCGCGCGCGTGCGCGCGCGCGCGTGTGTGTGTGTGTGTGTGTGTGTGT
This sequence comes from Peromyscus leucopus, assembly GCF_004664715.2. Classification (NCBI taxonomy): domain Eukaryota; kingdom Metazoa; phylum Chordata; class Mammalia; order Rodentia; family Cricetidae; genus Peromyscus; species Peromyscus leucopus. The sequence goes on along the minus strand of NC_051073.1, from coordinate 72,747,932 downwards.
GTGTGTGTGTGTGTATGAACAACACTAAATGGATACACACACACATACATATGTAACAACAATAATTACAAAGAGACCATGAATCCAAAGGGGTATAGTGGGAGGAGTTGGGGGACAAGAGGGAGAGGTGGAACTCAGTAAATATAGAATTCGTGTATAAAATTCTCAAAAAAAAAAAAAGGAAAGATAATTAAATTTTAAAAGCCCACTCATGCTATAACATAGGACTTTAAAAAAGGATTTACTTACTTATTTATTCATATATATGTCTTTGTGCATGAGCGTACGCGCATGTGTGTGCTGGTCCAAAGAGCGCGTCACATGTCCTCTATCACTTTCTATCCATCTGTTTTGCGGCAGCAACTCTCTGTGAACCTGGAGCTCACTATTTCCTCAGCTAGGCTAGAAGCCAGCAAGACAACAATTCAACAAAGGACCTTTTTCTTCTTTTTATAAAAAATATTATTTTATGTGTATGGGTATTTGCCTGCATGTATGTCTGTGCATCGTGTACATGCCTGGTGCCTGTGGAGGCCAGAAGAGAGTATTGGATGCTATAGAACTCAAGTTATAGACAGTGATGAGCTGTCATGTGGGTGCTAGAAAACAAACCTAGGTCCTGTGCTCTTAACTGCTGAGTCATCTCTCCCTAACACAGTGCTTCTTAAACTTTTTCTATTCCTACTTATTTGTCTGAGAAATTTTTACATAACCCCAGATATATAGATATATAAACTTAGGTGCACAATCAAACATTTACTGACAATACAGAAGTAAGAAATTTATTTTAAGGTGAAAGCAGAAGTTTGCACTGGGCAGAAGATGGAGGGTCAGCTACTTGTGTGAAGAACACCTCTTTAAAAGCAGCTGAGGCTGAAAGACAACTCTGCAAGCAGACATCTTGCAGAACAATTTGCACCTAGAGAGAATAAACAATATATCAAAAATGGTATAGAAACTAGAGTTGCCTACTGGTCACAGAGGGCAAGGCTATAACATCTTACTGATAGAAATTCTTCCAAATCGCACGGCAATGACATACTATCATAGCTGCTTAACAACATCTGGAATCAGCCTGACTACATCTGGAATCAACTAAAACCCAAGCGGTTGGGCACGTCTCTAAGGGATTTTCTTAATTAATTATTTGCAGTAGGAAGGTCCACCCTAAATCTGGGTCACTCCTTCTGGTGGCAATCCAAATAGAGGACCTAGAAGGAAGCTTTGCTTTGTGCCTGCTTACCCTCACTCGACCCTGGCTGAGGCTGGGATTAAATATAACTTCTTCAGGATTCCAGCACAGACTAAAGACCAGCAGCTCTCCGGGAATCCTCCAGCATACAGCACCAGATTGGGACTGCAGAGACATGTAGCCTTATGTGCCACACCAACTCCAGTGTCGTCCGTGTGACATGAACAATTATGTCAATAATAGCGGACGGGAGATACGTGTCCCACAGGACTAACCTCCCTGGAGGTCCCTGGCAGAGTGCCCGTGTTATGCCTCCTTCTCAAATAAGATGTGCTTCACAGATCATGAGCTCTCTGTGCTTTGGGTTCTGTATAACTGCTTTTCTGATAATGTTCTAATTAATCTATGAAGCACAGCCAAAATTAATGAATGCTTGGGTTGTGAACTATGGAGGAAAGGGGAAGCTGGACATGGACCTTATTTAGGAATAGCAGAATGAGCTATTCCTTAAAGACCCCAAGCCGCTAGATAAAGAAAGTATAATAGTTCAGGCACTTCTAGGGAATGAACACTCACCCACTAGGATCCTTTAGGAATCCCAACTAAAGTGATTTATGACAAAAGATGTTATCTCATAGGAGGCAGATGGTGGACCCCTCTGTTGAGGAAGTTCAGCATAGAAAACTTAAGGACTACAGCAGAACCCCTTCCCCTTACAGGTGTAAAAGTACAAGAGTTCATATTCCAGCAGGTAAAAAGGTTTTATATTAAAAGAGATATGTGATAAAAGAACTAAAGAAAGACTTAGGGAGGATCTGCAGCATCCAAATTGGCTAAATGGGTCATGAGAACCAGAAAAGTAAAAATGAATAATAAACTAGCGAGCGGCTGAGATAAAGATGAAGGACACAGCTGCAAGAAGCCTACACAAGTCTAGGAACTATACTAAGTTTAAAAAACACAGACTGCTCTTTGGGTCATAAAGTTCTTGTGGGTGAAGAGATATGTCTAGTGCCGATTAATAATTGTGTGCTTGCTGTTTTTTAAAAGATGATGTAATGGAATTATTGCCAAGCTCTTGTTGTTCCCTGTATGACTTGATAGTTTTCTTTTCTGTATATAAACTACTGATTTGCAGAAGTAAAATTGCAGCAGATTCAAACCACTTCTGAGTGTGTTGTCTGTCTGTCATTTGCCGAGTCCTTGCCTTCCTGACTACCCAAGCCCTGGTCCCCCTACGGTCGTGGTAACCCTGATGGGCCAGTCCGTGGCACTTATGGACTCAATAATTACCAGATTCTAGGCCTTTCTACTATGAGACAGCCATTGCTGGACTACCTGGACTACATCCGGTAAGCAGTCTAATACATCCCTTTTAATATCGGTACTGTTCCTTGAGAACCCTGACTAATACGCACAACTTGTGTTGTAAAGTGGAACCCAGTAACAATGGACTTCCTTCTACTGAATGGTTCTACCAGTGAGCTGTTCAACCTGAACAAATTCAGAAACGGATTTATTCCCATAAAGTGAAGTATTTTGATCTTACGTATTAGATGGTCTGACCTACACTAAAAATAGAAAAAGTTACAGGTTTATAATAAAGAATCCCTTTAAGAATGACCTTCAGAGTCAGGCAGTGGTGGTACATGCCCTTAATCCCAGAACTCAGGCAGATCTCTGTGAGTTCAAGGCCAACCTGGTCTACAAAGAGAGTTTCAGAACTTCCAGGACTGCTACAAAGAGAAACTCTGGCTCAGGGGGGAAACAAACAAACAAACAAACAAAAAGAATGATCTTTGGAAAATATATGAAACAGAACCACTCTTCAATTAAGCCTAAGAATTCTGGGTATTCTGGGATATCTCCACAAGTGTTGAGCAATAGCAGGGCCTCAACTGTTCTGAGCACCCAGAATTTTGGCAGGTCTATTTGGAACAATATGGTCTTGCTTACTGTCCAGATGGGCTTCAGAAGCTGCTGTGATACACTCTTGCACTCACAAGTGTTGGTGCACACAATGGTGTAGCTCATCAAGATGGGTTATCACATGCTCCAGTGGCTGCTACACCTTCCTTAGAAGGAGAACTTAAAAATTCTAACTACATTAAGAAATCCCAAGCTTAGATACAGAGAAAACATTACAGGTTTGATGGAGAAATGTTTTCAAAGGTAGGGGGCTAAGCAAGATGAAATTGTTGAGTAAATGGAAACTGTGAAATTAATATTGAAAACAATCTTCATCAAAATGTATGCAATATTTTTTCACCAAGACTAAAGCCAATGGAAGCAAGGATGACGGCACTGGACTCTGTGCGGAAAAACAGAAGAAGAAAATTCCAGTGTCTAGTGCTGGAGACACAGCATGTTCCGATACAGAAGCTGCCACACAGACCCACACACGCGAGAACCAGAAGAGGGCTGTGGAGACGGCCCAGTGTGAACGGAGGCTTGCTTTACACCATGAGGACCTGAATGTGGCCCCCAGCACTCACTCTGAAGTGTAGAGCCCCTGGGAGGGGGGAGCAGGGCAGACAGGAGGGTCACTGTGGCTTTCTGGCTGCCAGTCCAGTCCCAAAGCAGTAAGCCCTAGGCTCAATGAGAAGCCCTGTGTAGATGGTGCACCCCTTAAATACAGACACAGAGACAGACAGACAGAGAGAAATTTGAATTCCAAACATTATTACTATTAAGAAAAAAGAATGAGAAAGTTCAGAAGGCAAATGCTAGGAACTGATTTCCTTCCTATTTATATGACATTTTTCCTTCTTTTCTATTGTTTTCAAGAGTTTTGTGGAATGAGAGTAATAATAATAGCTTTGTTTCTCAAAAACTAACTACGAAGTACTTTGTCAAGTTGACTGAAGGCTGCTTTGTGAAGTCTCCAGTTCTCTGGGGTGTACACTATGCCGGCCCAGCCCACCTGCGCCTGCCATGCCAGAGGACACAGAGGGAAGTGACTGGCGGACACTGTTATATTCGCTTCCCATATTCCAGAGTGAAAGAAATGTGTGACCAAATCCTCCCTTTTAAGGAACTGTCAAACTTAAAAATTAAGGTATTTTTAGCAAATATACAATTTCTTTGTGGAAAAAAAATGGGTTGACTTGTACTGATAAAAAATAAATTTTAGAACAATCCTTCAGAATACATGTAATTTTACTGTTTATTAAAGATTAAATTAAAGTTGCATACTACTACCATAGCCCAGGAAATAAGACCAACAATCAACAAACAGGATCCCAGGAAACTAAAAAGTTTCTGTCTAGCAAAGGAAATTGACAGGAAAGCAAAGATTTCCTCTTCTCAGAATGGGAGGAGACCTTTGCCAGCTACTTATCTGACAAAGGATTAAGGTCGACAGTATACCGAGAAATCAAAAAATTAAATATTAAGAAAATAAAGAACCCAATTAAAAACAGGTAATGGGATTCAACAAAATAGTTCCAAAGAGATAGGAAAATGGCTAGGAAACACTTTAAAAAGTCATAAGGGAATGCAGATGAAAACTACATGAAGATTTCATCTCACCTCAGGTCTCGGAGGCCTCAGAAGCCTCCCAAGCAACACAAGCTATTGTCCTTGACCCTGGTTACTCACCATAACTACATGGGAAGATCCTATTGCTGAAGACACTGGACTCTGGCTCAGTGACAGAGAAACCCATCTCACCTTACCGAAAACTGCCTCCCTGATGGCTGGCTTCAAGTGCCTAAAGGAACTGAGTAGGCAGCTGGGAAAGAAAAGACTTCAGTGAACCCAACCCTAATACTGAAATACTGATTGGCTAGACAAGATGATGTGCCTGGGGCCAGCAAGATGGCTCCACAGATAAAGGTGCTTGCTGCCAAGCCTGGTGACCCAAGTTCAGGCCCTGGGAGCCACATGGCGAAAGAGGAGAACCGGCCTTTGTAAGTTGCCTCTGACCTCCAGCCATGCTATGGCACATCCACACTAAAAAAGAGCCTTCATATGGTTCTATGGTTTACACTTTATAGCTTTCAACACACTTCCCACACCAAGAAAGCAGATGGAAATACTTATTTTTCTTTAAAATGGAAAAGAAAAAGCAGTAAGACCTTCCGAAGACTCATTATGTAAAGAGTTAATTATGTGAGACAGTTGTTAAAACACATAAAAATTACTTAAGCAATTAAGTGAAGAGAGGGGGTAAAAGTTGTTTTTGTTTATTTGTTTGTTTGTATGTTTTTGAGCTAGAGTCTCATTGAATAGCCCAGGTTGGCCTTGAACTCATAACCCTCCTGGCTCAGCCTCCCAGGAGCTAGAGTTACAAGCATACTCTATGATGCCTGGCTTCATTCCAAAATACTTTGCAATGAAGGGGAAGCATTTCCTTTACAAGATATGAGCAATACCTTATTGTGACAACTGGTCCTTTCAGTTAGGCTAGGAGACTGCGGTCTGCTTCTGGGACTGGGCCACTCCTCCCCAATCAACGATGTCCGCAGGGAGATTTTGTTTAACTGTTGGATGTACAGGAAAAGCAGAAACTGCAGGGTATCCACTGAAAGCTGTCCAGGAAATAAAAGATGAACACACCTTAAAAATACACGTATCACTTACAATTCAGTACACAGTAAACTAGGGTTACATGGCTTCTTGATCTTAAAAACAACAAATTTAGAAATGGCTATCATTTGATGCCCAGACAGAGGAATTTCTAAACTACGTAACTAGAGTCACTTCATAGGAAGCTATAGGAAATCGTTCTGAAAACCAATGTCCTTTCCAAAAGTACAGGTGAAAAAGCAGCCTCAGTAATTCCAACAGTAAATGAACAGATGCAAGGAGGAAATGAAGGAAGTTCAATAAAGCATGAGGTTCATAGGCTGACCCAGAAAATCCAGGACACCAATCTAGTAAGTGAAGCGGTATCCGTGCGGTCACCAGAGCTGCTCAGTTCCTTATGCATGTGCATTTTGGAGGCAAATGGGCCTCCGGTTCTTGTAAAATTCCTAAAACGTTTGACTTCAAGAAAATGCTGGTCTGGCTGCACATCTATAATCCTGGCACTCAGCAAGCTAAGGAGGAAGGATCGTGAGTCTGAGTCCATCCTGGGCTACACAGTGAGACCATTTAAAATAAACAAAACTACATACAACCAAAACCAAAAGTCACTACTATTCTCTGTCATCCTGTTTGAGGAAGGGTGTGGTTCGAAGCTCACAATTTTCACATTCCCGTCCCAATACACACAGGAGTGAAACAGTGAAGTGACGTACCTGTGTCCACACTTAGATCCACCTCAATCTCTGGCTAAGATTTCTAACCCAGTGTGCTAGTTAGTCTTTGTCAACTTGACAAGAGCTAGAGGACCCTGAGATTGTAACCTGTGGCCATGCCTGTGGGACATCTTTTTGATTAATGATTGATAGAAGACAGCCCAGCCCACCCTGAGTCACGTCCGCCCTGGGAAGGTGGTCCTAGGTTGGGTAAGAAAGCGCACGCTGAGCAAGCTGGAGCAGCAAGCCAGCAAGCACCACCCTCTCTGGTCTCTGCTTCAGCTCCTGTCTTGAGGTGCCTGCTTGAGTTCCTGCCCTGGCTTTCCTGGATGGACTGTAACCTCTAAGCCAACAAGCCCTTTCCTCTCCACATTGGTTTTGGCCTGTGTTTTAACATAGCAACAGAGAGCAACCCATACCCAAGAAGCTGAAAAACAGATTCCCAGATCACCCAAATCCAGTTAACCGAGCGTCAACTGTGAAGTCATACATTTACAAAGTTAGAAAGGGCTTTATGTATCCAAGGCTGGCCTCTAATTTGCTATGTAGCCAAAGACGATCTTGAACTTCTGACCCTCCTGCCCCCATCTCCTTGGTGCTGCCGTTAGAGGCATGTACTACCACATCCAGTTCATTCAACGTCAGGGAGTGAACCCAGGGGTGTGGCAATGCGAGGCAAGCACTCTACCCACTAAACTACCCCTTTCTTTACATTCTTAAACTTTCTGCAGAGATGTAAGAAATAACGCCGATCCCCCACATGCTTCACCCAGCTTCCCATCTTTAAACTAGACCAGGATCCCAGCTAGGATCTCTACACTGAAACTGTGCAGAAAGAGAACATTTCCATCAACCAGAAGATCTCCTTCTTACCACCTTTCACCTCTCCCCTGCCTCCTGGCATCCATTAACAATTCTTCATCTCAGTGTTTTAAGAAGATTACACACGAGGAATCACGCTGAGGCAGGCAAGCACAGGAGCTAATGCAGCTTGGGGCCCCCGTGAAGTTGTGGGTACCTCCATCATGTAACAGCATACTTAGAGCCTAATTCCTTCACCTGACACACTATGCACATACCACCTTCTCCAAACATGCCTCCACCTGACACACTATGCACACACAGCCTTCTCCAAACATCCCTTCACCTGACACACTATGCACACACAGCCTTCTCCAAACATTCCTTCACCTGACACACTATGCACACACAGCCTTCTCCAAACATTCCTTCACCTGACACACTATGCACACACCGCCTTCTCCAAACACTGTGCCTAGCGACCTCAGGCCTCAACCCCCACCTGTACCAGGTTATTCACACTCCATATCTGAACAACACGGTGTGCTTCCCTGCCCCAGTAACAATGAAATCTACAGTTTCTGTTCAAGCATGGCCCCAATGTATATAGGTATAAGGACTAGAAGGGCTGATCCAGCCTGAACTGGTTTTGGATATATGCAGAATAAGGTAAAATTGTGATCTCTAGAAACCCTTAAGGGAGAATCCATCTTATGCCTATGTGTAATTGGATAGTAAATCAGATGCACTGTGGAGAGGTACATATGCGGTAGGAAAAATGAATACAGGATCCAATCTATCAATCAAAACGGAGACCCACCCTATCTCCAGCCCTTCCTTCTCTCATACTCCATAAGAAGAGCCTAGGCTACAGCCCAGGGCCGTTCAATGTCTTCAGTCCTGTGGCCTGCTGTCAGTCTTGACAATGTATCCCTCCTGATCCACACTACTGTTCTGCTCCAAATAAAATTACCTTGCTTCTTTTGTAAACCTGCAGGAGCCCTTATTTTCAATTCTTGGATAAAGAAACACCCAAGCTGGGCCCTGATCACCAGTAACAATAGGCTAACTAACAATTATTTTGATAGATTGCCTTCTTCACAGCATAAATTCCTTGATTTTATACAGCTAGTTTAACAATCATTACTGCTTCAGGCAGTCTCCCATGAGACAGTAGAGTCTTCCTTTTCTACTTTAATATCCATAGCAACCAGAAGAAGCACTCAGAAAACATGGATGGTTCTTAACATTTTCTTCATCTTCATGTCCAGGCACTACTACTCTACCTAGCATCTAACCACTGCAGTACCTCCACCTAGTGGTTGTGGGGATAACTCCAGTTTCCAAAACTTTCTTGAGCTATTAGCCCATGGTGCCGACACTGACACTGGATAGATGCTAAGTCCTTCTCTGCTCCCAGGGCACACATACAGGCGCCATTCATTTCCCAGTCTCTGCTGCAGCTAATATTAGGAGTTACTATGAGTAACAGTCAATGGAATGAAGAAGAATTCATACTTGCCACTTCAAGACTGGCCCACAAAACTGAAGAAACAGAAACCAAAGATTCGGGTCCTATTTGGCAGGGCCAGGGCAACTGTACTTCTCTCTGTTTGAGTCCCATCTTTCCAGAGACCTATAGAGGCCTACCCATGGATAGGAACAAAACACATGCAAAGTAAGGCAGACACAGAAAGATAAACATGACTTCCTTTGTATGGAGTATTAGTCTACTTTTGGTAGTATAATGAAATATGCATGGCAGGCTACTTTGTAAAAAGAGAAGTTACTTTGGCTCACAGTTCTGCAAGTACAAGGAATCCATCTGGTAGTGGTCTTCTTCGGCCAGAGTCACAAAGTGGCCTGGGAGTATCAGATGGCCAGAGTGGGAGTGGAATGTTATCTGTGTGCTCTATCTCTCTCACAAATCCATCAATATTAAGTCTACGCTAATGATCTTATCTAATCCTAATCACTTTCCAAAGGCCCCCATCTCTAAACACTGTAGTTAGATTAGGTTTTAGAGTGTGATTTTTTAATTTTATTAGTGCATACTCATTATATGAAGCAACAGGCTTTGTTTTGACACTATCTTACACAAGAATCATAGACTTTCATTCTTTTACAGTTGAATAAAATTCCATTAGGTATATATACATTTTCTTTATTCATTTATCTATTGGTGGACAACTAGATAGATTCTGTGTCCTGACTACTAAGTAGTGTTTACCCTCTCTTGGTATGCCCACTTAAGACACCCTTGGGTACGCACTTTCCTGCTGGTTTCCATGGCGGCTGTTTCCATTCCATCAGCAGGACGTGAGGATTCCTCTTTTCCCACGTCCTCATCAGTGCTCCTTGTCACTTGTCATTACTACAGCCATTCCGACTGTGGTAAGCTGGACTCTCAAAGCACTGTGAATTTGCATTTCCCCAATGGCTAAAGACACAACATTTTCCTCATATATTTATTGCCACTTACATTTTTTTTGGGACTTGTTATCCAATTCATTTACCCATGTATTGGCTGTGTTGCTCATTTGGTTGAATTTCCTCAGTTCTTTGTAGATTCTAGAGATCAACCCCATGAGCTGTGTACTCTGCATTTCTCTCCATCTGTGACGGTCTCCTCGCTCTTCTGAGTATTTCCTTCCCTACTGTGTAGTGTTAAACCTCACACATCCCCAGCAAGAATTCTTGAGCTTATGTCCTGTGCTCTGAGTCCTTTTCAGCAAGTCCTTGTCTGTGTCTGCACCTGACACTGGCCTCCTCTGACACTCCTAGAGTTTCAGGCATTTGATGCATTTTTCACTGGTTTTATTCAGAAAACAGGGCCCACTGTTATTTTCCCACACACGGATATCCAGTTTCCCGGTACCACTAACTGAAGATGATACCATTTCTCCCTGTGCTTCTGACGCCTCTGTTGAAGATCAGGTGGCTGTAGCCGTGCTTAGCTTTTCTCTGGGTCCTCTGTCTGTCTATTAGTCTACACGTTTGTTCTTGTTACTATGGTTCCTTACTAGAATTTGAGATCAGCCATTGTGGCATCTCCAGCCTTGCTCATTCACCACAGAACAGCTTCAGCTATTCAGGGTCCTTTGTGCTTCTATATGAATTTTTTCCTAGTATTATAAAGAACGTCACAAAACTTTGAGTGTACAGAACTTGTAGATCCCTTTTGGTAATATTGCCATTTTTTTACAATATTACTCCTGTTAATCTGTGAGCATTGGTGCCCTTTCTATTCTCTGTCTTCTTCCATTTCCTTTTTCAGTGTTAAAAATGGTCATTGTAGAAGTCTTTCACGTCCTCTGGTAAGTTTATCCAAGGTTGTTTGCTTGGGTTTTTCCCCCTTACTTCTTTCTCAGCAAGCTTGTTCTTAGTATACAGAAAAACTATTCATTGTACACACTGTTCTTCTGTCTTGCTACTTTTCTGAGAATGTTTGTCTGGTGGAGTCATTAGGATCTTTTTATACATACTATATATGTATTTTATTTATTTTTTATTTTGAGACTAAGCTACCCAGGCTAGACTTAAACTCACTTTGTAGCCCAGGCTGCCCTGAACCTGTGATCCTCCTGCCTGTTTAACAGCTGGGATAACAGGCCTGTGCCATCAAATCTTGCTCAGACTAAGTCTGTGCCCTCACAATGAACATTAAAATCCAACATGGGATACTGTGGAAAACACTCCAACCACACCCAAAACACAGCACATGCGAAATCTAAAGAGTTAAGTCCACAGAAGCACAGTGACTGTCGAATGCTAGAAGAGGGAAGTAGACAATGGTCAAAAGCTAACCAAGTCTCAATTGCACAGGTAATTTAGTTCTTCAGGTCTGTAATACAGCACCATGCTCCCAGCTAACAATACTGCAATAAACACACAGTTTTCTAAAGAGTTAGAATTTATGTGTGCTTAATATATGCAGTAGTAAAATACTAATGATGGCTGTAGGAGGGATTTAGGAAGGTGACAGATATGTCTGTGGCCTTTACAGCGGTGACTGCTTCGCAGTAAAGACCTATTCTCAATCTCATCCTGAGGGGGGAAAGGCATCCACTTCCTCCCACTCTGTTGCTCTTCCCATCTGTGATAAGAACAGGCATGGTCTACAAAGAAGCAATTCTTCCCACGGCCAACCACAACCTGGAAGAGAGCCATAGCTCATGCGGCCTCTGTGAAAATAAGCAAGAAGTCAACTGTTGTGACCCTAGGCCATTGCATTTCATTGTTTTATTTCATTGTTCCCCCTCAGCAAGGCCATGACTCCAAAATAGAGAAAAATGGTTTCTTGAGCCATTGCTTGGACAAGGGCCAGAGACTCACCCTATCACGTACAGCCGCGTAGGAGTGTGGGACAAATGAGAAACAAGCTGTCACTGGCCTAGGCTGCTGTTACTATAATTAAACTGCTGTATATAACTAATATAGTCTGTGAAGTCATTCCTACACAAGAATGAATCACGCTCAAGTCCATTTCTGAACTTTAATGTGTGGCTGTTATACACACCAGTCGTTCCTACTAGCTTATGGAGTGCCTGGCGGCAGAGATGCTGCTATGGTTTGGATGTAGTTTGTCCTCCAGTGAGTCGTGAGTTGAAGCTGGACCACAGGGTGGAAACGTGAGAAGATGGAGGACCTGTAGGAGATGGGGTCTAGCAGGAGGCCTTGCTGAGAGTACTGTCCTTGGAGGAGACACAGCTCTCCCAGGACTCTTGAGTTAGCTCTTGTGAGAGGGCTGTGTCCGTACCCACCTAGAGATTTATGGATGGCAGAATTTACAAGTGATGAACCGGGGTGTCTGGCAGAAGAAATACTGACAGAACACAGCAGTCAAGCTGTCCCCGGGCTACCTATTAACTGCACCAAGACGGGTGTAGAAGCACCATCTAAGAATAGAATGCAAAATTTCAAAGGAAACAAAGCAAAAGGATGTGAAAGATTTGCAGGTCATCCACAAAAAAGCAAAGAAAAATCACGCAGGGGTGCATCCAGTAACCTTGCAAGAGATCAGCCTGGATAAAGTGAGGCCAGATGCATCAGGACAATAGGAGAGGGATCGCAGAAGTCTGTGGGGCTACTTCTCCAACACAGGCCAGGGGCTTACAGGAAAGAACTGTTTCAGAGCGTGCTCCCTAAGTTCTCACTTTCTGCTCCCTGCTTTCCAGAAGAGCACTCGTTGGCCACCTCGGCTAAGTTCAAGGAAGCCCAGGTACAGCTGATAACATTAACGTCAGCTCTTAGTGTAACACATACTGTAGGCATGCACAATGCAAGAGCTATGGAGGCATGGCAGCTTCCACCCAGATTTCAAAGCAAAACTTAAGAGGCCACATTGAGGCCTGTCTTTGGGGTCCTGCTAAAGAGGGTCAATGCCCAATGAAACCGGAAGCATGAGACTACCACCAAGACTCTGTAACTGGGAACTACCAATCTACAGTGCCAACCTGGGAAAGCTGCAGTCATGAGACCCTAAACTGAGAGCTGAAGTATGGGCTGAGCCTAGCAAAGACATAGAGGAAGAGCTACGTGAGGCTTTAGGGGTGCAACTCCAACCCAAGACAAGAGAGTTTGGTGTTTTAACAACTTGTGTCTGCCCTGATGGTGTAAGGATGTGCTCTGGGCCAATACTACTTTTCTTTTCTTTTCTTCTTTTTATTTTGGTTTTTCGAGACAGGGTTTCTCTGTATTAATAGCCCTGGCTGTCCTGGAACTTGCTCTGTCAACCCAGCTGGCCACAAACTTAAAGAGATCACCTGCCTCTGCCTCCTGAGTGCTGGAATTAATTAAAGGCCTGTGCTACCACTCCTGGCCAGTTACTACTTTCCCTTGGGGATGAAAGTATTTACCCACTCCATAGCCTGTCCCACTATATATTCTGAGTAGATAACTTGATTTTACAGCCTCACAACTGAAGAGTTTGCCTTGAATCTCAAATGAGACGCTAGAGTTCTTAACTGAGGCTGGAATAAGTTAAGACTGTGGGACTATTTACGGAAGATGATTCTGTGAGCATATGGGCTGTGTGGAGCAAGAGACAGAGCAGAATGCTACGGCTTGAATATGATGTGTCCATTCTGAAAATTCATGTTGAAATTTCATCCTCATGGTGAGGCACTAAGAGGGTAAAAACAATGTGACTATAGTGTCGGGAGGAACTTAGGGGGTGATTAGGATTAAACAATCAGATCAGAGCCCTGAGATTCAATACTGGAAGCTTTGTAAGAGGAAGAGAGACTATTGTACACACACAGGGAAAAAGTGTCTCTCACCATGTGATGCCCTCCTGTACTACTTCAGGTCTCTACTAGCAAGAATGGTACAGCCCAGTAGTCCTCAACCTTCCTGATGCTGCGACCCTTTAATACAGTTCCTCATGTTATGGTGACACACAACCAGAAAATTATTTTCATTGCTACATCGTAACTGTAATTTTGCTACTGTATGAATCGTATCTGTGTTTCCCAATGATCTTAGGTGACCCCTGTTAAAGGGTAATCTGACTCCAAAGGGGTTGAGACCCACAGGTTGAGAACCACTGCTGTAGTGGCCTCTTGACCTTGGATCTCCAGAACTATGAGCCACAATAAAGCTCTTTTAAAACAGTCTGTGGCATTATCATATTAGCAACAGAAAGTGCGCAAATTAATAAATACAGTCATAATAATTATTTAATTCTTGCACACAGCAGACTCAGGGGCCTCTACCTGTAACAGCAGCAGTTCACTGGTCAATGGAAGAGCTGCCAATTCATGGTTCCTTCAGGAGTGGGTAACTATGGACTAGTAAGTAAAAGGACTAATTCACTGATCACAGCTAGAAATGTTAACATTGAAATGGCACTTTAAAATCACAATGGCTAACAACCTAAAACCTCAAACTAGACAGTCAGTGCAAAAGTTAGGAATGGATTCTTTCTCAGAGTGGCTACACACACATCAGCCATACCTGATTTAAGAATGGATTCCTTCTCAGAGTAGCTACACACACATCAGCCATACCTGATTTCTTTTCTTTTCCACTTCTTCTTCGGTCGTGCAGTTGGACAGAACTTCAGACCACTCCAGGCGTTCCTCTGGTGTCCTCACCGAAAGATTATCGAATATCTCAAAGTAGAGCCACGCTAGTTCCTTGGCCAGCTGCAGCTTTCCGCATGCAATGCGCCTCCATGTGGACCAGTACAGGCGTGGGTAGGCGCCTTCTGTGGCCCGAGTCCGCACATAGGAGGCTATCTTCCTAAGGTAGTGAAGGCTGAATTTGGAGGGGGGTGGGGCTTGCAGGGCACCCACTATAAACGGTTCTGCTTTTACCCAGAGGAGAACTCCGGACTGATCCATAGTATCTCTGAAGTCATCAGGACAAAGCGGCTTCTTTGCATACCTACGAAATAAGGTTTCTTTATAGACATGGAACAAAGCTCATTCACCCCTTGTCTTGGAAAGTGATTCCCCCCTTAACCATCTTTAAATGTGTTGTATCCTCGGTTTAACAGAAGCTCTGGCCCTCACCAAAAGCAAAATGGACTTTTGGTCAAAGTCCATTGCAATCTATTTGAGAAAAAAACAAAACTGAGTTCATCATCATTTCAATTGTTTGAAATGGTTGTTTTAGGAAAGTATGTAAATGCACACAGTCTGGGCTATATTCCTGCCTGGACAATGAGGAAAAGGAATGACGTGTGTGTGTGTGTGTGGGGGGGGGTCATCCTGTCATAGAGTACTACGCTGTACCCTGCTGGGAAACATCTGTAGAAATAAGTGGAATGAATGTTTACAGAAATATCAAATACACCTTGAAGACAGTTGGCTAATATCGATTTGGATATACAGGGCCAGCAAGATGGCTCAGGGACAAAGGCTCTTGCCACCAAGCCTGGCGACCTGAGTTCAACCCCCAGGACTGACATGCTGAAGAGGGAAACCCATTTCTGAAGTTTATCTTCTAATCCCCACACCTCCCCACACTCCAACTCACTAAATAAAAGTAATTAAAATTAAAAACTATCCTTAAAGATTTGAATATGAAGACTGACCATAAGGCCCAACTCCGAACACTAATTCCAGGTGCAGACAAGAACGTGGCTGCAAACACGGTCAAGGTAAGTGAAAGCATTCATGAATGAATTCTCCGTAGCCGTGAACTGGCTCTGCCATGCTGCCCGTGCAGTCCAGCCACAGCGCTTCCGGAGTGGTTAAACACGGCAATATGACACCAGTGGGGGTCACTCAGGTTCCCACCACTAAAGGGACATTAGCTGATGTCTTGGGGTGCTTCCTTGTCTTTTTTCTGGACTGCATGCTACTTTGGCTATGAATAGTCATGGCTGTGGTACATATATACAATTCTGAAGTGTTTTCAAGGTATCTCAGCATTCCAAATGTACTACAGTTTACTTTTCAACACTTAACAGTTTCCAATTTTCATAAAAAGATGGCAAAATACTGATGACTGCTGACAGTGAGGGACAGAGGGACCCATCTACCTCTTACTCTCCTTTATTTTTAAAATTCCTATTTTAAAAAGTTCAGACGTTTCAACTATTACATTTAATGTCCTGATTATCTCTTTCTGCATATTATGCACTATGAATGGCTTCCCAGGGATTTTTAGATGTGCACTAAAAATGGCATTTCTGGAATTTCTGACATATAGCCCTTCCCAGGGCAACTCTCAAACTGCCTCATCGTCTAGCCAAAACATCCATCTCACTGAGCACTCCTTGGCATCAACATCACCTGAAAAGAACTCTCCTTATGACCAATGAAAAACGGTGTATTGTCGCTTTAAAAAAGAAGTAACTGGGCAGCAGAAATGGCTCAGTGGTGAAGAGCACTGACTGCTCTTCCAAAGGACCTGGGTTCAATTCCCAGCATCCATATGGCGGCTCACAACCATCTGTAACTCCAGTCCTAGAGGATCCAACACCCTCCTCTGTGGGCACTACACGCACATGGTCACATGGTGCATAGTCATACACGCAGACAAAACATCCATACACATAAAATAAACATATATATGTATGTATGTGAATATATATATTTGACGGAGTACTTATGTACCCTGCAGGGAGTTTATGTGGGAAGCAGGAAGCTAAAAGCAGCATCTTTCACCTCCTTTCATTCATTTCCCTCACTTCGGACAAGAATCATTGACAAGTTAGGGGACTTGTCTAGAATCATGTTTAGTTGGCACACTCTGGTTTAGAGTTCTGGTCTGCTTTGAGAATTTCATGGCTACAACTTTGGGAAATTCTAAAACTTAGTCTAGAAGAGAACAACAGCCCTTAGGAGGCCTTTAACCACCACAGAGGGGTCCACTCAAACGACAGCTACGGGGAGGTAACGGCTATGGCGGTCCGGTCCGATCCAGGGATGACTGAGTACAGCACTGTGAGGAAACCCTGGGTTTTCTCCGGAACGGAAACGGTGTCTTCGAGGCAACAGGTGCCGGATGCTGCCGACCCGTTACCGTGGCGGGGCTCACCAGGGGCGGTTGGTGGGCACAAACCCGGGGGTGTGGGGGTGGAGGTGGGGGTGGGGGGCTGCTACCTGGGCGGCGCTGCCTCGGGCGGGCGGGCAGGGCAGGGCAAGGGCCCGGGACGCTCCCCGAGGTCCGCCGCCCGCGCCGAGGGCCCGCGCCGAGGCGGACTAGCCGAGGGCGCAGACCGAGCCGGGCTCCGGGGCAGCCAAGCCACCCTCCCTGGAGGCCGCTGGACAGTTACCCGCGCAGCACTCACCACCACCCCTCTCCGCGCCCCGCCGCCAGCGCCGCGCACTGCGCAAGCGCCGGGCCTCCCACCACAGAGCCCCGGCGGACCGCGGCTAGAGCGACCGCGGCCAACTGGCTCCCGGGGCTGGGAACTGTGGTCCTCCCCGGCGGCGGCTGGTGAAGTTAACGCGCTGTGCTGGGTAATTACAACGCTTAGGGCACTTCGAGCTGCTCAGGGGCGGGGACGTGTCCTCTCTAGCGCTCCCGTAAACTCAAAGCGAGGCGTGGAAAGGAGAACTCAGCAGTCTTACCCAGCCAGAAGCTGAAGGAGAGTCAGATCCTTTGGGAATGAAGCAGAGCCGTAGCTTGAACGCCTTAATCCTGCTAACCTTCCAGCCAAGCTACAGCCTTCAGGAAGCTTTTTAGATTCCACCCAGAAGGCAGGCAAGGAAGAAAACTTCCTATTACTTGGCTTTTAATATTCCTACTTTTCCTAGTTCTTTACAGCTTCTCTAGGTGTGATCTTAGACCATAAAAAAATAATAGTCCTGCTGGGCACTGGCACTGCACGCCTTTAATCCCAGTACTCCAGAGGCAGAAGCAGGAGGATCTCTGAGTTTGAGGCCAGCCTGGTCTACAGAATGAGTTCCAGGACAGCCAGAGCTACAGACAAACCCTGTCTCAAAAACAAACCAACAAAAAGCAATAGTCCCTCTTAGGTAAGTCCTCTCCTCCCAGTGAGAGAGGGGCCACAGCCTAAAAGAGGGCTTCTGAAAACCGTACAGTACTCTCAGAAGGAAACATTTTTTAAGGGGAAGGGATATACCGTGTGTGGTAGTTAATTTTTGTCAACTTGACACAAACTGAGACCATCTAGGAAGAGGGAATCTAAATTGAAGAACTGCCTCCATCACACTGGACATTTCCACGGGGGCATTTTCTTGACTAATGACTGATACATGAGGGTCCAGCCCAATGTGAGCGGTGCCATCCCCGGACAGGTGGACCTGGATGGTATAAGAAAGCAGGCTAAGCAAGCCTGTAAGCGTCCTCCATGGTCTCTGCTTCGGTTCTTGGCTTGCATATTATCCATTGTGTTCCATCCATAAAATGGACCTTTACCTGCAAGTCATATAAGCCCTTCCTCCCCAAGTTGTCTTAAGTCACAGTGTTTATTTACCAAAGCAACTCTGCCCCAAACACTCTGAGAACCTGGAACAAATGCCCTAAGACTATGCTGAACCTCAACAGCAGAGTTCCTCTAGACTGCTGGGAAGGAACTTTGCAACAATGCCTATTCAGCAAGTGGCAAACTTAGGAGGAGCCAGAGTCGGCCTGGTTTCAAGCAGTGTCCAGCATCAGGAAGGACCTGCCAGTATCTGCCACTTGCTTCATGAGGATAGACCCAACTCTGTGATAAGAACAGCATTCACATGACCTCTGAATTCAGGACTGCCCAAAAGTCTGCCCACATTTGTGACTCCTCCTGGGAAGGACAGACAGCCAACTGACAGGATCAGTTGTGGCCCAACCTTGCAAATGACTGTCTACAGGTGTGCCTGGCATCTGAGAGCCTAGGAAGGGACACAGAGTCCAGGCTGACAACAGCAATAGTCAAGAGACTACATTAGGTGGGCACCTCGCCCAGCTCCCCCTCCCCCATTTACATTTATCACTTTATTCAATACCCAGTGTTCTTTGTTCGCGTCATGTCTTTTTTTTCTCTCTTTCCTTTCCCACTTTTATTTTGATACGCTTTCTCAAAGAACACAGGCTGGCCTGTTTGGTGGAGTCCCTGAGTCTCCTGAGAGTGCGGACTATTTAAGGTTATGTGACTACATTTCTTTACCTCTCTCTTTTCATTCTATCTTTAGCCTAAACAGCATCCTCTCCCCTCTTGTACCCACTGCTCACTCATTCTATTTATTTATTTTTTTTTAGTCAACCCAGCACTAATCGTAACTACTAGTTGTGGGCTGCTGTCCTCTAAGCATGGTGTGGCTGGTGGTCTCTAAACTCTCGTCAGCAGAGTTCATTTGCAGAAGACCTGTACAAGGTCGGGTCCACAGGTGTTCTCCAATGGAGGGTGCAGAGGCTCCTGAGGCCTGCCCCTCCCTGAGGATAGGCAGTTAATGGTTGGAAAGCATGGAAAGGCTCAAGTCTAGTCCTCTCTGAAGACATACAGGCAGTGAACACTTGCTGAGAGGGAGAGAGATTTTCCTCAAGATGCAGTCTTTTGTAAGTTGCCCGTGCTCCTGTTCAAACCCCTCACTCATGTTCCCATAAATGTATTGGTTATCATGCTAGACTTGTATACAGTTGTTTTGTGTCATTGGTGGTGGTGGTGGTGGTCTACTGTTGGTACCCTATCCGGCATAAACAGACATCTATTCATGCTTCCAGAAAAGTTCACACAATACTTGTTGCCCAAACCTTCGGCACAACGGAACCAAAGATGACATTGTGAGCAGCATTTGCACTGTCTTTGAAGCTGGCTCTTTGAGGGTGGAGACTCCACCTGGACAACCCTTCCAAATGTGGCACAGGATGGCATGTCTTCCAGTATATATGCTGTGGGTAAAAGACATACCACTAAATGTGCTGTGTCTGATGGATGGGCAGGGTGGATCTCAAGGTGGCCATCTTCCTCGATGATGTATGAAGTGGCATGCCATCTTGACACATGGGGTCCACTTGTATATGGAGACAATCCCAAAATGGCTGATGGGTTAGAAAATATACTACAATCCCTCCATGTAGCATGTATGGGACAGGACTTTAAAGCAAACTATAGCCTAGCCTAGCCCCTTATCTAGACAATAAGACATGAACTGGGGTTGAGCTGTCTTCCCAGAAAAATTGTCGTCAAAAGAATTACAAGAAAAAGGCATGCAGAGGATATCCACACTCCCCTGTGAACTGGCAGGAAAGGGGGCAGTGAAAGCTGACGAGATGGAGGTGTTGCCTTGACATTTCTTATGGTGGCAGGGGGTGGGGTAGAGTACATATTAAATCTGTAGTAAATAGCTGCCTTAGTCAGTGTTCTATTGCTGTGAACTATGGTAACTCCTATAACGGAAAGCATTTAACTGGGGCTTGCTTACAGTTTCAGAGGTTTAGTCCACTGCCATGGTAGGGAGAATAGCACCACACAGGCAGATATGGTGCTGGAGAAGGAGCTGAGAATTCTACATCCAGAACCACGGGCAGCAGGAAGAGAGCTGCTGGTCCTGGCTTGGTTTCAAAACCCATCCTCAGTGACACATTTCCTCCAACAAGTCCACACTTATTCGAACAAGGACACACCTCCTTATCCCTCCCATGTAGTGCCATTCCCTTGATGACTAAGTACTCAAACCTATGAGCCTATGGGGGCCATTCTTCTTCAAACCACCACATTCCACTCCCTGACCCTCCCCCATCGGCCTGTAGCCATATCATAATGCAAAAATGCATTCAGTCCAACTTCAAAAGTCCCCATAGTCTATCAGTCTCAATAATGTTTAAAAGTTCAAAGTCTCTTCTGAGACTCATGGCAGTCTCATAACTGGAGGAAAGAAGGTGAAAGGTGCCACTTTTAACATTCTGCTTCCCGCATAAACTTCAACATACAGTGTGGCACATGATATACATTTCCTTTCCAAAATGGAGGAAAGGGAGCATACTGAGGAGATACTGGACCAAAGCAAGACCGAAAACCAGCAAGGCAAACTCCAAATTCTCCATTTCCCTGTTTGATCTCCAACTCCGTTCAGCTTTGCTGACTGCAACACACTTCTTTCTCTTGAGCTGGTTCCACTCCCTGTTAGCAGCTCTCCTCGGCAAGTATCCCAGACTCTGGCATCTGTCTCCAATGTCTTAGGTTCTCCAAGGCCATCCAGGCTTCACCTTCACAGCTTCACACAATGGCCTCTCTGGGCCTCCATGCAGGGACACCCTGACACGTCTGACCTCAGCAGCTTTCCTTAGTCACATAGATACAGTCCACAACCCGCTTCTTGTACCATTGATTCTAAAGCCAGAACCACATGGCCGAAGCTGCCAAGTTCTGCTGGGGCTGGAACATAGCCCCTTCCTTCAATTACATTTTCATCAGCTTTCTGCTGTTTTTGATGTTTCCTTCACTACTTAAGCTCTTCTTTAATTCCTTCCCACAAGTCGGAAGCTTAGCTGGCTGGGGTCTTGCCCTGAGGCCATCACTCCCTTTATTCCATTTAACAACAGGCTTTTCTTTAAACCACCTTCTTGAGCGCTGAACTTAGCTCCATTACACATCCTGGTGCTCCTTTCCACTTGAACTGTACATTTTGTGTTTTTCCTTGCTCAGCTTGCTCCTTTTCATTATGGACCTGCATAAATGTGACCACTAACAACCATACAACAGTCGATACTAGGCTGTCTTGAAATCCCTGCCAATGCCATTAATCCAAAACTCTTCAATTTAGCCTCAGGCAGATTCTCTGGACAAGGTCAAAAAAGGCAGCCACATTCTTTGCCGAAATATCACAAGAATGATCTCTAGGCCACTTCCTAATAGTCTTCTCCTCTGAAACTTCTTGGGCTGGACTCCCCACCCCCCAGTTCAAATCTCCCTTAGCACTGTCTTCCATGCTCCAACCAGGATGGCCCATTAAATAGCCCCCCCCCCCCTTTAACACACTTAACCACTTTCCTAATCCCAAGTCCACATTCTGCCAACGTGCATCAGGGTCGGGCCTGTACCCAGACAGTACCCAGCTCCCAGGTAACAACTTCTGACTTAGTCCCACACAGCCCCTCATGGGGTTCCAATTACCCACAGTAAGTGAACACTGAGGATGAGGAAGAAGTGATAGATACCTGACCATCAGGTCCAGCCTTTAATACTGAAAGGAAAATTCATAGTATGGTATACAGATGGAGGCCTTAGTAATGGTCCAATACAAGAAACTATGATAATCAGGGAATAGTCTGTCACTGCACTGTTTGAACTGGGAATGGCTTTTTAAGTGAGTGTGTGTGTGTGTGTGTGTGTGTGTGTGTGTGTGTGTGTGTGTGTACACAGCAGGTATGGCGCCTGCTGTTTCACAATACTGCTTCCTGAGTATAGATGCAATGTGGTCAGCCACCTCCCTGTCCTGCTGCCATGCCTTCCTGGATATCCCTTTGGAACTGTGAGCCAAAATAAACCCTTTCTCCATTGTTTTTTGTTTGTTTTGTTCTGTTTTGTTTGCAGGGTATTTTTATCACAATAACAGAAAAGAAACTAATACAGGAAATGGTACCAAGAAGTACAGTCATTGCTGCAGTACACCTGACCACGTGGCCTTTAGGCTTTCGTTTTGTGGAATGTTAAAGTTTCAGAACTCCAGGCTGGAAAAGCACTGAATGCTGGAAAGAGAATGGAGTAAGCCATTCCAGTGGAGGCCGGAAGAAAGCAACGCTGAGAGATCAAGACAGTGGAGCCTTGTTCGTGACGCTCATGAGGAACAAAGCTTCTGTCAGGACCTGGACTAGGGGGTGTTGGGGTGACGGTTTGCCACAGACCCTGGCTGCCTTCTGCTCCTTTCCTAAGAATTTGAGGAAGCCTGACTCTAAAATAGACTAAAATGTCAAGACAGCGTAACACTGAACCTGTTGCATGGTTATTACTGATTACTTGGATGTGGGCCTATAATAAAAAAACAAGTGGGGCTGAAAAAATGAAATGTGCAGTCTGGAGAAGAAAAAGGCAGTAACAGGCTTAACCCTGCCTCTAAGACAAGTCCTGGAAAAGGAGTAATTGTTAAGAGAAGCTTCTTGCTCTACACAGAAACAAAAGGAAAGGAGTCCTGAGGACAAACCCAGGAAAGCAGAGCCCTGGCATGGCCTCCACTCCATACCTAGCAAGCACCTAGGTAAGTTTCTGCCAGCTGTAGCACACTGAAGTTGTTGCAACAGTGGTCCAAGGTGCTTGGGCTCCATCTTGAGCTGGAAGCAGAAATGGGTAATATGGTCCACATCATACTGGCTTTGGATGCATGAAAGATGTAAGACTGAGGAGGATATCCTTTTTTGTTCCATGAGTTTCAGAGAGCACCTGAGTCCAGGCAGAGTGAGAGTGAGAGTGAGAGTGAGAGTGAGAGAGAGAGAGAGAGAGAGAGAGGGAGAGAGAGAGAGAGAGAGAGAGAGAGAGAGAGTGTTGGGGTGGGTGTTGGTGCAAGCTGGGAGTCCCTGCAAAGCCACTGTGCTTGAAGCTGTAAAGATAAAGCCTGGGTTGTGATGGAGACCCCCAAGATGTTTGAGATGCCATCGTGGTGGGACATCTGCCAAAGAGGGCTGCATACAGAGTGGAGCCAGCCCAAGAGAAATGTATGTTTCAGGCAGCAAAGCTGAAAAAAAAGAAAAGAAAAGAAAGAGAGAAAGAGAGAAAGAGAGAAAGAAAGGAAGGAAGGAAGGAAGGAAGGAAGGAAGGAAGGAAGGAAGGAAGGAAGGAAGGAAGGAAGGAAGAAAGAAAGAAAGAAAGAAAGGAAGAAAGAAAGAGAAGGAAGCCGAGTTAGGCCTTGGAAACTGAAGTCCCAGGTACCAGAAATGGTGCTAAAGGATTTGTTATTTGCTCTGCTGGATTTTAGTAATATTTTGGCCTGAGCATCCATCACTATGCCCCATTTCTTCCTTTTGGAATAGGAATGTTTACTCCGTCCCTGTGTATGTTGGAAGTATGTAATCTGTTATCTGTTGTTCAGTGGGTTACATAGTTCAAGGATTGCCTTGAGTCTCAGAAGAGACTCTGGACTTTAGAGCAGTTGGTGTTCTTAAAAAGACTGTGGGAACTCTGAAAGTTGGACTAAATGCTTTTTGCATCTCGAGATGGCCATGAGCCTATGGGGACCAAGGGTGGAATCCTATGATTTGAATATGAATGGCTACATAGGCTGATAGGTCTAAACATTGGTCCTCAAATGGTGGAGCTGTCTAGGAAAGTTATGGAACTTTCAGGATATGGAGCCTTGCTGGAGGAAATACATCACAAGGGGTGGGCCTGGAGTTCTACAAGCTGGCCACACTTGTTTTTCTCCCCACTTTCTGAGCACAGATGCCATGTGATCAGCCTGTTTTGTTCTCCTGATACCATACTTTCTCTGCCTGTTGCCATGTCTTTGCCACCACGATGGGCTCTGTCCTTTGGGGATTTAATTCAAAGTACACCTTTCTCCCCTAACTTGCTTCTTGTCCGAGTATTTTATCATAGTGCCCAGTTCACTGAACCAGGCAGAACTGTGTTCACATAGTGTTAAAGTTGACATAATCTTTACAAGGGAAGAGAGGTTCTAACAGACTGAATTATTTAGACTAGTGTGTAAATTACGTTTGTAAAATGCTAAAACCATCAAGAGGGGATAAGAAAAACTAGATGAAGGAGCCTGTCTGCATGTGCTGATTGGTCTTGGTCAATATAACACAAACCTAGATATATCTGGATGCTGTGGAATAATCCTTCTGTACACTGTGAATATGTATTACTCTCGTTGGTTAATAAAAAGCTGACAGGCTGGTAGCTGGGCAAGAAGTTAGGCAGGGAAGCCAAATAGAGAATGATGGGAAGAAGGAGTATGGAGTCAGGAGAGACACCAGCCAGCCACCCAGGAAGCAAGACATGCTAGAGGACAGGTAAGCCATGAACCACATGGCAATACACAGATTAATAGAAATGGGTTAATTTAAATGTAAGAGTTAGCTGGTAACAAGCCTGAGCTATTGGCTGAGCATTTATAATTTATATTAAGTCTCTGAGTGATTATTTTGGAGCAGAAAGTTAGGACAGGAAAACTCTGCCTACATCTGGAAAGGGGGAATCTCAATTGAAGAACTGCCTCCATCAGCCTGGCCTGTAGGCAGGTCTATGGGTGCATTTTCTTGATTGATGATTGATGTGTGACGATCCAGTTCCCTATGGGCGATGCCACTTTGGACAGGTGGTGCTGGGTTGTATAAGAAAGCAGGGCAGGCAAGCTAGTAATCAGCGTTTCTCCATGGTCTCTAATTCAGTTCCTGTCTGCCTCCAGGTTCCTGCCTGATTTATCCTTTGGCTTCCTTCCATAATGGACTGTTAACTGTATGTCAAATAAGCCCTTTGCTCTGAGTTGCTTTTGGTCATGGTGCTCATCACAACACAAATCAAACAAAGACACTGGATAACTCAAAAGAAAATGTGTATTTGTATTGACAAATTTTGTAAGGACAAAATAGCCAAATCCAGTGCTTGTGAGCCTCTGGAAAGCTTTTAACTTCCCCAGGACAAAACTGTACAGTGTGTAAATGCTACAACAGTACAAGTGAAAAGACTATCCTTGTCCTGGGATTTTAGTCCCTACCTCATGCCTATCCCCAGTAATCAGTACATATTTCTCTACTGCAACAAGTATCCTACGGACAGAAATTGTTCATCCAGCCCAAGGCCCTTTCAGCAGCCATATGTGGCCAATAGAAAAGCAGCAGTAAGTTACAACTAGTACCCAGGGAAATCAGGGTTCTCTAGAGGAAAGGAACTGACTGAGTGTGTGTGTGTGTGTGTGTGTGTGTGTGTGTGTGTGTGTGTGTGTGTGACTTATTAGGGTGGCTGAAAGGCTGTGTTCCAGCTACGACAACAATGGCTGACTCCTGACTCAAAGTCCAAGAATCCCACAGTTATTCAGTCCATGAAGATGGATGTCTCAGCTGGTCTTCAGCATATGTTGGAATCTTGAAGAAACAGGTTCCAGTGCAATAGATCTCAACCTTCCTAATGCTTTGACCTTTAATACACTTCCTCATGTTCTGGTGATTCCCCAACCTTAAAATTATTTTTGTTGCTACTTCATAACTAATTTTGCTACTGTTTTGAATTATAATGTTAGTATCTGATATGAGAGACATATAAGACCCCCAGGGGTCACGACTCATATGTCGAGAACCACTATTCTAAAGCCATAAAGGAATGCCTCAGCAGGTCATAGGAACTTGCCAGTGAGAATGAGGACAAGCAGGCAAAAGGCAAAACTTCTTTCCATGTCTTTTATATAGAAGATATAGCCTAGATTTAGAGTGGGTTTTCCTACTTCAAATGATCCAATCAAGAAAGAAAAAAAAAATCCCTTAGAGGTGCTGCTTGAGTTTTAAATTAATTCCAGACACAGCCAGTTGACAACCAAGAATTGCCATCACACCAAGAGGGAATATGACCATACTCCCCCTTGGCCTTAGAGCTAGTCTGAGCCCCACCCCCCATGCCTGCAGGAGGTAGGGAGATGCATGGTGGCTCTAAAACAGTGCACCAGAATGAGGACAGAGGGCTTGTGGAGTATGAATGTGGATTGTGGGGGACAAACTGAGGTATGACTTCCCATCCAGACTACTGTCCCCAATATTTTGAAGAAAGAATTAGTATAAAGATTGAACTATTTTTATGCTGTATTGGACCTTGCTAACATTTTTCTCTAGTGTCCCCTTAGCTGCTGACCCCTGAAATCAACAGGCATTGCTTGGATCATGGGTGGTGGGCCTTCAGTGATCTTGACTACCCTTTGCAAAAAGATTTCATTTCACAGGTAATTCAATGCTAGCCTCTGAGTGTTTACCAACTTAGAAAAGAACCTGAAAGACACATGCACACCGAGAGGAAAACAGGAAATGAGCTCACATAAGATGCCTGGCTAGACACAGCTGTGAAATTCTTGGGAACTTTACATTGGAAGAAGTTACAGAGGACACACAAGTGAATGAGAGAATTCTCCAACAAGCCTGTGTCTGTGCTAAGGCAATAAAGAGTTTGAATAAAGTGCCCTGTATTGGTGGGTGGGAAAAGATATCCCCAGATGCCATAGGGTTATTAATGAAAATTCTAAAGCCAGGGATAGACCACCTTCCTAAGAGATGTTGGCCAAGGAGCCCCGGAGGACCACCACAAACAATACAAGCTATCACCATTGCTACCGGTTGCCTGCAGAACCAGACGTAAAAAACCCTATTGGAGAAGACATCACTGTGGTTGCAGGACATGGAGAAAACAAGCTGGGATTAAGCTGGAAGCTTCCTCCTCAGTGGCTAGTTTTCACAGTGCTGAAAGGCGCTGTGTTAAGCTGGAAGTTCCTACCAACTGTCTTATCTATCAACACGCCTTCTGGTAGGGTAGTAGCATGACTGTTGTAGATAAAACCAACCACTTTTCATTAGATTTAAGGCCCGCTCCACAGAAAGAAAAGAAAGACATTCATGTCTGGTGCTATAAACCCAGTGCTTAAAGGCTGGCAAAAGCTTGTGGCAGGGAGATCATGGGCCCTAGCGGGGAAGCCACTGGGCTTGGTTTACTAAATGAACATGGATGTGCTGGTCAAACCGCCTTTTACATGTTTGTGTTTATTCTCAGATTGTTGCTGCTCTCATCTTTGGACCACAAAGCTTCTTTTAGCTGTGGGCAATAGTTCTGTAGAAACTTAATAATGGCCAAAGTAGAAAAGTGTGACTGCTGTAAGCTCAGCCCTAAATGGGCCATCTCTATTACCGATATCTGTATCTGTATGTTCAGCCCTAAATGGGCCATCTCTATTACCGATATCTGTACCTGTAAGCTCAGCCCTAAATGGGCCATCTCTATTACCGATATCTGTATCTGTATGTTCAGCCCTAAATGGGCCATCTCTATTACCGATATCTATATCTATATGCTCAGCCCTAAATGGGCCATCTCTATTACCTATATCTGTATCTGTATGTTCAGCCCTAAATGGGCCATCTCTATTACCTATATCTGTATCTGTATGTCCAGCCCTAAATGGGCCATCTCTATTACCGATATCTATATCTATATGCTCAGCCCTAAATGGGCCATCTCTATTACCTATACCTATATCATCTATATCACCTACTAATTCACCAAAGAATGCAGACGAGGGAGAAGACTATAAGAGAGGAGGAAAGGGTTGTGGAATGCTGTCTTCCAAGCATGACATGGCCATTGAGCTCTTGAACTCTAGACAACTATGAGTAACTGCAGGAGAGCTACACACCCTGTGATTATCTGTCACACACTTGCCCATTAGTGTTCAGTTATGGAGCAGGGGCTCAGGAGGCTGCCCCTCTGAGGATACAGGCAGTTAACGGTTGCTAGTGGAGGGGCTCACAAGGCTGTGTGCCTCCCAGAGGATCTGTAGGCAATAAATACCGTTAGGAGAAACTTTCCTTAGGTGTTGCCGTTGCTAAATTGCCCATGAGCCTATAAGTAATTCTAATTAAAAGCTAGACTTGGATAGAATTGATTCTTTGGTGGGGTGAAAGGACCCCCAGATAAAACTCACACAACACTAATCTTACTCTGCTTTTTTTCCTTCCATTCATCCCCACAGAATGGACACAGTACCATTAGTGTTCCTTTGCACCCAGAATGACTGGAGCTCAAGGGATGGTTTGGGTTTCATTCTGTTTTTGACTGTTTCTGTATTTTCATAGTGGACCGACACTTTAATAATGATTGTTTTTACAGACACCATTCTATTATCAGGGGAGTTTGGGTATTGTACCTAGTACCGCAAACACATGGGCCAATGGGTCGAGGGTCTAACTTCCAATGTAGGACCCCAGTATGGCAGAGAAAAATGACACCTTACCCCTACTACAACCTTGTCCTTCTGGAACCGTGCAAATGTATCTACTGATAGAATGGGAGGGGGGGTAACCAACGAACCTAACTCCAATACCACGTCCCAAGGCAAACGTAAGAAACGTAAGAAAATGGTGAACAGGATTCCTCCAAAAATTATTAATCTAGTAGTAAGGTCTCCAATAAGAGTGAATGCAGGAGGTTGTGGGAGTATACAGCAGGTGACAACTAGTATTTAACAGGTCAACCCACCAGACCCACCTGATGGGGAGCTCTACCTGGCAAGGCTGTAGAGTCACTGGCCTGTTGTTTCTGTCTATAATTTTTCTCATGTGCCACTTTATTTCTTTTCTAATAACAGTTATGGGTTTTTTCCCCACTGCTTGTGTGTTTAAGTCATAAAAATATTCCATCTTTGGGCACACTTATAGCTGTGGGTGGTCAGGAAGATGATTTCTGCTTGAGCTGTGCAATTCTGATGATTAGAATACTAGAATCTTTTTCATAACTGACACAGGAAACCAACAGCATTCTCAGTCACAAAGACAGCTAATTTTAGATTTCAGAACACATTCAATACAGACTAGCTGCCCCTGCAGAGAATACACAAACGCAAGTTCCAGGTGTTTCTAGCTAAATCAAGGTCAGAACTGAAGCAACTTTGGTAGACATAACCCTCTGCAGCAATTCTCTCTCTTCACATACCCCAACCATTCAAGGTTCAGCCAACTACTGTTGTTAAGTCCTGAATTTCAATGTCATTCTCTGTCTGGGAAAGAGCTATGCACAGCCAAGCGTTACTCACTGGCCGGTCAGTGTGACATTGCTAGCCTGAGAAAAACTGTGTGACTTATCATGTGTTAGGAGAATGGGTCGGATGCTGAAAACGTAACATAGAATTGTCCAGAGTTCAGCTATGAGAAGAGAAGGAAGAGTGAGAGAGTGTGTGAGTGAATGTGTGTGTGTGTGTGTGTGTGTGTGTGTGTGTGTGATGTAGCTGAATATGGAGACGTAGGTGAGTAAGGTGAGTGAGAGAATGAGTAAAGAGTGAGTGAATGTTGTAGAATAAGTGTGTGTGTCAGGGGGAGAGCACTGTGTGAAGGAGCTGCTGCTATGTAGAGGAGCTGTGTAAAGAGCTAGCTGTGCGTGTGTATTAGGGTGTGGGTGTGGGTGTGCAGAGGGAGCCGAGAAGAGAGGATGAGTAGTTAGGCAGGAGAGAGAGCAAGAAAGATTTTCAAAGAGGATTTTTTTTAATGAAGTAAAAGAGAAAGATACCATCAGAAAGCATGTGTGTTGCCTTATTTTTCCCCTCAAATAGAAAAGGTCTAGCCCTCAGATAGGTAAGAATTTTTCCTAAGCCCTCGCCACCTTCGTGGATTTTTTTTTTTCATACCCTGGTGGTGACTGGAGGGAGGACTCATGTGATTCTTAACCCTCAGAGTATCAACTGTCTGATGCTCTGAATAAAGTTGGTCACTGCCTGAGACTTTAGTCCACCTCATGTTTAGGCTCTATTCTCCCAGGTCTAACTGCCTTTAGAGCGGTAAACTGAGGCAATAAAAGGAATTTGGGGGGGGGGGTGATGCAGATAGAATGCTCATGTGTGAAGTTCTCCCAAAACTTTAAATTCTAAAAAGAGACTAGAAAAGAACTCACGTGATTGTTGGGAGCGTGCGGCCTGGTTTTGGACCAGTCTATGAGTGCTTGTCAATGGTCTCCAGATGAGGCAAAGCCCACGGGACAGTCTCTCGGCAAGGATCAGAGCACTTTGGGACAGCGCAGAACACAGCTGGGACCACACAGCCTGCACCCTCCTTCTCTCTCATAATAATGATGGTTCTCCTGGCGGTTTTCAGTGTCACTTTGTCAGTCATGCATGGGACAGATGTGATCATTCCCAGAAACCCCTTTTTTCTCAAATATCTTCCCCTAAAATTCTCTGGAAGCTGATGCTTGTCAGGTTTCTTGTCTAGGAAAGCCAGCTGTCACTCCAGACCCCTGGAGCTGTCCTGACTCAGTGCTGATAAGATCAGAGGCACATCATCCCTGTTTCTGTAAGTATGTTTTGAACAAGACTGTTGTTCTTGAAGATGAGTGCCTATGTTTAAAACCTTTCAGTTTTGTAAGACAGGATGTACCTGACTCAATATTTGGCCAAAATGATAAGTGTTGTTTTTGGTTTAAAAATGTTTTGATGTAAAAGTTGAGAAAAAACTTATTTGACATATTTGTTTTTGCCGGAGGTTAACACTGGAGGGTAGGAAAAGCATGTTTGTTAATATGAAAAGAAAAACATGCTTGTTTTAGTAGTATAAATAAAGACAGTTCAAGGGCCACTTGTGTGAAATTCACCCGGTGGTCAGACACAACATTTATCTGCACCGGTGCCCCTTCCCTCTCCCAGGACCTGAACCTGACCTGCAGCCACAGCACATAATATCACAGTTAAAGCACTAAGTATACAGAACAAAGAACGTATATTGGAATTCGCAAAGAGACCAAGTTGCGTATAAAAGCAGGCTATCAGAATAAAAACAAATTTCCGAACATATACTTCAAAGGCCAAGAAGGCTTGGAATCATTTTAAACTCTTAAAGATAACAACTTCCAGCCCACACTATCATACCCAAGCTGTCTGTCATAACTGAAGGAGAAAGGAGGCCTTTCTATGATTTTAAAAAAAAAAAAAAAAAAAAAAAAAAAGACTAACGGAGCTCCTGACCAATAGGCTGGTCTACAGAAGATATCTAAGGACTCATTCACAGCGAAGAGAAAGATAAACATCCACAAGACCAAAGGGAAGAACAGTCACGACAGAACAGAAACTAAGTAAGCAAGAGCAGAGGCTCCTAACACTACAGATCAACAAACTGACGGGACTAATGCCTGCTTCTCATTCACAACTGAATCTTTATCTTTTTTTAATGGGGGGGGGGGTTGTTTTTTGGTTTTGTTTTTTGTTTTTGTTTGTTTTTTGGTTTTTTTTTTTTTGGTTTTGGTTTTTGAGACAGGGTTTTTCTACGTAGCCCTGGCTGTCCTGAAACTCGCTCTGTAGACCAGGCTAGCTTCGAACTCACAGAGATCCACCTGCCTCTGCCTCCTGAGTGCTAGGATTAAAAGTGTGGGCCACCATGTCCTGTTCCAGAGCAAATCTTAATTATCTTAATTCCACAATCAAAAGACATGGACTAGCAGACTGGATATTAAAAAAAAAAAAAAAGAAAGAAAGAAAGAAAAGATCTACCTTTTTTTGTTGCCTCCAAGAAATGTGCCTCACCATCAAGGACAGATACTAACTACCTTGGGGTGAAAGAATGGAATAGGGTATGGCTATTCCAAGAAAATTAATCTAGGAAGCAAATGAGTGTTGCTGTTCTAATAGCTGACAAATACACTTCAAACCAAATCTATTCAGAAAAGACAAGGTCACTTCACACTGATTAAGGGAACAGCCAATCAGGAAGATGTCACTATTCCCAATCATGTATTCCCCAAACACAAGTCACCCAATCATATAATCATATACAGATACCTCTAGAAACAGACACAGACACAGGTTGCCCCAGCACCATAACCATACCTTTAGTACCCCACCCCCACCAACACACAGGCTACCCTGACAACAAATAAACACCCGAATTCAACAGCATCCTAGATCAAACAGACCTAACCAACATCTACACAGCATCCCATCCAACACAGTCTTCTCAACATCCCACAGAACTTTCTCTAAAATATATCACATAATAGGACACAAAGCAAGTCTTAACAGATACAGGGCAACTGAAATAATCTCATGTATATTACCTGTCATCGTTGGATAAAACTAGAGCCAACAGCAAGAGAAACCACAGCGCACACACTAACTGAAGGAGACTGAACAACAACGGGAGGAGGCGGTCCTGGAGCTATGGCTCAGCTGATCTGAGCACTGACTGCGCTTTCAGAGCACCAAAGTTTGGTTCCCAGAACCCATGGGAGTGCCTCACCACCAACTCTAACTCCAGCTCCAAGAGATCCAACGGCCTCTTCTGACCTTTGAGGAACCTTGTACCCACACATTCACATACCCATACAGAGACACACACATACAGACACAGCTTAAAAATTATAAACCTAAACCAACTTTTTAAATTACTAGACTAGAATAACATAAATACAACATACCCAAACCTATGACAGGTGATGAAGGCATTGTCAAGGTGGGGGTGGGGGCCGAGTAACCACCAGGAGTCAGTATTCTCCTTCCACCTTGTTGAGGCAGTCTCTCTTACTGACTCAAAAATCTGAATGTACATCAAACTCCTGCCCTGAGACTTCTCTGCAATGACTGGACTTTTTATGTAACCTGGAATTGTAAGCCAAAGAAACATTTCACTCCCCTATGTCGTCCTTCTTCAGGATATTTTTATCATAGCAACAGAAATGGAACCAGGACACAGCTCAGCGGGTAAAGGCACTTGCCGCCAAGCTTGACCACCTAAATTCAACACTTAGGACCGGCATGGCGGAAGAGCAGACCACAAGTTTGTCCTCTGGCCTCCATATGCACACTGTGGCACAGGCATGTACACACACACACACACACTCTCTCTCTCTCTCTCTCTCTCTCTCTCTCTCTCTCTCTCTCTCTCTCTAAAATATGAAATGGAAGGTGCACAGAAGTGAATACATTGAAATGAAAAAATATAAAGAATCCATGAAATGACAGGATCAACAAATCCTTCCCCAAACCAACACACTGAGAAAAACCCTGAATCAACAATATCAGAGACCAAAGGGACCATTACAAGACACCAATGAAATTCCCATCACCAGCAAAACCTAAAAGAAATGGATAACTTTCTAGAAGTATACAACCAGCCAGTTACAGGAAAAGGAGATAAATAATTTAAACAACTATGTAACAAGCATCAATACTGAAGCAGTAAAAATAATTAAAAACAACAACAAAAATCTCCCAACTAAAAGGAGTCCTCTGGTGGTTTGAAGAACGGGCCCCATAGGCTCATGTATGTGAATGCTTAGTCAACAAGGAATGGAACTCTTGGAGAGGACTGGAAGGATTAAGTATGTCCTTGTTGGTGTGGTTTTGTTGGTGGAAGTGTCTGTCACTAGGGAGTGACAGGCCTAGGCTTGTGAATCAGGATGTAGCACTCTCAGCTACAGCTCCTGCATCTGCCTGCATGCCGCCATGCTCTCGGCCATTATGGTAATGAACTAAGCCTCTAAACTGTCAGCAAGCCCCAGTTAAGTGCTTTATTTTGTAAGAGTTGCTTTGGCCATGGTGTCTCTTCACAGCAAGAGAGCAGTGACTAAGACAAGCTCAAACCCAGATCCCAGATAGATTCACTGCAAAATTCTACCAAACCTTTAGGAAAAACTCCCAACATTTCTCAAAGGATTCCATAAAACAACTTTTTAAAAATAAAGCCAGTTTGCCCTACTACTAGCGCCAAAGACACTACAAAGAAAAGAAAATTATAGACCTATCTCTCTCATGAACACAGACGTAAAAATTCTCAATACAACACTTGCAAGCCAGGCTGGAGAGATGGCTCAGGGGTTAAGAACATATACTGTTCTTCTAGAGGACCTGGGTTTGATTCCTAGCACCAACATGGCTGCTCACATCCATCTCCAAGTCCAGTTCCAGGGGACCCTCCGCCCTCCTCAATCCTCCTTGAGCAACAGACATGCACTGGCTTACATCAGGCAAAGCAGTGTGTTGACAAAACATCCATGTTTGTTCCGGCACTGTGCACAACAGCTAAGTCACAGAACTAACCCAGGAGTTCAACAGCAGCAGAATAAAGAACATGTGCGTTATGTACACAATGGTTTTGTTTGTTCGTTTGTCTAATCATAAAGAATGCAGTTATGCTGTCTACAGGAAAATGGATACTACTGGAAGTATTTGTCTTAAGGGACATAAGCCAGTCTCAGCGAGACAAATACATGTTTTCTCTCATCTGTGGTTCCTTGGTTTATATAGGTACTTAAAATGACATATACAGACGGCATGAGAGTAGAGGGAAAACTGTCTAGAGAAACAAAGGGAATAACAGGTCGGAGAGAAGAAGAAAGGCAAGAGGGCATATAAGAGGGAGAATATGCTCCATGGGCATTGTATACTTGTATAATTTGCTCGTGCAAGAAATTAATATATACAATGAAATTTTTTAAAAAGGAAGGAGCTGATTATTCTGAAAGATTTTAAGATATTTAATAGGGGAGTGAGGATACTGATCATTAAATTAGACCGCTTTGTAAGTTACCATAGAGTTGGCATTTTACCTTGAGTGCAATGAAAAGCCATTAGAGGCTTTTACACCAGAGAGTGACACGATCTGACATACTTTTAAAAAATCACGAGGGCGCAGGGGAGACAGTTCAGTCAGAAAGCTTGCCAGTTACTTGTTGTACAAGCAGGAGGCCTTGAATTCCACCCGCAGTAGTTACTGCGGCCAACAATGGCCTGAGATCCCAGCGCTGGGGAGACAGAGACAGAGAGGAACCTTGGGCTCCCGGGTCCACCAGCCTAATCTGTGATCGCCAGGTCCCTAGTGCGCTCGTGCGTGCACACAATCATAGGGTGGAGAACGGGAGTATTTTACAATATTGTATCGAGACATAAAGTTTGGAGGGAGAAGATCGGTTAGGAGAGCTTTGCAGGCAAGAGATAACTGTGACTTGTACAAGAAGTGGAGCTGTAGTGGACACAATCAAGATACCGTTCATTGGTAAAGATCTGGATAACTTATGCAGGGAGCGAGGCTAAGCAGAGCAGCTTTGCTCCACAACTAGTTTTCTGCGGTAAACAAAACTGGAGAAAAGAACAACCAACGAACAAGCTCTGCTCCGGCTTTTATTGATTGCATGCTTACTACGTGCAACTCTGTTGGGAAACTTACAGAAGATGTTTCCATTAAAAATTCCCAACACCGGGCTGGAGAGATGGCTCAGCCGTTAAAGGCTAGGCTCACAACCAACCAAAAATCCCCAACACCGCCAGTGAACGTTTTGCCTTAAGTTTTGTCGAAAACAGGTTCAGAAGTGGGGTGGGGGTGTCTCACCGCTACGAAGTGCTGGAAGCCGAATCTGAACTTAAGTCGGTCTCCGCGGCGGCTTCTCTCTAAGGTACCAGGCCTCTTTTCTACGGACTCGAGACTATTGGTTAACAAGGTTGGACTGGGCGACCCTACCCCTAGGCAAGGCGCCTCCACATACACACTTCGGCCCCGAGCAGCCGCCCACCCGACCGTGGCTGCAACCTCGGCAATCGCGCGCGCGTCCCGTGCGCACACGACGCAGTTTCCAGACCTGGTAACCGAGTTAGGACCTCTGGCCAGCAATTGGTCAGGCTCAGAAAGGCGTCCCGCGATTGGCTGGACCCTCGGGGTTCCCCTCGCGGCGCGCCCCTCTCCGCCTCTAAGTTTCTCCCCCGTCGCAGGCACTTCCGGGCGGCGCGCGCCTCTGACGTCTCCGCCCCCCATTGGCCGGCAGCGGCGGCTGCGGTCCCGTGCGCTGACTGGCTGCCCGCGCCGCCTCGGAGGTGAAGTGTACCGCGCCGATTGGCTGCGGGGCGGCGGCCGCGTGTGATGTCCCCGGCGGCGATTGGCCCACACCTGGCTGCTCGCCGGCTCCGGGGCTCCCGGGAAGTGGCAGCTGAGGAGGAGGGGGCGCTAGCTGTCTCGGTGGCCGGGGCCAAGAGAGACCCGGCCTTTGAGGCGGCCTCTCCGGGCCGGAAGGGCTGGTCGCGCGGACGCAGCGGCGCGGGAGGCTGAGAGTGCGGGACCGGGCGACACCATGGCCCCGCAGAACCTGAGCACCTTCTGCCTGTTGCTGCTGTACCTCATCGGGGCTGTGATGGCCGGGTGAGGCAGGGGCTCCGCGCGGCGCGGGGCCCGCGGGGCGGCCTCTGCTGAGAAGGGGGGACGCGGGTGGCATCGAGGAAGCCGGGCAGTGAGGGAGCCGCACTGCCCGGCCGAGGGACGGAGGAGGGCTAGTGCGGGCCAGGCTGGCCCTTGCGGAGCCAGGTTTCCCCAGAAGAGTCCCGGGAGTTGGTTGCAGAGCCACATTACTACGTGGGGCATTGGGGGGAGTTCGGTGGCTGTGAGCAGAAGTAGGGTCGCGGGACTCTGGGGAAGGAAGGTGGTGAGTGCCGAGCTGGGGTTGAGGCTACAGCCACGTCTTTGCCCCGCGCGGGACTCGAGGGTGGGACGACGGGGGGTTACCCAGCTTGCAGCAAGCCTCAGAGGGGCTGACACTGAAGTGGGTGGGCCGTGGTG
This sequence comes from Peromyscus leucopus, assembly GCF_004664715.2. Lineage (NCBI taxonomy): Eukaryota > Metazoa > Chordata > Mammalia > Rodentia > Cricetidae > Peromyscus > Peromyscus leucopus. The sequence goes on along the minus strand of NC_051073.1, from coordinate 72,711,095 downwards.
CCAAGTCAGATGCACGGAAGGAGGCCAAGCTCAGACCGAAGGACACTGGCTTGAGGGAGCAACAACCCTCTTTAGAGAGCTTTCGTCCTTCCCACCTTCTCGGGCTAGCGAGCCTGACCTGTCAACTTGCCTCACTGTCCCTCTCCACGGTTCCTTCTTGAGCTGGGTTAGGTATGACTCGGAAGAGCAGTTCACTAAGAGGTAATAAAAACTGGGATTCTAGCCTCACGCCACTCCTATGAATCACACAGGCTTGAAGGAACTTTATCAATGTTCTGAAACCGGGGGAAACATTGTGCCTCCGTCCAGGGAGAAAGAGCAGACTCTGAGGTTCTCCCATCATTTAAAAACGCACGACCCTAGAGTTCTGATGACTCAGGATGTGGTTTAGAAGACTTGTGTTTAGAGTGCCTGCATCCTTAATCCCAGCTTTTGGCGGGTGAAAACAGGTGGATCGGAATTCAAGGTCATCTTCAGCTACAGAGTGAGTTCCAGGCTTGCCTGGCCTACATCACACCCTATCAAGTAAATAAGGAAGCACAAAAATAATAAAAACACACCCCAGACTAGTAGGTGTCAGATTCTGAAAATGTGTAGGTTGTTGCATTACCTCAAATAGCTTTTTAAAGTTATTTTCTTTATGTTTTTTGCTCTTTGCATATATGCCTAAATTTTGTCATTTTTTTTCCTTGTGAAATACTTTATAAATTTTTAAAAGTTAACATCTCTTACATATGCTTTATTGTTTTCCCTTAGTTTGATTAAGCTGTGAGTACCCAAAGTATTTAAGAAAACATCAGCATAAAATTGTGGAGTCGGGAGTTGAGGAACTCAATGTGTAGCTAAGGGCAACCTTGAACTCCTTCATCATCCTTCAGCCTCCACTTCCCACGTGCTAAAATCGCAGGCATGGGTGACATTCCTGGCAAATTCTAATATTTTTTAATATTATAGCTTTAAACTTCAGTCGCTCATAAAGTAGCCTCTGGGGAGTATGTGGACACTGAGCTATACCGGCCATTTTCCGGGGCTTTCATTTAACCTTTTACCCCTTTAAAAAAAAAACGTTTACTTATTTCTCTGACAATTTCACACACACACAATGTAATCATACCTACCCAATCTCTCTCTCTCTCACACACACACACACACACACACACACTCCCCCTGGGCACACCCCAACATGCCCCCCTCCTGCCATCGTGTGACTGACTGAGTCCAGTTAGTTGGTGCTGCCTGCTAGAACGGTGGTGACTGATGGTGTTGGCTTGCTCTCTGTGAAAGTCTTGTTCAGGTAGCCATGACTTGAGTGAATTCATGAGTGCCGTTTCTAGAAGGCGGGCTTTGACAAGACTCCTCCCCTTCCCCTGCTTTTACATTCTGTCTGCCCCACCTCCCAGTGTTCCCTGAACCTTGGGGACTTGGGGAGAGGCGGGGAAGGTTAAATAGATGTTCCATTTAAGACTGCTCACTCAGCAGTCAGGTACCTATTTATCCTCCACGCTTTGACAATTATGTTGATGCATTACCACTGCCACCTATAGAAAGAAGCCTCTGTGACCAAAGCTGAGAGCCTGTGGATCTATAGATAGGACCTAAATATTTATAAGATATATTATTAATTATATTATAGGTATAACCTAAAAATCACATGTCTAGCTAACAAAACAACGGTAATAGTCTCTTCCTGCCCCAGGGCCTATAACCTCCCCAGCCATAGGCTTCCAAACAGCTTTACCCTACCAGTTATGAATTCCCTTCTGTGGAGCAGGCCTCAAATCCAATCAGAAAGCAGTAGGTTAACCCCATAATCTTCACATCACTATTGTACCTGATGTGGGTACATCTTGCCTTTTTGGTCAGTATTAGTAAGTTTTCTCCTCACACAGCCAAATAACCTTCTGGTGTCATGAAAGCTGGCCAGGAGGGAGGAAGTTTTCATGTCGTCTCTAGCCTGATTTCTCTATGTCCTGTAACCAAAGTGTGTGTGTCACCAACAGTAGGGGCTTCCATCTTGGGCATCTAATGGGCAACCATGAGCAGTGGCGATAACCTCTTGTTTGGGGGCCCTCTCTGACTCATAACTCATAAGGAAGTTCCCCACACCCATCACTGAAACTTTTCACTTCATGATCCATGCCTTCTAAGCGAAACATTGTCCACTCATGCAGGGTACCTATGTTCAGAATCCTCCATCTGTCTGTCTCTAAGATTTGATTTTTAAGTACATGTACATGCACGAACATGTAAGTACAGGTGCCCACGGAAGCAAGAAAAGGGTGTTCAATTCCTCAGAGCTGGAGTTAAAGGTGGCTGTAAATCACCCATTAGGGATGCTGAAAACTGAACTCAACTCCTCTGTAAGAGTAATACACACTTTAAGATTCCATGGGGGGGGTGTTATATGTTTTTTGACTTAGCTAACAAAGCAGTGGCTTTCCATGGTTTGTTTTTGTTAACATCCTTAGTTTTGTTTACCCCATCCCCCTCCAGAAGCATATTCTTAAGAATATTACTTAAGTAAGCCTCACTCTCTATGTAGTTAGCCTTTTCATTGTTATTAAATAACTGGTTCCTTTCTCATGAGATGTCAAGTCTTTACAGATGAGGTAGAGATTTCCTGTGTGTTATAAGTTTTAAAAATGATAAAGTTGAGCTGAGCCTGGTGGCACACGTCTTTTTCCCAGCACTCAGGAGGCTGAAGCAGACAGATCTCTGTGAGTTCGAGGCCAGCCTGCTCTACAGAGTGAGTTCCAGGACAGCCAGGGCTACAGGAAGACCTAGTCTCGAAAAACAAAACAGAGTTATATAGTTGAGCTGGACATGGCTTATATGCCTGTAAACTTGGCATTGGGAGGTAGAGACAGGAGTTCAAGACTGCCTTCAGATACATAGTGAGTTCAAGGCTACATGAAACCCTGTCTATAAAAACCAACCCCAAACCCTGACCGAATGATTGAAATAACTAAACTACTTTTCAAGCATTGTGACTAAGAGTATAAACTAATTGCAGCCTCCTGAATGCCTGGGTTATAAGTGTATGCCATTATGAATTCAGGGCTTCATGAATTAGAGGCAATCACTCTAGTGACTGAGCCACATGCCAGGCCATAAAATACATTTTTTAATATTCTGTCTTACGTCTTGGTTCCCCAGTTGATTTTGCCCATATATTTTAAGATTACAATCCACACTATGTTGGTGTCCATTATGTGACTTTTCTAGCCCATTATTGAGATAATGTTTCCAGAATAAATTCTAGTAGCTAAAATTGTGGCCAAAAAAAAAAAAAAAAAAAAAAAATAGATGCTGTGAGCACTTGTATGCCTTCAGCTTATTCAGGGAGTATTTACTTGTTCTTTGGTGAGCTGGATGTGGCCCTTCCCTGGAATGTCTTTTATAGTCTTACTCTAGCTTTCCATTAACACTTCCTACAGAGAACCCTTTTATGGCTGATTCCAGTGTACTCCCTGGAAATGTTCTCTACTTTATGTCCCAATTCATATTATATGCGTATTCTCAACTACCAGGATATAGTGTGTGAACTTTAAAGGCTGTTTGACATAAAGACTTGATCTCAGCAAATTAGTGTAGTTACTGGCTATGAATGTATGAAATATATATTTTTCCAGCAAAATACACTATAATCCTTACATACAGATGCGTGTTATTCTTCCTTCAGAGTTATTATTTAGACTTTGCTTAGCCTTTTATTTTAACTCCTTAAGTCAGTCCATCTTTAATGTTCCCAAAGTGCTACTGTTTGGATTTTTATATGACATAATCTTTGTGGATAAAGATAACTCTCTCTTGATATTATTTGACCTTTGGAAACAGTCTCTGAGGTGGGGCTGGAGAGATGGCTCAGCAGTTGAGGGCACTTGCTGCTCCTACAGAGGACCCCAGCGCCCACATGGTGGTTCACAGGCACCTGTAACTCCAGATCCAGGCGATCTAGCTTTTCTCAACTCCCAGGGTACCTGCACCCACACGTGAACACACAGAGATGTTCATAATTAAAAATAAAATAAATTCTTTAAAAACAATCATTTGGAGCCATTGTAGGGAATAGAGAGAGAATTAATTGGGTTGTTTGGTTTTTAGCTGGAAGTAACATGGAGCCATAAAACACACAAATAGTTTCTCTGCTGAAGGTAATTCTAAAAGAAGGATGTCACCAGTGCTTTGCTTGTTTTCAAGCTGCCTCAAATCATAGCCTCTCATTACCATTACTTCAGTGTCTGAGACTACAAAGTCTAGCATATTCCTTTTTTATTCATTCTTTTTGTGTATGTGCACATATACCATCATCTTTATATTTACATGCTTCTATAAGTAGACCGTACTGTAAAGGGAGAAAAAATACTTTCCACTTTTAAAAATGTAAGACACCCTGGGCCTAGAAAGATAATTCAGTGATTAAGAGCTGTTCTGTTCTTACAGAGGACTGGGTTTCAGTTCCCAGCACCCACATCAGGCAGCTCACAACTGTGAAGGTTCTGCACTCTGCCATCACCTCCATGTGGTACACATATAGACAGAGAGGTACACACACATATGCGTAATTTTTAATGTAATATAGAGCTAGAGAGATGGCTCAGACAAACATAAATTTAAAAACAAACAAACAAACAATGTGATTCATCCATCACCACCACCACCCCAAGGGAAGAGCTATTGACATTTAATGGTTGCCGGGTGAGGGGAGTCATTTTTCTTTATGGATGCAGCCTCTGGTAGGTGCCCAGGCTCCAGTAAATACTCCCTGCCCACACTTATGTGAGTCTCCCTGACTAAACTCAGTGGGCCACAAGCAAACAAAAAAAATAAAATATGTGAAAGTAGAAAAGGGGGGCTTATGGGGAAGAAGGAAGGTTTCGGTGTGAGTGAGGGGTGTGAGAGATGATAAGGAAGTTGGGTGGGAATGACCAGAGAACATTGTATACATACATAAAGTTGTCAAAGAATAAAAAAGTAAGTTTTAAACGTAATACGGAGCTCTCTAATGACATCTTGTCTGCCCATCCTCTCAGGCGAGATTTCTATAAGATCTTGGGGGTGCCTCGAAGTGCCTCCATAAAGGACATTAAGAAGGCCTACAGGAAACTGGCCCTGCAGCTTCATCCTGACCGGAACCCTGATGACCCCCAAGCCCAGGAGAAATTCCAAGATCTGGGTGCTGCTTATGAGGTGAGTCATGAAAACAAAAATAGGAACAGAACCCGTGGATAGGGGAAAGACCAGAACGCAGAGAGGCCTCCCTCAGGTCATTTCTGTCTGAAAACAGGTAGGACATAAAAGTGAAAATAGTATGTGCTCCCAGATTGTAGTCATTATCTACAGATTCCATTTCCTGCCTTTTTAGAGGTTTGTTTTTATGTATGTGTATATGTTTGTGTGTACGTATGCCAGGTGTGTGTGAGTGCCCATAGAGGCTGGAAGAGGTATCAGATCTCCTGGACCTGGAGTTACAGGTGATTATGAGCTGCCCAACGTGGGTACTGGGAACCAAACTCGGGTCCTCTGCAAGGACATCAAATGTTTTTAATGGCTGAACCATCTTGCCAGCCCCTCTGACAGAAATTCTTAACCTGGGCCCATGTGTAAATTTGAGAGGGTTGGTGACCCCTCAAATGACACATAATGTTTTGTTTCTTGTGAGACACATACTTCACATTTTGTACTGTCTCCCAGGAATAGTACCATTATTTGCTAGGAACCTAGTACTCAAAAATACTTCCTAGGAAAGCTGGATTTACACCTTTTTTTTTTTTTTTTTTTTTTTCTGCAATAAGGTCTCGCTATGTAGCTCAGGCTGTCCTGGAACTATGTAAACCAGGCTGGCCTCTCTACACCTGGCTTCGTGTGCTACTCTTGATAATGAATCTGCGGTGTTCTTTATCCATGACCTGAGCAGGCCATACATATCTCACTTGTGAAATTGAAGTTTATTTGATCCTAACAACCTTTGTGGTATTACTGCAGATTTCCCTTTTTCTTTGTATTATTCAAACCTGTTTGCCTTTCCCCCAGGTAAAATAATATGCACAAATCAGAATGTTAATACAGTTCAAAGACTCGTTAGCAAACAAAGGGTTCTTTTTTTCCCCTCTGCTGAGGTAAGATTGATTACCATTAGCATTTTAGCTAATTAAGAGTCTGAATATTAGTTAACTAATCAAGTACTCCCCCCAGCCCCCTTCCCTTAAAATAGGCTGAGTATAGTGAAAAGCACCTGTGATGACTCTAGCTACCTAGAAACTGAGCTAAATGTATCGCTTGAGCTCAGGTGTTAAGCCCAGCCTGAGCAATATAGTGAGCAGTTTACAGTGTCCAAAGAGATTTAAAGCTCTTTAATTTTCAAATGTACATAAGTGTTTATATGCTTCAGGTTTCTAAAATGAAAGACCTTTTTTATATTTTGTTTTCAACCTTTATTTTTATTATTTGTACATGTGTATGTGCGTATGAGTACAGAAGATGCCCACAGAGGCCAGAGGCGTCAGATGCCCCTGGAGCCGTGGTGACGGTTGTGAGCCACCCAGCATGGCTGCTAAGAATCAAACGTGGGTCCTCTGCAAGAGCAGCATGTGCTCTTAACCATAAGCCATCTATCTCTTCAGCAACCCCTCTTTTTTTTCTTTTTTTAATTAATAAGCTTTTAAAAAAATTATGTGGGTAGATTTATTGCCTGCTTGTCTGTAGGTACACTTTGTGAATGCCTGTTGCCTGTGGAAATCAGAAGAGGGCATTGAATCCCCTGGAACTGGAGTTACAGATGGCTATGACCCACCATGTGGGTGCTGGGAACCAAATCCAGGCCCTCTACAGGAGCAAAAGATGCTATTAACTGCTGAGCCATCTTTCCAGCCCTTTTTAAAATTAACATACAAAGTAATGGATTTGATTGTGGGAATTTCATATATTTATACTTAGTTTTCATCAATCCCCTATATACATTTTTTTTCTTGCATGTTAAAGGCAAATTTTTACATGCTTAGAAAGCAATTTTTTTCTTACATCCTTTGGATCATACAAACATTAAGCAAAGTTCTCTCAGGCAGTGAAATTGACTCTAAGGAACATAGAGTAGTGTTCATTAATATTTTCTCAACAAATAATATTTCTTGACCTGAAGATGTCACAAACTTACACACACACTTTAAAGCAGACAGCATTCTTCTACAAATGGATTTCTACGCATACCAAAGCATGAAAATATAGCTATGGACTTTAACTTCAGGGCCCATGATTCAGTTCTCTTGGCATATCAATCTTCTAATATGCAGTGTGCGTTGCAGGGTGGGGTAGTGTTTTTAAGACATAGTGCATCTGTCGCTCATGATAATCTGTCATGGTTATATTCTAGTTTACACTTTATCAACATAGTATAGCACAGAGCTTACAGAATAAGCCTTGGAATTAAATTGCCTAGAAAATTAGCCTGAGCAGTCCATCTCCCCTCTTTCCTGATACCTTCTCGACCTTCACAGTCACATTTCTTTTTTTTTTCTTTTTCTTTTTTTTTTTTTGGTTTTTCGAGACAGGGTTTCTCTGTGTAGCTTTGCGCCTTTCCTGGGACTCACTTGGTAGCCCAGGCTGGCCTCGAACTCACAGAGATCCGCCTGGCTCTGCCTCCCGAGTGCTGGGATTAAAGGCGTGCGCCACCACCGCCCGGCCACAGTCACATTTCTTAAATACCATTTTTAAAGTACTAAATCAGATTTGCTAACTTGGGGTCAAAAGCATGAACTGAGCAATGTAGACTAGACAGTGCACCAAAGAATTCTGTCTGTTGAAACAGCTTACCAGACGTGGTGCTACATGTCTGCAGTCCAACTCAAGGGACTAAGTCACGTTGAGCATGAATTTGAGGCCAGCCTGGGCTACATTTGGAAGTCTAGGCCAGCCTGAGACACATAGCAAGACCTTATCTCAAAACTCCAAAACAGACAAAAGATAACAACTTTAAATATGCCGTAGTAGCATACATAATGAAAATTACACTCACTGGAAAGATTTAGGAACTCCAGGTCAGAGTGGAAAACAGCCATAAACATGAATATACCTTAACTGATGTACAGAGTATAACACTTTCCCCACTGGCCTTTATCCCCAGGTTCTGTCAGATAGTGAAAAACGAAAACAGTATGATACTTATGGTGAAGAAGGCTTGAAAGATGGCCACCAGAGCTCCCATGGGGACATTTTTTCACAGTAAGTTATTTGCCCATTTGCAAAGTATTACATTCTGAGACTGGACCACTTAGGCACTAAATGAATTATTCTTGGAAGCAGAGGGCAGAGTTGCCTCTGTTTCATCCTGTGGACAACAGAGGGGTGGCTATGATAGTCCTCATCAGAGAAGGAATTCATAGGGTCTCTTGATCTTCTATTGCACTCAGCTTTCTGGGAATTCAGGATACCTGGAATGCTAACAAATACTTCTCCTCACTGAACCCCTCCTTGTTGACATTTGAATCACCTAATGTCATGATGTTTTATACTAGGAGATCTAATCCAAGTTCAGTTCTGTAATTATAAACAGAAAAATGTTTGAGTCTGCACTCGCGTGGAGTGAGGTTCATTTCTTCAGATTCTGTGACCCTGCCCCTCAAGTAAGAATAGTTACAGATGGTAGCTTGTCTGTTGAGCCTGTCAGGGAAGCGTCTCTTCCCCCTGACCACTGAAGTGATGCTGGGGATGTCAGAAAGAGAAGCTCCCCTCTCCGACTCAGTCCTTCCTCTTCAGCTGAAGGCTTAGGAGTGCATGCTCCAGAACAACACAAAAACACTGTTTTATCCAACTCAAAGTAGTTCTTCTTACCCCCAGGCACTAATTTTTACCTTGTACGGGCCAGGACTTCCTGTGGAGGCTTTGCCTTTCAACTTTAAACTAGTGCCCAAGGTACAGAGTGGTAGCTTCTTTGTCAAGGTTAATCTCTTAAGAGCACGTGTAGTGAACACATGCAATATGCAAAATGTTCCGGATTACCCTTAACGAATTCCTTAAATTAGGCCAGGTATAGTGTGCATACCTTTAATCCCAGGCAGAGGCAGGTGCATCTCTGAGTTTGAGGCCAGCCTGGTCTGCAAAGCGAATTCCAGAACATCCAGGGCTACACAGTGAAATCCTGTCTTGGAAAAAAAAAAAAAAAAGAAAAGAAAAGAAATCCTTAAATTAACCAGAAAGTTCAAATTGCACAGGATTTTATATATTAACCCTTTTTTTTCAATAAGTCTGTCATGTCTGGATTTTCCTCAGTATTGAATGGATTATTTCATTGAGTCCAACATTGAATCCACTGACATACTGTGTGTTCCTATATGGCTCTTATGGATGGATCATATTGTATTAAGAGTAAGTGTTTTTTATATCAGGAGGCAACCTAATATTATGTAAATTAAAATTTTTATGATATTTGACTCCGGTATATTAAAAATGTCTGTTTTATATAGTGTGCTGGTAGTATTTTATTAATGTGAAGGAAATAAATAATTGTGAGACATAGGATTTGAGTTCTTTGTACTGACGAATTTGCTGTGTATCTACAGCTTCTTTGGAGATTTTGGCTTCATGTTTGGAGGAACCCCTCGTCAGCAGGACAGAAATATTCCAAGAGGAAGTGACATCATCGTAGATCTAGAAGTCACTTTAGAAGAAGTCTACGCAGGAAACTTTGTGGAAGTAAGTTCCCACAACACACCTACTCAGACTGATGTGCAGAACTTGTACTTTTGACCAAAAGTCAGAGATTTTAGTGTGCTGTCTTTTAGAGGACAAGAGGTAGTGACTGACACACAGTTGAGTTATCATCCTTAATTTGTAACGGTCACAAACTGAACTCACTATCCAGCCCAAGAACTCAGCGACAGTACCATGCTTTACCTGCCTGTGTGCTGCTTCTGTATCCCATCCCCTACCTTACTGCAGGGATAACTTTACCGTTGCTCTTCTGGTCTGTTACACACACAAGAACCTCTCCAGTGTGTTTCTGTTGTCTGTGAGTCTGTAAAAATGGCATGCCATCTTTTGTCACCATGAGTCCTTTGCTTACAGCTGTCAGGCTCTGAACACAATCTCATTGTGACCATCAATAGGAGGCTTTGGTTGGGTTTGGTTTTTAACTCCCTGAGCCCTATACATGGACATTCCTGTAGTACATAGTCTAGTTACACATAAGCAAGGACGTCTCTTACATAGATAAGTGTAAGAGTAGACTGGGCTATGTTAGCACATGCTCATGCTTTACAGGAAAATGCCATAGTGTGTTTGAGATTGTGTCAGCACTCAGCATGCCATGGCAGTTCATGAGGCTTCATAGATATTTGCTCCCCCGCCCTCCAGTTCTGGAGCTGTAGGACTTGAACCTAAGGCTTCCCACATGCTAGGCAGGTCCCTACCTGTATGGGATATTCCCTGCTCCCTTTCTAATCTTTGGAATTATTAGAATGGGTCTGGCATGTTATCTCCTTGTGGTCTGTGTGTCTTAGTTACCAGCTAGGACAAGCATCTCTTCGTGGCCCTGTCCGTTCCTCCTGTGAAGTGACCCTTTGCATATGCCCTGCTTTCTCTTTCTCTTGGTGATTTGTAAGACCGCTTCATTTTTGTACTGTCTTTGTTAGCCGTAGTACAGATACATCTACCCATTTATAATAGAACTTGTCTTTATACGATACTTAAGATTTATTTTAATTAATACAAGTGTTCATTTTAATGTGAAAAAAATCTGATCTGTAATTGTTAATTTTTGAGTCTTCTATTTTAAAAATCTACTCTAAAATGTGAAAGCTGTCCTATATTCTCTGTAAAAGTTTGTCATCTTCATCCTGAGGTTGTCTCCTTTGAAGTTTGGAGTGGACTTTGCAGCTGGACTGCACACTTTGAAACCCTGTCATTTACTTAACTGGTGCTGCTCTTTCCTCACTGTGCGTGAGAAGACAAGCTACTGCAGACTGTGGGATGGGATGAGTGTGTGCATGTCTGGAGGGGTCTGCGGCACTGCTGGGGGGTTCTCCAGACATGTGTCCCCTCGCTACATGAGCACAGTGCTGTGCAATTACACAGACACAAGAGTACGGGGCTTTTTTTAAAGTTTATTTTATTTTCAGTTTGGTATATGTCTGTGGAGCTATGTGCACACAAGTGGAGGTGTTCAGGGCATCAGATGTAGATGCTGGAAATCAAACTCTACAGAAACAATATGTGCTTTTAACTGCTGAACCATCTCTCCACCCCCAAAATAGGTTCCTTTTGGTTTTGTTTTTTTGGGACAAAGTATCACACAGTCCATACTGGCCACAAGGTCACAAACTCCCTATGTAGTTAAGGAGATATAGATATATAAATTCTATAGATATACATATATATTATGTATATGTTTATATATATGATTGATGTTTGAAAACAGCTACATAGAGATGATTGTCGTCTCTTATATGTTGGTGTCTGAATGGTGATAGCACTGGGGATTAGCCTTAGACTAGGTTGCCTAAAACAGAAAAAGGTGGTTTGGGGAGATTAATCGTAGAACTGGATGGTAGCCACACAGCAGTGTTTGAACACTGTGATTGTTCTGTAGGGGGTTATGTTTTACACAACTCAGATTTCTTAATAACATAGTAATCCTATGAGCTGCTTTCATTCAGTGGCCCTGGGTGTGCCTTGGAAATGCTGGTGTTTTACCTTGTTTTGGAGTCTCTTCTTTTTTTTTTTTTTGTTTGTTTGTTTGTTTGTTTGTTTTTCGAGGCAGGGTTTCTTTGTGTAGCTTTGCTCCTTTCCTGGAACTCACTTGGTAGCCCAGGCTGGCCTCGAACTCACAGAGATCCGCCTGCCTCTGCCTCCCGAGTGCTGGGATTAAAGGCGTGTGCCACCACCGCCCAGCTGGAGTCTCTTCTTATTCCCCTCTCTCTACTCCTACAGCTTTGAGTTGAGATTGGAGTCGTTAAATATATGTTTGCTTCGTCCTTGTGTTGGGTTTCATTTGTACCCCCAGAGTTCTGTGAACTTCCAGATTCTGTGAGGAATAGCTGGCCGAGAAGGCACATGTGCAGAGCACTGCTCCACTGAGGAAACTAAAGGCTGTTTCATGCATTCTTAGGTAGTTAGAAACAAGCCTGTAGCCAGGCAGGCTCCTGGCAAACGGAAATGCAACTGTCGGCAGGAGATGCGAACCACACAGCTGGGACCGGGGCGCTTCCAGATGACCCAGGAGGTGGTGTGTGACGAGTGCCCCAATGTCAAGTAAGTGAGGGGCCCGCTGTGGGTCTCCTCCAAACACGTGAGTGTTCTGTCTCCACCTGGCTGTCCCCTCCCCCGCCACGTTCCACCAAGAGAGAGCAGTGGGTCTCGAAGCTCCGAGGCAGCACCTTTCACGTCTGAGCTACCTGTGGCAGATGTTTGCTTCCCTCCAGCTCTGACTGAGAGCAACCCTGATGTCTGTGTGATGCAGACTCTGCTCTGAGTGCTGGCATCAGAGAGCTTTGGCCAACAGCACAGTACGGCTGTCCAAGAAAAGGCTCCCAGCACAGTGATAAAGCTGATTACATCTCGGGCTTTGACAATATTTCCTTTTCCCTTTGTAATTCCGTCTGTCTCAGATTAGTGAATGAAGAACGGACACTAGAAGTAGAAATAGAGCCCGGCGTGAGAGATGGCATGGAGTACCCCTTTATTGGAGAAGGTGAGACGCTGGTGTTTATTATCTTAACTCACTTCTGCCTTATCTCATATCTTAATGGCTACCTGGAATGTGGGAGGAGGGAGACACTGCCTTCCCAGACAGACTCGACAGAGGACTGCCTGAGGCAGTGGATTTAAAAATCACTCAAGTGCCACATAAATACATGTTGGGTTTGCGTAACTTCTGGTCTTTGAACTGTTCCGACCAGGTGAGCCTCATGTGGACGGAGAACCCGGAGACTTACGATTCCGAATCAAAGTTGTCAAGTAGGTATCCACTGGGAGAGGCGCCTCTCCCCCTGCTTCTCCCCTGAGTGATTGTGAGACAATGTGTCTACACTTTTTCTTCTGTTTTTTGCGTCCTGTACCATAAGTAATTATTTCTAACTCTGCAACAGTCCTGAAGATAGGAAGGGAGGGCTGGCCTTGAGCCCCAGTTGTTTCCTTAGGACTTAAAAAGTCAAAAGATGCTGGAAGAAAGACTTGGTAAGAATTGAAAGAGAGCTGGGCATTGGTAGACTACTTGCCTAGCATGGGCAGAGCCCTGGTTTGGTCCTGGCACTGTATAAACCAGGCTGGGTGGCACATGCCTTTATTCCAGTGTTCAGGTGGTAGAGAGGCAGATCAGGATTTCAAGGTCCTCCAGCCTGGGGCACATGAGATCTTGTCTCAAAACAAGAGATGAAAAGAGCTGTAAATGAGAGGCAGTCGGCAGTCGGAATCAAGGAGTGCAGCAGCTGTTTTCCGTAAAAGGCCCTGCAGTCACATTACTGTTCAGCGGTCCCTTTCACAGGCTTCTCTCCTGTGTGGAGTGCTGCTGCTTAAACAGGAATGTGCCCAGGATTCAGGCTTTCTTGTTTATTATTGTCTCATTAACTACTTGGAAACCAGTGATAGGTCTGTGTTTAAGGCTTGACTAAAACATTGTTTCCACTGGGTTCCCAGCCAAGCATTGTCTTTCTTTTCTATAAGCTAATGGTTGATGGTTTTCCTCACCTTTATATACTTCTGCTGATTGTACACTCCTTAGAAGTTGAGTTCATATGACTTCCGCAACTCAATAATCTCAGCTAATGTCCTATGCAAAGGCATGTCAAATGTTGACTGTGTTTGAAAGAGTGGTGTGCATCTTTTTGCAAGATTTTTCGAGCACTTTTTACCTTTTTCCCTTTCAGGCACCGTATATTTGAGAGGAGAGGGGATGATTTGTACACAAATGTGACAATCTCACTAGTTGAGGCTCTGGTTGGCTTTGAAATGGACATCACTCACTTGGATGGTCACAAGGTAACACGCCAGCCTTCCAGCTTTGTGGTCATGGGGTGGCTTTAGGTTATCTGGAACCAGAGGCTCCTTTCTGGTCCTCTGCCCCTGTCCCCTGGCCCTGCTACTGACCAGTCAGCAGCAGCGTCTGTGTTTCTGTCTCCCTGTCAGCCTAAGGTTCCCGTACCCTTCGTCCTTCCCTCCCTGCTGAGCTGTGACATTAGCTTGTCGCCAGTGCTCACTAGAAGTTGTGTGATGGACTGAGGATGTGCCTGTCCCGCTCCACTTGGTTCCGTTCTGCTCTCCAGGTCCATATTTCCCGGGATAAGATTACCAGGCCAGGAGCCAAGCTCTGGAAGAAAGGGGAAGGGCTCCCCAACTTTGACAACAACAACATCAAGGGCTCTTTGATAATCACTTTTGATGTGGATTTTCCAAAAGAACAGCTGACAGAGGATGCAAAAGAAGGTACAGTGTGTGTGTGTGTGTGTGTGTGTGTGTGTGTGTGTGTGTGTGTGTGTTTTGAGATGTGCATATGTGAAGTTGGAAACAGGGGTTATCATCCAGCCATGTGGCCTGTCCGTGACACCTGTGCAGACTCTGGGGAAGTCACATTGTTGTTAACTCGTCACTCACTCATTCTTCTGCAGGTGTCAAGCAGCTGCTCAAGCAAGGATCCGTGCAGAAGGTGTACAACGGACTGCAGGGCTATTAGGAGTGAAAGATCGGACTTTGGTTGAAATAGGTGGATCAGCGGTATTTATTATCTGCAGGGGGTTTTGTGTGTGTTTCATTATTTTCAATATGCAAGTTCGGCTTAATCTTTTTTTTTTTCCCTGATGATCGTCATGTCATGAATAAGAGGTTTGAGAATCTGTCTATTGCATTCAGACAAGAATGACCGGCAGAAGGTTAACTAATACCTCTCCCTCTGGGGATATAATGTCTGGTGCTGCTGCCCGAGGTCCAAGGAGAAACCTCTCAGAGGATGCCAGAGCACAGGAAACCAGATGAGGGGTTAGAGATAATTGTTAGCTATTTCAAAATGCAAACTGGAGAAGTCTGTTTTTAAATACATCTTGTTGTTATTTTTTCCTGGACTCCTGTTTCTTTATCCTGTGAGTGGATGGGTGTTCTTCCCATCAAGCAAGATGGACACACAGCATATGACCCCAGGCCCCACTGAACACACACGGTGTCTGTCTCATAGCAACGAGCTGGAAGAAACCTAATAGATCAGAGACTGAGCTACACGAATTCAAGTCACACAAAGACCTACTGTCTGAGAGAACACAGTTTCTCGTTTTCTTCGATAATAATAAAATCTGATATGAGCATTTTACTGTTTAGAAACTACTTTTGTCTATCCATCCCGGTTGGCCTTATGACCAGAAACCTATTAGTTTAGGAACTAAGATGGCCGGCTCTAGAAAATAAATATTAGAACCGCAAGTGTTTTTTCTTCTAGTGGCACCCGATTCAGATGCTACCAGGCTTGAGCGTACTTGACTTGTGAATCTCCCCCATTTCTCCAGGACTTAGGACTTCTTGCCGCATCTACTCTGTTTCAGGGCAGTGGAGCGGTTGCTGTTGCAGTGTGTGGGAGCTGCTTTTGAACCACAGTGTAGTTCATCTCACTGCCCTCAGCTGTGCAGCAGCCGTTGCTATGTGAGACGCTCAGAAACCCAGCAGACCACAGAGACATGCATGGACAGTCTGACTTTCTGTACATCGTACACACATGCTCTGGTTCACATTTGTAAGCACATATTCAGGTCAGTGGGCTTTCACAGTCTATACACGCATTTATACACCCATGCACGTTCGGTAGGATGTCTACTTTTTCTGTCAAAGGCTGCCTATGGTAGCCCAGGAGAACCCTGGTCGTGTTTATACTTGCAAGTGCACTTTTTCCAGGAGTCAGTCCACCCAGAGCTGAGGTACTGGTTTCAGCCAGAAGATCCCACCCAGCTCTTGTTCTCACTGTGAAGAAATGTCACTGGGGTCTTTGTCACTTTTTATTCATTGCCTAGACTTGTGATTTAGGGAGTTCCTTCCATCATTGGGCTCCGAGCTTTAGGTCACTTTAAGTGCATTGGAAAGGTTTATGTCAGAGGTCTGTAGACTTTGTTAAACTACAGTGATACGTCATGTGGGAATGGTGGAAAAGATCATAATGCCAGGCTCCAAAGGCATTGTGGTCTCTGAGACAGCAAGCTCCCACCTGTAATGAAGATACCCATCTGCTCAAGATTGCAGGGGATCTCCAGGCCTAGGAGATTGAAGTAGCTGAAGGGACTCTAGCTGGCCCAAGCCTGACAACCACGGCTCTGGCCTTGCTCTTCTCCCCCATTCCCTCTGCCTTGTTGAAAAGCTGTTAGATTACATTCTTAAGGCTAGCTCCCAAGGTCTCTTCCCTTATTTGGTCACTTCCTCCTCCTGAAGCTAATACAAGGTCCAGCTGTCAAAGTACGGAAGTCCAGCGATCAAAAGCCTCCTTTGGCTCACCTAATTAACACGCCTAATCAAAATTAAACACCTCATCCTAACATGGGGTTTCCTGTTGTATCTTTATAAACCGCCATTTTCCTATGGACCACGTCTGTCTCCTCTCTATCCAGAGGCGGTCCTTTGTGCCTCCGGAATAAATACCCCTTCCCTCTCCCTTGTTCCTTTTCCCTTCTCCCTCTTCCTCTATCTCCTGTCTTTGTCCCTTATTCCTGCCCTCTGTCCCCCTGGGGCAAATAAATTTCCTTTGTGCTGAGAACTTGGTCTTGGGGGTCCTGAGCCGAGACCCATCCTTTCAATAGTCAACATGGAAATTTCCTTCACTAGAAATTTCCATGTGCTTCTGTGGGAGATCTTTCCTGTGGAGACCAACATGTCTACTCACCCCAGAAAGAGAACAGTCCAAAATAATGATTGCACCAAAAGTCCAGCTTGGTGAACCCCTGAGTTCTTACTGGTGGTGTTAAGGGATGTGGGTAAGGAGGTACAGCAGCAGGGGTGACTCAAAAAGCCAGCTGCGTAACCAGAAGCCCGTCCCAGCACCGGTGACAGTTCAGGAGAGCTGCAAACCCAGGCCTTCACAGCCTGCAGACAGCTTGACCAGATGGTTTGACGAGGAAGAACCCTGAGGCTGTCCGCCTCTCACCCCAGCCAGCAGCTGTTTACTCCTCGGGGCGGGAGAGAAGCTTGCAAGTTTCCACTTCTCCCGACACCTGCCTTTTGTTTATCTCGAGCCCTGGGTTCTGGAGGAGGGACCAGTGAGAGAAGCTGCTGTACGGCAGGCCACAGTTTATGAACAGTGCAAACTTGTTCTGTTCATTTGACACGGGCGAAAAGGCCTGTTAAGGGCCTACCGTAGGCTAGGCTGTGTTCCAAGTGGTTTATATGGATAGACTTGGCTTTAAATTGGGAGAGAATTTGAATCTAGGCAATTTGCTCCTGAAAATGTACTTAGTACAGTGGCTATGTGAGTACAGGAATATTGATAGAAAACAGGTGGTAGAGGCCAGAGAGTCTGCTCAGTGGATAAAGGCACCACCAAGCCCACAACCTGAATTCAATCCCTGGGTCCCATATGGTGGAAGGCGAGAACAGACTTCTGCAGGTGGTTTTCTGACCTCCACATGAGCACTGTGTTGCATGTGTGCCTACACACAGAAGATAAATAAACAATCATACATCCAGAACAGGGAATGCACGCCAGGTAACGATGGTGGGAGAAGAACTGCTGTCTTGAGATCCGCAAGGAAAAACGGCATTTGAGGGAGCTCTAAAATGCAGAACGGATACCGAGCCTGGAAACAGATTACCTCGGATGCTGCAAACCAGCTAACCCCTGTGAACCTTGTTACCTGTACAATGAAGGGAAAGAAGGGTGAGGTGTTTGTTTTGTTTTTGTTTTTTGAGACAGGGTTTCTCTGTGTAGCCCTGGCTGTCCTGGAACTCACTCTGTAGCCCAGGCTGGCCTTGAACTCACTAAGATCCGCCTGTCTCTGCTTCCTGAGTGCTGGGATTAAAGCCACCACTGCCCGGCAGAAGTATGAGTTTTTAACGAGCTTCGGTGCATTTCTCAGCATATAGTTTGGCTACTCAGACACTTCTTCCCTGCTCCTCAGTTGTTTACATCTTACAGCTGTGAGCTGTGAGATTCCTAATGTAGGTGGGTGTGAGTGCTCAGAAGCATGGAGATAGCTCGGTGGGTAAAAAAGCCTTGCTGCACAGACCCCATGACCTGAGTTCCACCTCCGGAGCCCACCAAAAGCCCACCTCCAAAGCCAGCTGCTGTGGCTTGTCTCTTGTATTCACACACGCCTACCGCAAGGTGGGAGGCGAGACCTTCCAGGGAAGGCTGCAGCTCAGCTACCCTGGAAAACGAAGCAGGACAGAACAAGATGGAAGGAGAGTGGACTTTCAAAAGTTGTCCTCTGACCTCAACACCTGTGCCATGGCACACGCAGGTGTACAGACACACATACACACACACACACACACCATAAAGTAATTATAATCAATGTTTTTAAAAGTTAAGCCCCAATTGAAAAGTTTTTAGTGTTACCACAAATGGGAATAGAAAGTTTTTTTTGTTTGTTTGTTTGTTTTAGGTTCTAGTTCTAGTGATGACCTGAAAAGCAAATATGTTCAAGGACTCCAGGAAATAAGCAAGAAAAAAAATACCCTAATGTTCACTTCCTTAGCTTCTAGTATTTCCCCCACCATAACTACCCCAGCACTTGTGATCAAGGATTGAATAAAGTCGCCTACAGTGAGCATCAGTCCAGTTCCTGTGTGGAAGTTACATGTCAAAAGCCCAGACCCAGCCAGAAGGATGTCTCAGTGGGTAATGGGCACCTGCTGCCAAGCCTGACAACCTGAGTTCGGTCCCTGAGATCCACACCGTGGAAGGAGAGGACCAGTTCCTCCGAGTTGTCCTCTGATCACAACAGAGCTTCCACACACCCTTCCCCCACAACATAAGCAGATACCCTAGAGCCCTGAAAGACAAAATTCTTCTGAATATGCACATGCCCCCTAGTAAAGCAGCCTGCCTAAGAATGACGTAACTAAGACAGTTTCCCTGGAGGCCTGAGTTGTATGGTTCAAGAGGTGCCATGATGATGTACAACATGTGCACTGGATTGTTTTGTTTTGGAGACAAGGTCTCACGTAGCCCAGCTGGCCTTGAACAAGAACCTCTGGTTTCCACCCCCCAAGTGTTAGGATTTCAAGCGTGTGCCCCCATGCCCAGGTTTCTAGTGCTGGAAGTCAACCCAGGCTCTGGGCATGCTACAGAACTCTGCCAGCTGAGCCACATCCCCTGCTTCTTCGCACTGGATTTGGAAGAGTTAACTGTAAGATGTAAAGCATCTCCATTTTTATATTATAAATATACTACAATAATACTGTTTGAATATATTAGGTAAAGTAAAACACAGTATGAAAAAGAACACACTATTAAAATTCCCCTAAGATTCTTTTAAAACTTTTCAAAATGTGACTCTTCAAATTGGTAAAGTGCATTTGTAGTTCACACTCTATTTCTGTTGACAGTGGCTCTGTACCCAGGCTGGCCGGGTCAACGGGGGTGGAGGGGGGGGGGAGCTGTTAACATCTATCGGCTCTCATTCCAGGCTGTTACACTGTTGGGGTCCTCCAACTGGGCAATCCATTATTTTATCTCTGCATCCGCACTGTAATCTGAATACTGTATTGGCTGGGGCAGAGACTTTCATGTAAGACCAAAGAAATTGCTGCCAAAGAACTGAAGCCACCTCACGGATTTTGTCAGGGAAATTCTGCAGATTGACAAGCACTAGAAAGTTGCCATGAAAATAAGTCATTTCCAGTCAGCCATATTTCTGTCACGCCTTCGCTGATGTCAGTGATGTGGGGGAAAGCTCACTGTGATCCCATTACCACAAGACTGCTGGGAGATGGGCCTGGCTGAGCTGCTTACTCCCCGGAAGCTTGTGTTGGGCCTTGGGGCCAGGACTTTACAATTTCTGGCGATCAGGAGAGATTAGCCACCTCCAGGCTTCAGCCCTCTCTTCAGGATATCTTTAAGCCACAGACATGTTTAGCAACCTTCTCAACATGCTTTGTCGACAATGGTTCCACCCTGAACACAGCTGATCTCATCCGAAGACACGGTTTTCTTCCACGTGTTAGGTACTGCTATCTTACCGATCACTGCTTCCCCGGTCGGCATCTCTCCCTACGGGTGTTCATTCTGTGAGGGTGTTTCTGACGTGGTTCGTTTGGACAGAAGATGCAAGTAAAATGGGAAGTTTTCACGCCATCATGGGAAAGTATGTATTCAGACTCACATTCAGTATGTTCACACTCCAGTCTTATCGAAAACTACCCTGACTTCTCCATCATAGCGTGAGTGGTGGTCTTAACAACACCCATTTCATAGAATTACTGAACACCTAGACATTCGCAACTGGAGTCCCTCTCTTGGGACAAACAGGCAAGAAGAAGTAAGTCTGTATCCGTTTATCAAAGGTTTGGGAGATTCAGTTTGGTTTTTGTTTTGGGGGAGGGGGCTTGGTTTGGTTTGGTTTTTCCTGTTTCTTCCCACTGCAGTAAGCATCGTTTGTCCCCAGATGGCGCTAAAAGAGTGGCGTGAACTCTGTAACAATCAGCCCTGGGGCAATAGATTTTTTACAAGTCGTTTTCCGATGATTGTCAATAAAGATCAAGCTATTCAGCAAAGCAAATAATAATCTAAGTGCAAATGCAAATACATAATGCGCCCTGACTGTGCCTGCCCTCCCCTTCGCCTCCCTTAATGCTAGTGTAGAGAAGGTAGATGCCACGTGGGTTGGGTTTTTTGTTGTTAACGTTTAGTTATACATTTTTCTATGTGTGCATGCTGTGTGCATGGGTGAGTGCCACCGTACATCTAGGGAGGTCAGAGGACCACCTGTGGGAGTCTGTTCTCTCCTTCCACGGTGTGGGTCCCAGAGATCAAACAGGTCATCAGGCTTGGCAGCAAGTACCTTAAACACACTGAGCCATCTTGCTGGCCCAACATGGCCTGGGTTTGCATTTGGAGCTTGATTCTGCCCAATATAAAAACAATATTATCGAAAGCACAGACGACTTCTGAGAACGGGTGAATGACAGTCCTAGGAACCACTGCCAAGGCCTGGAGGGTGTTGTCAAGAACAGGCAGGTAACTAGTTAAAGCTGTGGCCTCCTCTTTGAGGTAGCTCATTAAAATAAACTGGGAGGACAGGGAGTGCATGTAGCAGACAAGTTTTCTGTGAAGCGTGCGAAGATCCATCTTGGGCTATTTCTGGGGAGGCGTATGGCTGGAGTCCTACCTTGCTAATTACAGTGGCACCTGCTGTGGTAAGTGCCTGGCTCAGCCGACACAGAAGGAAGGCAGCAGGGTCTGTCAGCACAAAGGGGCTGTGTTCTGATCTGCTCGATATTGTTATTGGTGCTCAGTATCTCAGCAAGAGAGCTTGATGCCGACCGCACACGCACGCGGTGGAGTTCTCACAGCTCTTGCCAGTCCAAAGAGCTCAGGGAGAGGCAGAGCCCATCGACACCCACCAGGGAAGCTTGTCTGATGTTCCAGGGCAGAGAAACAACTTGGGCAAGCAGCGTCAGCGAAGAGGCATGGCTTAACAAGGACGTCAAGTTTTCCCCTGGATCGATGTCTGCTGACACAGTTAAAGGCGAGCTTGTCCTGCGTGGGTGGACAGACTCACCGAGGAGCCAGGTGAACAAACGGTCTAACACCAGGGGCTACAAGAAGCTGTAAGGCTTCACATTATAATAAACCACACACACACACACACACACACACACACACACGATTTGTGGTTTGGTGAAGGAACGTTGGCTGTGGAGCAGAGGACTTCCTCTAAGTCTGCTCCGCAGCTGCCATAGAAGAGAGGTCAGGGTCTTCCAGGGAGCCAGGTGACATGCGGATGAGACTATCAGGGTTGTGTCCCCCTTGCTGTTACTATGGACCCAATTACTCAACACAGTGACTCAAAATAGCAACACCCACCCCACCCCCACCCCGCTTAAGCCCGTACTACAGCTGGGCTTCATGGAGACTGCCTTGTTCTCCTTGGGTGTCAGTGTGGCAGCTCAGGAGCCAGGGACTGGAGTCATCTAAAGGCCCTCTTCTCATATGTCCAACCGCTGTTTCTAGAACAGAGTTCCTGTGAATCAGTCTCAAGACACATGCCCCGAAAGGAAGAGAGACCAGGGTGGAAGGAAGCCTTGTCCCTTTCCACGATCTGGCTTCACAACCACACAGCAACCTCCTCGGCTACAATCCTGCCGCAGAGGCTGCCAGAGGAGAGAAATTTGGCTTGATCTTTTGACCAAAACAAAACCAAAACCTTTCAATCTCGAAAGAGTATGTCCAGTTGCAAGCATAAGCTGCGGCCATGTTTGAAAAGAAAATTAATCCGAGGTTCTCACAGGAGGTGATGGTGCAGGCAGGACAACAGGGCAGCAAGGGAAAAGCCACATAGCCCATAGCCTGGGGAAAGGAGCTGAAACTTGGAAGCGTGAAGCATCTCCTAGGCCATGAAGACCACCCTCCTGAGAGCAGGGCGGGGGAGCCAGGGTGCCTATGGCAGGGTTAGGGGACAGGGACTAACACACTCTGGCAGATACAGCCACAGGCAGGAACTTTCCTGTCTGGCTTTGAGTCCATTCCCATGTTTATTAAGTCAATTCTGCTAGCCAGGTCTGTGTGCCTGCCTTCCTCTTGACTCGGGTAGGGGTTCTCTGTGTTCTTTCTAGCAGATGAAAGCCCATGGTCTCAGGCACACATACACACACACACACACACACACACACACACGCACGCACGCACGCACGCACGCACGCACGCACGCGCTCGTGGTGGGGGGAGGGGGTGTCCAAACACGACAAGGTTAGTGTGTGAACTCTCTCTTGTACAGCCGGTTTTAGCGCTTTAGTAGGAAAATCTAAGAACACCTTTCTCAATGGAGAAATTGGCATGAAAACATTGTACTCTAGTGATCCACAGAGCATTTTGAAGCTGCTGCTGGGTGAATCACTGAGAGGCACCAGGGAACCAAGGATGTCCAGAGACCAGCCAGTGAGTGGTGGAGGGCAGCCTTACTCCACCATGCCCTTGACAGCTGGTCTCTGGACTCGGACACCTTCCCAGAGGACAGCTCATGGAGTTAGGTGGGGGCTTTCCGATCCATGTGGCCATGTGGTCCAGTCCTTGCTGAAGATGACTCTGGTCCCGCGCTGGCATGCTGGGTCTGTTGTTAGGTCGTGTGCCTCCCCTGGAGTCTGGGTTCTATCATTTCCCCCCTCCTCCCCTTCTTCCTCCTCCACACACCTTCTTCTCTGGCAATGTCCACAGCACCTCCCCTGGGTATATATAGCCCCAAGCCCGATCTCGGCTCCTTCATTCAGGACAGGAAAAGCAGGTCCTGTGCCAGCTGGACTGCTGCAACATGTCACATGAGTTCTGAAAGATGATTACCCCCACCCCCACCTCCGTTTACTCGTTTATCAGAATAGAAAGCATAAGAATGGAATCAGCTATAAAACACACTTATTTAAATAGTTCACAAAATGCTTTTTGCGGCCCGGCAGTGGTGGCGCACGCCTTTAATCCCAGCACTCGGGAGGCAGAGCCAGGAGGATCTCTGTGAGTTCGAGGCCAGCCTGGGCTACAGAGTGAGATCCAGGACAGGCACAAAGCTACACAGAGAAACCCTGTCTCAAAAAACAAAAACAAAAACAAAACAAAAATGCTTTTTGCTGAGGAAAAAAATGAGCAGTTGAGTAGTGAAAAATCCAGGTCTGATAACCAACATTGGCCGTGTGTGTGTGTGTGTGTGTGTGTGTGTGTGTGTGTGTGTGTGTGTGCACGTAGGGACAGGGTCACTTAGAATGACTGAATCTAGACAGACCTTGACAAGACCTGAGCCATAGCCTAGCATAGTATGCTTTGAATTTTCCTGTCTAGAGACCAAGAACCACAGGAACCCTTGCACATGGAGTGGCTGATGTGTATGTTTGGTTCTGTGGTTCTGGGCTTGGCATCTGGCCTTCGTGAGGGCACGACAAAGAGGGTTGCCCATTTCCAGGGTATCGGGTCTCCTGGTGCTGTTTTTCTGTATCCCAAGATGGTCCTCCCTGTAAAGAAAAAGCACGTGGGGGTCTGGGGGAAGGGAGTGTTCTCTCCACAGTGAGTATAGATGTTCTCACCGTGGTGGGAGACTCAGAACTCATCTAACACTAGTGGAGGAAAGCATAGGCTTGGAGATGCTGCTGGGTTATCTCTACCCTGACAAGATACAGGAGATGGAAATGGGTTAACAGCTGATGTGGTGAAGGTACATTTCACATGGGATGGAGAAAACATTACTCACTCACAGTGAAGGAAGAGAGTGCTGACCTCTGCCCACCCACTGGGGTCACCTGTTCCCCTCACTTCCTGCCAAGATTCCCTGGTCAATAGTTTTTCCCTGGCCTTGTGTTTGAGGACACATGAATAACAAGCTGACTGTGGACTTGCACTCCATTGCATCACAAAGTAAATTAGCCTTGAACTGTTAGTTTGGACTGTCTAGAAGAGATAATGCAGCCATCCCCTTGCTACATGTAGTTTCTGGGTTTCAAATGTTCCCAGTAACCATTTCCTGTCCTTTCTGAAACGTGATGTTCCCAAACTTCTTTAGTTAAATGTCCTATAATCTGCTCCTTTCTCAAAATGTGCTACAGAGTAGCTATTTATATGAGTAGACATTATTTGAAAGTGATCTAGTCACACAGGGTCCGTGTGAGTACCACGCCCTTTTTTAAGGAATTGTTCTCTGTCCCCGGCCACCACGGCTTGTTGCTGGGTGTTGCTGCCTGCCCCTGCAGAGAGCTGCCCACCCCTCGGCCCTCTGCCCTTCTTCAAGATACTTCCTCCTTAGTTTGGAGACTGGTGCCTCGTCATCGTGGATATCACAGCTTATCTCAGGACACTTCTCAATCCCTTGGCTGCCACTATCTGCACCCAGGGACCGCTGCCTGGCATCGTCCTCTGTGACTGCTGCTTGGTTTTAGGGACTACTCCTTCCTATAGGGGACCGAAGCATTCCCCTGGATACCGCTGCCTGATTCTTGATGCTTGGCTTGCCCTGGGACCCTGCTTGTTCTCTTTAAAGTACTTTGGCCTACCTCGGCCGTGGCTGTCATCTCCTGGGCACTACTGCCTGCCCTGGGTACCACTTTCTCTCGAGGAACACTTTCTGCTCAAGTCTGGTGCCTGCCATAAACACCACTGCTGGGCTGGGGGCACTGTTGCCGGTAACTAGGCGCTTCCCCGCTTCATGGCACAGCTGCCTGCCTCTGGACACTGCTGCCGGGTGCTGAGCAGCCACTGCATGCTGCTGGGCATGCTGCCTACCCCGAGCCCTGGCGGCCTTTGCCCTAGGCACTCTCCTGAAGCTTTGCCTGCTCCACTTCCAGCTGAGGTCTTGATCACCGGAGCCGCACAGCATCGAAAGACAGTGGGATAATGCCTCTTTGTTTTCCTGTGTCCCAAGCTGCCAACGAACACCAAAAGGAAGGTGTTTGGACTTCTGAAGTCCACTGAAGACAGTGTCCCTTCAGTTCTAACAACAGAACTCAAATGTTCGTGTCAGAAGACGAATCCAAGTGACATGTACGGTTGTGTTTTTTCTGGTTGTTTACAGAGCCTCCCGTACCAGGATAAGCCTGTTAGTACAAGGAGATATGTTCTACCCAAGAAGGGAGCCTCCTGGAGAAGGAGCTGTGAGTTCTACATCTGGACCCACAGGCAGCAGGAAGAAAGAGAGAGAGCGCTGGGCCGGGCATGGGCTTCTGAAACCTCAAAGCCCACCCCCAGTGACACACTTCCTCCAACAAGGCCACACCCACTCCAACAAGGCCACACCTTCCAATCCCTCCCAAGCAGTGCCACTTCCTGGTGACCAAACATTCAAAAATACGAACCTATGGGGACCATTCTCATTCAAAACACCACAGCTCCTCACCCCTTCCATTAGGTTGGTCCTCAGAAAGGAGCCATGCTGCCTGGGGTGAGTGTCACGTACACTACATTGGTAAATTGTCACGTCCTGTTTGATCTCACTGAAAAGCTGGCTTCGGGAGCAGGGCTGCACCCCTTACCCCTATGTCAGACCCAAGCATATTTGTCTTAAAATGTCCTCCAACACCCCTTATCTGAGGGTAGGCTGGTCCTCCTAGTTCCTGTGATAGGAGAACACAGAAAAACAGCCATGCCCTGGAGAACTACTCCCAGCAGAGGATCCTACCGTTTATCCTGTGACTGGAAGCACCTGCAGCAGGCAGGAGAAGTTGACAGCTCAGCCTCAGGAGACTCATCTGTGGAGAGAAAGCTCAACCCCGAAGCCCAAACAATTACCCAGACTTCCCCCATCGGTTTCTGCTGGATGCTGGGAGCACCAGCTTTGATGATGATGTCTCTATCTGTAGCTATTTGCTTTTTTTTTTTTTTCCACTTGGAAGTCATACACTGGAAAGGTTGTTCTGTCTGGGACCCTCGAGCCATCCAAAGCTCCAGCTGGCTGTTCTGGTCCCCCAGGGCTCCCCAGGTCAGTTTCTGCTGATGGTGTGAGGGTCTGATCTGGGGCTCTACTATGGTTTTGCTGCTTGCTGTTTTATTATTTTACACCTGCTTGCTGCGTACGTAATAAACTCACTCCTATGAAACCAGAGATACGACTGTTTATTGTCTACAGAGAACAGACAAGGCAGAGGCCCGAGAGCACAGAAAACGTCAAGCTATCTCTGCCACTGGCCCACTTCGGGGAAAGCTCAAATCTTGACAAGTCACAGGACAAAAAAAAAACCCAAGTTTGAAGAATAACTGAAGTTGAATGATTGTGCAGATCACATGGAAAGAACAAAATGCCTGTGGCTTGTCATTTGTCACAAGTCGTAACGCCAGAAACGATGGCGTCTGGATCGGCTTCACACAAGCAGTGCTTGACATGCAAATATCAGGACAGAGGTGTTGAAAATGGGGATGGTGAGGTTTTTCTCACAAAAACTGCCTCATCTCTGTTCTCTCTCACCGAGTCTCTGGGGATGACTTCGGGCACTGTGAACGTGCTGACACACGCACTATCCGCTGGGTCACCCCAGGTTTCTGTGTGGGAAATCCATCACCTGGGCATGAAGTAGAGCCGTGTCGGTGTGGAGCAGAGGACACAGACCTCGGTCAAAGTTCTGCCGTTATCACCTGGCTGCTGTGCCAACCCCCACACGGAACCATTGCCATGAAAGGAGCCGAGACATCGAGTTAGAGGACGGAGGCTCTTGACGATTGGTCTGTGCCTGATCCATTCTTTGACTAACCTATTTTTTTTATAGTGCTGGGGATGGGACTCAGCACATCACTCATGATAAGCAACTCTACAAATGAGCTATTTTCCTGGCCCTTCTGTGATTATTTTTAGTTTTTATTTCAGTAACCATATTTTTTCACTAAGAATCTGTTGGCTTT
Source organism: Peromyscus leucopus (assembly GCF_004664715.2). Lineage (NCBI taxonomy): Eukaryota > Metazoa > Chordata > Mammalia > Rodentia > Cricetidae > Peromyscus > Peromyscus leucopus. Next base: position 72,683,620 of record NC_051073.1, on the reverse strand, counting down.
TAAAATTACCTCCCCCTGTTGGCACTTACTTTGGAGATGGCTTTGAATAACATGGTCAGAACTGATTTATTAGTTGGGCAGGCAGCTAGCCGATGGCGTCTGGAGGGAAGGACTAAGAAAGTGTATGAAAAAAAAAATACCCCTCAAAAGGCCAGCTGAGCATGGAGGACCCAAGCTGTGAGGAACTTAGGCAGACCTCCATTTGTCCGATCCAGCCCCCTCATTCTCCTCCCCTCGCCTGCTTCTCTTTGCTAGAAATGAGTCTCTCCTTCTCTGCGGATGCCTGAAGCGCTCGGTTCCTTTTATGCGCTACTTGAGGTCGGCAGGGCTACAACATGCTTTGCGTGGCCCCATGAAAATGAAAAGCCCAGGTTCCCTTGTTAGAAAAAAAAAGAATGCTTGAAATTCCAAGGCATCCAAAATGCAGTATTATTCCACCAAGCACAGATTGCTTCTAAGTGCAGGGCCTGGTGCCCAAGATCGGACAGCCAGCTGGAAAGGTCAGACCTGAGTGCACTCGTGGACTCCAAAGGGAACCTGAGAGCGCCGCCAGGCCAGCCATCTTTTAGGTACCCATTGGCAGCCCTCCCAGGGGAGTCCCTATGATGATGCCTTGTTTCTGGGCTCCGGCACTAACACCTGCTTCTCTGGCCTCCGCACCAGCCACTGGCACCTATTGCTCGCGTTGTTGCTGGCATCCTCGGGTGGGAAAACAACTGTTTTCTTATAAGACCACGGTCTTCCTTCTTTCTTGATTCTTCCGTTGCCAGAAGTTACCAACACAAGGCCCTTCTGGAACAGCATATGGATACAACAACAAAACACGTATGTAGTGCCTATCACTTTCGCCTATTATATCCCTTCTCTGCTATTGGTAATATAGACGGTACTTGCCACGAGTATTAAGTGTATACTTGTTTTTTAGTGCTGTGAAAACCATCTCTTTTCTAGAAGGCTACTGTAATCACCCCCTTTTACAGATGGGTAAAGTGAGACTCTAAGTTGGAGCAACTTGACCCCAAGGGGATAAAACCCAAAGAGTATTTTCCCGTAGTCATTGCCCACCCTGCTTGGGACAGGGGCTACAGGAAGGCAAAGGCCACCTCCTGTCTTTAGCATTCCGCACATGCTCTCTGTGCGCTCTCCACACTGGAGCACTGGGACAATTAAGAGCTCTTTATCGGTAGCCAACCCTGTGCCAGGCTTCACAATGAACACGCTGCTAATGTCACCTCATAAACTCCTCGGGTCATCTGTCCTAGCCTGGTTTTAGTGCCACGTTTTAGTGATGGAGAAAGTGGGGCTTGGCAAGACTTAGTCTTGCTCAACTGACAGGTGGTGGCAAAAGGGTTTAGAGTTTGCTGGGCCTTTGACTCCTCGTGGAGGCCCGTGATCCTGCTCAGCTGCCCCATAGCCATGCCTCTCACAGCTAACCCTCTCTCCATCCCATCGCCCTCCTCACCTTCCCGCTCCTGCCGCAGCCCGAGGCCCTGTCAGAATCCAGGTCCTGAGGCCCAGCCTGCCACGGAGCCCACCAGACGACTGGGCTTCTGGTTGGACAGTCTCAGCACACGAGAAAGCTGCCCTGGCCCCGTGATCTGCACCTTCACTACAAGTTGTCTCTCCAGAGTCCTGCTGCTGTTCAGCGTCTGATCAGAACACAGGCCGCAATGAGGGTCTACCTTCCCAAGTGTCGTCAAGAGACTACCAGCCTAGAGCCTTGCTAGATTAAAGACCAGTGGAGGCTCCCTCCATCTTATAACTCTAGCATTGCAGTCTATATTTCCCCTGTACGTGTTTAAGAAGCCTAACCAAGGCAATCCATACAGAGGGATGCCCCTGTTTGGACTTCATTGTCGATGCTTTCGAGAGTCCAGGTAAAGCTCTGGGCTCTAGGAGAAACCTTTCTGGGATGGCAATTGACCAGCTTCCCTGCACTAATTACTGAACAATGCACTTCCAAAGACACAAGCCATGTCCAGCTACGTAACTAGTTGATTCATAACCACAAGATGACTTATCTCACTGTTAACCATTGCTGTCAGTCTTGCCAACTGATCGCCAATGATCAGATTGTCTCAACACAGATTTAGGTGAGCAGTGACTGAAAAAAGAGAGATAATGGAGCCTAGAAAGGGGAACAGGGTGTAGTAGCATGGATCTTCCAGAGCCCGATGTTGAGACCAGGCATTTAGTATGTATAATTGCGGAGGGAGAAAATGTGAGTGCCCCGGTGAGGCTTGAAATCAGGCTGGTATAAAAGGAAAGGCTGTTTGTTCACAGCTAGAAACAGAACAGAACAGGCTGCCAGAGAGGAAGAGAAGCCCCTGTGTCTGAACATTCTCCAGCGGGGTCCCGGCACCGGAGGGGACTCCCGGGTGGGAGACTGTTCTGCAGCCCCTCTGTGCTGGGTACCAGGCAGGTTGTGTGGTTACAGGACCGGATAGGAGAGCGAACTCTGCCCACTCAGGGGCTGTGTTTTTCTGGGTTTCAGGCTGAGGGCAGGAACCCGTTCTCTGGGGGCTCCCAAGCGTCGTCAGAGAGCCTTGCTGTCACACCTGGCAGGGGACAACTGGAAGAAAGGGCCACACCTTCCAGCTGTGTCTCCTTGGCACACAGCACATCAGATGAAGGAAGAAAGAGTTCTGACGTCAGTTAGTGTGTGTCCAGAGAATATCCTCTGCACGTCAGTAAGCAGATTCACAGAACCTCAGCATCGACTCACTGGTGAACAGCCCCGTGGCGACCTCAACTGTCCACAGGATGGACTGTTCAATGTCCAGACTTAACAGGGTGCCATGGGTGACCTGGCACCAGTAGCCATGGCTCCTCCAGAAGTCTTCATGTCCAACCCCCAAGCAAGCCCGTGACATGGCTTGTTCGCACCTCTCTTCTGTTGAAGAGTGCACCAACTACCTTAGGAATATGGCCAAGACGAGTAGTGAAGGCTAAGCCAGCAGCGAGAGAGGGAGAATGGAGGTTGATGCTCTCACTGGCCTATGAAAGTCCTGAGAACATGTAACTAGGAAACAATTGTAAATAGTTCGAGTTCATCACTTTATGTGACCCTATTTTTAAAGCCTGACATATTCGAATTAAGAGAGATCAATATTCACCTTCATATCTCAATACAAACTAAAGTTAATAGAGAAATGCTTAGATCAGGAAGACAAATAAAAAGATCTAAAGCATTTTCTTTTAAATGCTGAACTATCAAAATATTTATATAGATGCCGTAGATACCTACCCTCATAACATAATATTATTTCCACTTTACCTAGTATAGTAATACACCTAGTTAATTATTCCCTAGTCTGTCCTAGACTCATAAACTCAATTCTCTATCTGTTTTACATTTACCAGTTCACCCTCCCCCGTGTCCCACTAAACGGATAAGCCAAGACATTAGTTCAGCATAACAATTCAAATAATCATTTGCTAGCGTTTCCATCATATTGAGTGTGAACACAGATAGAGCTCAAGTTACATATTTCCATTGAGTTCCTTCTAACCTTTGATCTTTCTTATGGTGTGCAATTCTTCTCCTTCTCAATATGATAATGGCTTCTATACATAATTGATAAGAATGAACTGCAAATGAAAAACTCTACAATGGGGCTTAAACTTCATGGCTGCATTAGTAGTGTCTCTCAATGAGGTACATAGACGAATACTCACGAATACCTCCATGTATGATCTCACCGCTGACGTATTTCCTGTCCCTCTAGAGAACATGTTTTATCCACTCTGAATACCTATAATAATTAACCTTCCAGAATGTATACAAGCATAAATGAGAAGAAATAAGGGTAGTGTAGTAGAGAGATAAACAACTGTGTCTGCTAACTACATACATTATACTATCAACTTAGAACAGAGACAGAAAATGTGAGATTTACTGGCCTGTGAGAGGAAGATGATGGTACTTAAAGCCATATGCCGCTATTGAAGCCACGGCTCCAGCACAAAATCTACTCTCTCTTGAACCACACTACTAATCTGCAGTTGGTTGTTCTCCCATATCGAGCACGTAATAATTCCCGATTTCCAGGGAGCATATAATAACATCTTAAGGACCTACACTGAGATATTCAGGGCTTTTTATTATAGGCCAGATAATGCCTCTCCTATTGTGCCATAAACATAACGACCGAAACAGGAAGCTTCCCGTCGTTTCTTCTGAGGTCAAGTACATCAGCTGCACAAATCACTATACATATGAACGTAATTTTATATACCCGGGGAGCAATAAATATGTCGGCCCGAGATCCATGTCTACCAGCAGTTCTGTTTGTGGTACGGGCAAGTGTGGGAGGTAAGAAAACATCTCATATTCCATTCAAGTAAGTTGTTAAGATTAAACGATGCCTTAAATATAAGAAGGAATAAAAAAAAAAAATAATACTAAAGAGAACAAGAATATATGTATAATAAGTAATCTGAGTCTTGAGCACCAATCTTACGTTGTTTTTCTGTTCTTGTCTAACGACAGCTCTACGATAAACTTAAAATGAAGCCTGTCTGTCTATGTGAGCAAGAACATCAGGGGAATCAGGATAGAAGGAGACCTTCGATGCTCTACAGAAAATCTTCGTTTAGGAGAGAAGCTGGGGGGCAAGCCCAAGACCCTTTCCGCTTTCCAGGTGGCGCATACCTCTCCTTCATATGACTCCGAAGACTCTACCTGTACAATATGGTGCCTCATCTGACAATGTGAAGAAGAACCCAATTGCTCCTTGCCTTGCTCACCACTCCGTCCAAAGTGTAACGACCTCTAATCTTTCCTCTCGGTTATTTTGTAACCAGGCCTAATCTGCTTTGATCTATTCTATGCAAAGCTCAGGACCATGGAGTCCTACTTGATACCTCTTTAAGTCATCACTTTGCCATGCCTCGATCGGTCAGGTACCCGTCAAATCAACGTGTGGTACGGACACTGAGGGTGTTTATAACACTCGAGTCTACTTACTAAGTGGACGCTAGTCAGATTCTTTTAAGACGATGGTGAGGAAAATGAGTGTGCTCGTAATATTTTACCTTCACCTCTAAGTCTTGGCACTGCCTCCGATCCCTGAGGTTTACTCTTTATGACAAGAGTGACTACTCGCATGTCTGTTAGGGTGTTGATGATTTCTTCCAGCCCCACGATTGTCAGAGAGAATTCATCTATATTTGTTCTGTTACTGGGCACACCTAACTAGCCAACTGAATTCTGGGTTAGTGCCTGAACTCCACCTAGATTTATGTCTCGCGAGGTTATGGCTACTTACGACAGTATTTCTATGACCTGTTTCCGACCTGACAGAGAGATCGAGCATAGAATGATTGACTCTTCTATGAGAGGCACTCGATGAGAAGAAAGTAGATGATGAATGTAGAAGCCATATAACCCGCAGCTCACTCTACACGGAATTCCCTTCTACCCTGTACATAGTAATATTATGTCTCGTCTACTCTGTGTTCCAACCTTGGTAGCCTAACTCCTAACACCAGCTACTCACGCTATGTATAGACCCGACCTCACAAAATTTTCTCCTTCTTCCCAACTGAACATGAGTCATCTAAGTCTACAATAATCAAGAAGCTTAACATGCCTCGCCTGATCCCGACGAAGGCGTGTTGTGCCCTATTATGTGTGTGGAAACCGTTGAAGGCTTAGATCACCGGTGATTTCGAACCTGCCCTGTGCCACATCTAATTACCAGCTCTAAACCCACTTCGATGACTTTTCTTACTCTTCCACCCACCGCAGCCAACTCTGGTCTCTCTGAGCATTTGCATAGCTGAAATGCATCACATTTCCTGCTCTGTTATTTGTGCAGGATAGCATAACTACTGCATCTCTTAACTCATCTATCCTGCCTTCACTTGTGTAACTATCTACTTCCACACCGCCTCTGTCCCTCTTTCATGCTCCACTTAACTCTCTGCATTAGAAGATAGGTTTGGTCCTACCATTGTGAACGTGAACTGTTTGCCTCACAGGCACGCGCTCACACCTGAGACAAAACTCTGGCCCCACCATTTGGATCATACTTGATCACTGGGGTGTGTCACAAGTGTGTCAATATAGCTTCCGACAAATATTCTGAGTCATATGGCTTCTAAGTGCGCATCCATTGGCACTTCTACTCCCCCTTCCCACAAGCCCTCCCCTGTTGTCCCTACCTGCCCCCATAAGTACCCGAGAACTGCTGTGTATTTGCCCTTCTAACATCCCACGAGTATTCCCTCTCCCACCTCTTCTCATCTTATGCACACACTAGTATGAGACTGAAGACCCTCTAATCCACATATCACATATAGCAGAATGGATTACATTGTCCCAAACCTTCCTTCTCTATCACTCTGTCAGATTCTTCAAACCGTGCTAGAATCTACGGTATATTGCCTCCCTCTTGCGTATGCATATCCTCCCCTAAATGAATTCTGCCTCGTAGCCCTACAAGTGACTGACTTTCCCATGCTACTTAAGCTGACACTCCACAGCATCGATCCATTGGCGCTCGCTCCGTGCACTTGTAAGCACTCCAAGCTCTGTTATTATGTAAGCCACCTGCTGAAAAGCTTTAAGTGCGTGTGATGTGTTATGCTCTCTTCCTTCTCTAAGCCCTACAAACAGAAACGACTGAAGTAAACATGAACATTTAGAGGACTACCAGTTTTGGACTGAACAGACGTGGTCACCAGGTCAATAAGATATATAATACTTAATGTAAACTCGACTGTGTTGAATATAGGCAGATACAAAGACTATGTCCATCGTGGTTTTCCCTTAATGAATCTGTGCTTCTATCGCTTGACATAATTAACATCGAACTTGACGTGCAGCGCATGACAGCTCATTTGCATCATAAATCTATGCGATCTGCGTAGTAAAGAAGGTACTAATTGCTAAATGTAGATTACGTAACGAAGTAATGAGCGTCTCTATAGTGTGGCTACTCTTTTATGTCGCCATCTGCTGTAAGGGATAGAGAGAGTGCGCGTTGTCTTTTAAGAATCTTTTGGACAGTAAAGTGACACTATGGTTGATTACCCCTTACAAGTATCGAAGCTTTACCTTTTAGACTACATGCTACTTATTATGTATTTAGTGTTGTAACAAACCGAATAAACAAGATGTACTCTTGTTAGACACTCGTACTATTATCAATATCACAGTCAGACTAAGACTAGTGATAGTGCTCCATGGGAGCTATTGTAGGATTAAACACTTAAAATTGACAGAATACATAGTCATTTTAAAAATAACACAGGCACGCAGCAGAATCATGTGTTGTTCTCTGCAACGATATAAGGCAGTTAGCCTATAATTTAAGAGCCATATAGGGTCTGATTAGACTACCCCTTTCCTGCTCTGAATTCGGCATCACAGTAAAACAAGAGTGTTGGGGTGCCAGAACTCAAATTTTTTCAAGCTTACTTAGTCTTTTGAATTAGAAGGAAAATGTTTTAGTCAGTTTTCATCACCACTCTTTTTTCTTCAAGTAAATGAGTTATGTAGGTTTTTAAAAACATCTGCCAAAATATGAAAAAACAACTTAGGATTGTGATTAATAGGGTAACAAATGTTATTGTGTTCCATCTAAATGAACTAGCATGTACAAAGGACAAAAATTAAGGAATAGTAAATAAAATTCGCACTTTTTCTTGTGATTAGAGTCTTAATTTCGCAGCAGAGAAATGACCTTAATCTACTATGACCAAGATTTTCACTCTGGCAAAAAATGATTTGTGTCTCACATTGCTTACTTTCACATTATTTATAAACAAAAATGTTAATTTATGTAACCCCTGTTCTAGAAGAAGAGACATTAACGCTCATCTAGCAAGCAGATTCCGTTCATTTTGAAACATAGCTCAAACCATTTTTGTTGTGCTTCTGTTTTATTTTCAACTATTTTGTTTTGTTTGTTTTATTAATCACCAGATAGTGTAGCTGCAAATTATGTTTAATTTATAACTTTTCTGTGACTATCTGTCTTAGCAGGTTCTCATTGCTTGAGAGAGACCATGATCATGCAACCCTCATAAGAAAAACATTTTTCAATGTTTAAGGTTTCAGAGGTTAGGCTCCATTTTTCATTGTGGACCTGGTGGCATGCAGGCAGATGTGCTGGAGACAGAGTGAGATTCTTAGATTCCTTATTTCAGGAATCGAAATTTCCTGCACTAAAGTAGCTTAAACAAAGAGACTTCAAGCTACCCCCACAGGACACACTCCTCCAATAATCAACTCATTCCACACAAAGCCCATACTCCTATAGTGTATTCCCATGGGGGCATTTTTCTTCAACCAACAAAATTACACTTTGGGACCCCAAAGTTTTAGTTCAATCATAATGAAAAGCTCTCAGACCAACATTCAAAAATCACCATGTCTATCACAGTCTGACAATGTTAAAAATTCCAATGTTAAGTCGCTCTGAATTATAAACCTCTTATTTGTAATTCCCATTAAATAATAAAAATAAATCACATCTCCAATATAATGACAGGCGTATACATTATTGCTCAAAAATTGGAAGGCGAGCTAGTAAAAAATACTGGATCAAAGTAATAAATAACAGCAGGCAAACTCAAAACTCTGCAATCTCAAAAAAGGCTCTTAGTTTCCATTCCTTTCAGCTTTGCTGACCCTGCAATATAACTTCTTTACTTTGGCTGGTTCACTCTTATTAGCAGCTGCCTCAGGAAGTTGTATTCTCTTAACTTTTGGAGTCTCAAGGCATTCAGGCTTCAGTTCAACAGCTTCACACGATGCCCTTAGGCTCATCAGAGTAATTTTGACCTATAACCTGCATCAGGCTTTCCTCTTCCATCTCATATCAAATTCTTTAACCCTCTTTCTTGCTAGCTTGCAGACCATTGGTGAGATGGCAAATTCTTGCGCTTACTGGGTGGAGATAGCCGCTGCTTGTTCAAATTCATCTTCACATTTTTTTTTTTTGTCTTTTTTATTGGGTTTAGACCATGCTGGCTTAACTCAGAATGCCAACCTCTGCCTCTAAAATCTTGATAAAGGCATGTACCACCACACCCAGCTCTAAGTTTTTTTATTATTATTATATTATCATTATCCTTTCACAATTGCGAAACGTTAGCTAGTGGATCTTGCCTTGAGATCACACACCCTTTATTCTTATGTGTTTATTCGCTATATACCTTTACATTGTTTATTCTCTGAACACAAAACTTGTTCCATTCCACTTCATGGTGCTCCCTTTTTCCTGCAAATGTACATTTTGACTTCTTTTACTTGCTAGATTGCTCTATACTATTTAATCTTTTTTTTCATTTTTCTTTATAAATAAATTCTTCTACTCCACAACTATCCAAGTTCCCTCCCCTTCTGTATTACCCAAATTAGAATTTTTACTCTGAAAAAAGTCCATATTATGCACCCCTTATAAAGAAACAACATTTCATTGGATGGCTTCACAATTTTCAGAATTTAGTGCCTATGGTGTGAATTGTGGCATACAGCCGACATTGTGCTTGCAGGACAAGCTGAGATTCCTACATCCTGACTTGCAGCAACAGGAGTGGTCTCATACTGGGATGTTTGGCAAAAGAAACTCAAGCGCTGTCCCCACCAGCACAAATGTCTTCCAACCCAGGCCATATGTACTCAATATCTTACTTTAATGTCCATTCTCTTTGGGGGCCATATTTTTTTTCCAAAACCACCACACTATCCAATAGGCAAAATGTTGTGAATTCTTTTGGTCCCTGATTCTTGGATTTTTTGTTACAATTTCAGATGGGCAAGCCCAGGAAGAATCATAATCCTTATGGGAAAAACTGCTAGTTAACATCCACAATATACCTTTGTGCTTCAGACCAAGTTGGCATTTGTGGAATGTTACAGAGATCTATTGATCTGCATCGATTTGCTGCTGTCAAGATTTACAACTCATGCAGGGCCCGTGGTGGCGCACGCCTTTAATCCAGCACTAGGGAGGCAGAGCCAGCGGGATCTCTGTGAGTTTGAGGCCAGCCTGGTCTTCAAAGCGAGATCCAGGACAGACATCAAACTACCACAGAGAAACCATGTCTCGGGAAAAAAAATACATAGAATTCGCAGCTCCGTCTAAGCATAGATGTTCAAACACATCTAAGAGCAACAAATTAGTTTAAAAGTGGTATAAAATCCTAGCTTATATTTTTCAGTCTGAAAGAAGAATTTTTAAAAAGATGTCAGAAATAGAGTTGAATGTTTCTGAGAATATGCCTGAATTTTATACCTATCGCAGGAAGTGCTAAAATGCTTAAATGCGTACATGTCAATCTTTGCCATGAAATTACAAGTTCTTATTAAAATATATTTTATAATTGAAGTAGTGATCTCAGATAGTTTGATACATGAAGATATAAGTGTCCCTTTCTCTAACAGTACTCGACATATCCAAAAAATAATACTCTAAACTTACTCATTGCTTTTCATTTTGCATCACTTTTAACAATTAATAAATTTTCATTCTAGAATGTTATTTCATATATTTGGGGAAAAAAAATAAGATGAGTTGCTTCATGTCTGCCATGTTATGGAGTTATGTTCATTATTTTGTTTCACGCAGTGAAATTATTCAATATGTTATTGTCAGTAATAAACATTTTAAAGTTTATTTCTATTTTAAATTGAGTAAATATTCAAACCAAAATGAAGAGAAAACATTATAAAATATTTACATATTACATTTATACATGAAACATTAACAAAAATTTATTCAAAAAATAAAAGTATTTCCACCTTGCAGGCCCACTCACTCATAAAGCCCATTTATTTGCTTAATTTAACTGCTCCCTTCATCAAGATAATTGTTAGTTTCTGCCTTTACTGCTTTTTTCTTTTTTCATTCTGTGGTACACTTTGAGATGGTTTGTATTAAAAGGGATTTTAATGTCATTGGATTCTACTCGTCATTCCATGTGTTTCTTATAGCATATCTCATGTATTCATTCAATTGCACATCTGAGTGGGAGTCTCAGATGACAAACCATTACGTCCTCACAGTGCACAACCGGCCTTGCCGAGCCTAAGGGCAATGAAAATGGTTTGTACAAAAACATCCAGTACATGTCTCCTGGCCACCTAGTTGTTAAACTAATCACTAGCTGATTGTTTTATGATTTTTCAGCAATTTTGTGCACCATAATGGTTCCATAGACTGACTTTAATATCTGAGTTCTATTGAAAGGAGCTCTATAGTTTAATCCATCTCCAGGAAACTGTCAGTCTTAGTCTACTTTTCCTTTATAACAAACTTCCCACTTTCGTGAATGCCAACTCTTGAACTTAACTCTACCTACTTAGTTGCAAATGGTATCCGATTTTAAGAAGAGATTTGACACCTTCTGGCCTTATGAGTCGTTTTTCACCTTGTAAGTCTCGGAGTTATAGTCTGATGCTGGGGCCAGAACAGATGATCCTCCTCCTATGCGTAGCTAAGCACTTCTAGGTCGAGGTGGTGTGTGCCAGAAGCAAATCTCCTTCACCTGATTTTCTGATATAGAACTTCTACCCATGAATGGAGCCAGGGTAATAACAGAGAAAACAAATATTTCAAAAAACTCCACCAGAAAGCATTGGTGTACAGGCTTTCCTGACCACCAATCCCAAATCATGACATGGGAACTGGATCGTTAAGTTAACAAATGCTTGCTCTCTTTTATGCTTTTTCTACTAACTCTTAAACTTAATTAAACCTGTTTCTTCATCTACATTTTGCATCAGGGCTTTTGCCTTTCTTCCATTCTGTATGTCCTTCTCCATGTCTAGCTGACTGGTGGCTTCCTGGCCCTGGGCATCTCCCTCTCTTCCTCCCCCATTCTCTCTTCTCATTCTTTCTGCTTATTCTCTCTGACTGCCAGCTCCACCTATCACTCTACTGCCTAGCTATAGCCAATCAGCTTCTTATAGACCAATCAGGAAAGGAAACAGGAAAAGGAAAAACAGCAACACGTCTTTATAAAATTAAGCATAACTTTTTTTTTTTTTTTTTTTTACAAAGGCAGCATAAACAAATGTAACACATCTTTACATAGTTAAAGTAATATTCCACAGCACACTCATTAGGCAATGCAGAATGGAACACTGTATCTCCAGCTGCTGCTTGAGACTGACTTCATCAGCATCAGTGGAAACAGGAGGCCACTGAACTCAAAGGTAGATCTTTTTGAGTGGTACCAGAAGAGAAAAAAATTGGTTTTGACTATATAACCTGGAGGACAGTTTCCCATTTTAATGAGACGGAGAAAGGAGAGGAAGTGTATAGTCCACTATGGCAGGAAGAGAGAGAATCTAAAACAGACACAAATGCCTTTCATTGTGAAAAATCACACTATGGAACAAAGAATCCACAGAATTGAATTTTTTTTCCTGGAATGCCCTGCAAGAAGAAGGGAAGGAACTCACTTTATAGGAAGAATTAACACAGTAAGACAGCTTATATTAACATGAATATTTCCTAAAACTTTAAAAAGAATCTTATTCATAACAATGCAATTCTAATACAAAAAAAAAAGCAGAGAAAAAAACTGAGCTTGGCTTCTCTACTATTGGTCAGCTGATTCCAATTGATTCCCTTCTTCCCCTACATGCTTACTCATTACTTGTTGCATAAGAAGACCCAATGAAAGTACAAAAGTGGACCTTCCATGGGTGCATGGAAAGATAAAGGTTTATTATTTTTTCAATGGTTTTTTTAAATTTATTTTATAATACAATTCAGTTCTACATATCAGCCACGGATTCCCTTTCTCCCCCTCCCGCCACTCTCCCCTTCCCGCAGCTCACCTCCCATTCCCACCTCTCCAGGGCAAAGCCTCCCCCCCCCAGGACTGAGATCAACCTGGTAGACTGAGTCCAGGCAGGTCCTGTCCTCCTCCCAAGCTGAGCCAAAACCCCTGCATAAGCCCCAGGTTTCAAACAGTCAACTCATGCAAGAGCACAGACCGGTCCACTGCCTAGAGCCTCCCAAACAGATCAAGCCATCAACTGTCTCACCCCATTCAGAGGGCTGAATCCAGTTGGGGGGCCCCTCAGCCCAGTTGGTTCATAGTTTCATGTGTTTCCATTCCTTTGGCTATCTGTCCTGTGCTTTATCCAACCTTGGTTTCAACAATTCTCGTCATATAAACCTCCTCTTTCTGCCGCTAATTAGACTCCCGGAGCTCCACCCAGGGCCTAGCCGTGAATCTCTGCATCCAGATTCCTCAGTCCTTGGATGGGGTTTCTAGCACGATATTAGGTGTTTGGCCATCCCATCCATAGAGTAGGTTCAGTTCCGGCTGGCTCTCGAGCCATTGCCAGCAGTCTATTGTGGGGGTATCTTTTTTTGGATTTCTGTGGGCCTCTCTAAGACTGTTGTTTTCCTATTCTCATGTGGTCTTCATTTACCAATGGTCTCGTATTCCTTTGTTTCTCCCTCTCTGTTCTTGATCTAGCTGGGATCTCCTGCTCCCCAAGTTCTCTTTCCCTCCGGCACTCACCTTGCATTGCTCCCACTCATGCAGGCTGTTCATGTAGATCTCATTCCATTTCTCCATCATTGGGCGATCCCCGTGTCTTTCTTGGGTTCCTGTTTTCCAGTAGCCTCCCTGGTGACGTGAGTAGCAGTCAGTCATCCTTGTTCCACATCTAGGATCTAGAAAAACATCCCGAGTGAGGTAACCAGACTCAGAAAGGTTTATTATTAATATGAAAGGCCCATATGGCTCCAATGGTAGAGAGAGACTAGCCAGAGACATTTGGAGAGACCAAAGCTGCCATGGCTATCTCCTGGAAGTAGAGAGAACCAAATTGAAAAACTCTTGCCAGTTCAATGAGACAGATAGCTGCAGGGTGAAGGAAGATATAATCTAGGAGCGAGAGAACAGGCATAGTCAGGAGTGAGGGAGGTGAGAACCAGGACTAGCTTAAGGCTTTGTATGCACTACAGGTGCATGTTAATAGGATAGAAGGACCCTGTAGATTACTGTGAGCTTTGATATGGAACAGATGCTCCATTTAGCATAAGGTGGGGGAGATACAGCAATTTTTTTAAAAATATACTTTAATCGAAATGATTTTTAATACTTTCATATTTAAAATCTCTGAATATGATCTTGAAGGGCATAACAAAATTCCATATATTTTAAAGATTTATTTATTATTTATGTGATGAATTGCTCTATTTGCATGTATGCCAGCAGACAAAAGATATCAGATGGAAGAGGCATCAGATCCTATTAAGATGGTTGTGAGCCACCACATAGATACTGGACTTGAATCAGGACCCAGAAGCACTCTAATCAGCTAATCTCAGCCTAAATATACATACACAAACACACACACACACACACACACACACCACACACACACAAACAACATAGATATGAGTACTCGTACCATGCATTAGTTTGATTAAATCTGCTTTCGTTTCTGTAAAACTCTTGAACAAAATACTTTTGTGAGAAGAAGCATTTGTTTGTTTTTTTTTGCGTTCTGCATCACAACATCAAACAGAAGACTTTGCTAGACGTAACCACAGTGACTTGGAATCTCTGTCACAATTATACAGAAAAATCCGCAAGATTACAAGAAAATTGTGACGAAATCGCAGCGATATTTCTTTCCCGTCCAGGTGACCGGAGTTTCATCAAGTACCCAAGTGTTGGAAAATCTATCCAGGTGTACAGCCCAAGACCAGCAGAGCCCTCCAACTTCCCCTTCATCCTGAACCCACTTCAGTTTAACTAGAATGATTTTTTTTTGCAGAATCTGTGGAACTAACCAAACGATCGTTCGAAAACCAGTTAAAAGATCCCAGCTTAAATTAGCTTCTGTCCCAAACTTCCGCTTGAACATCATCAGCTACTTAACGTTGGGGGTTAACACTTGTTATAAGACGCAGGATGAGGTCGTTTTCAAAATCACGTGAGCTGCTATCAAATGGAAGATAAGTAAAAAAAAGTCTCCTAAATAATAGTCCTACTTCTTATTGATCTAAGTAATATATCGACCTAATGCGGCTACATTTGGTCCTGAATAATTAAGTAGGGTGACTGGTAGATTGAAAAGAAGCACTTTCTCTGAATAAATACACTCCTCAACCTGCACCCCTGGGTGACAGACAGCCAACGGCCAGCTTCTGCTGTAAACAGTGTCAGTTTGGTACGTTGCCACCTCACCTTTTTTTTCATGCAAAACCTTATTTTAATAGAATTTAGTGCTGTGCAAGTGCAGCCCTGGGCAATGCCCCCGAGTGACAGGCTGGCACCAGAGCACTGGAGGGGCTGTGACTTGGGGGGTGTCCATGCAGATGGGCATGAAGGTTGGTAGCTAGAACTCCCCGTTCTTCATATGGACAGAGCAGCCCCCCATTCCTCCGGGCTTAAAGGAGGAGGCGAGAGAAGCTCTGAAGGGCTCTCGTGGCTGGGATAGGAAGCCCCAGCAAGCTGGAGCTGATGGGCAGGCTGTCTGGCTATGGGGCAAAGCAGAGACAAGAAGCCTGCTGCTCACGGGTGGAGAGTACAGGCTAAAGATGATTCGGGTTACCAGGCAGAGGATTCCAGAACAGGCTCCTTCCTACAGAGCAAGCACAGGTGTACGTACCTTCCCACCTTTGACTCACAGGGCACTTCTGTAAATTATTCCCTTTCACTTCGGGCTTATGCTAACCCCAGTGGGGAGCAAGCGACATACACAGGATGGATGGGTCTCTATCCAAGGGTCTGAGAACTGGGTTATGTGAAAGAGAGTAGATTAGGTTTTCAAAAAGACAGTTCCAAGTCAAAAGTTCAATTGAGCCGTGAAGGGTAAAGTTGTGGCTTCTATGCCTGAGCGTGTAACTTCTGAAGCACTCGAGTGTTTCCAAATACTCAGTAATGTCCAGATTAAGTGCTTTCAAAGAAAAGCTTAGTCCTCCCGAAGAGCTCCTATGTCATGCCCTTAAATAGGATTGGCACACAGTTAATGGGACGTTGACTCTGCCAGACGAGCAGCTAGGCTGTCTCTGAGAGTCACGACCCCTCCCCAAGAGAGCCCGGAGTTCCCATTCAGTTCTGTACATGCATGCACAGCTGGAAGAAAAATATAAAATATGAGCCTTTGTGGCCACCATCTCTGCCCCATCACCTCCCCCACTACCCACACCCTATCTGTCCCCTACACATTGATGCCATTAAGATTTCCTTCAGGAGTTTCTCCTCCTCCTCCTCCTCCTCCTCCTTTTTTTGTAACAAGTACTTTTTTTCCCCCTGAAGCAATATTAATTCACAGGACAAATCCACCCAAACACGATGATCTTCAGTATTTGAAATGGTCTCCATGGGAAGAGGCCTCTTTGCTCTGGGTTCTTGTACGACATTCCTGGAACCTGTCACCATCCTGCCCACACTCCCTGGAGGTTGTGTCTGGGGCTGTCAAAAGCCGCAGCCACCCTATCATCCCATTGCGGCTGCGAAGAGAGCAGAGCAGACGAGCGTGTTCATAGCCGCCCTTGCCGGGAATGCTGGCGCCCAACCCAGAGCTGTGTCCAACAAGTGGCACACAGTAGGCCAGACCTCCACTGCACTGCACGTGTGCCCTGGCTGGGACCAGAGGGCCGCTGGTGCCAAACAGCCACCCAGAAGTCACAGAGCAGGGCCTGCCATGGCGGTTCCCTGCAGGGCCTGGTGGCGGTGAGGTCTGCAGGACAGAGAACGAGGAAGGGAAATCCATACAGCTGTGCTGGTCATACCTCCCCGCCATACGAACTCCTTCCTTTCCCCTCCATTCTTCTTCCCCCAAACACTGTCGTTTCCCACGGCTCACTGTGCCTTTGTTATGTATGTGGACCTTAGTCTCCCTCTAGGATTCTTCTTGAAGGGGATCAATCGACACCATTAACAGATTTATCAGATTGTTACATAGCACCCTCCCCCTCACGGGTGCCACAGCATACTCATATTCGGGTAGACGACCCTCCCTATGCTGCCACGCCGGCTGCCCTCTGGGCTGGCCATGTCCATTTCACCCTCAGCTGCCTCCTCTCTCCGCTGTTAGAACTGTGTTCCAAGCAGACTTTGGAACATCTTCCCCCACGGCAGCATTGACTTTGGCAGGTTTACTGGGGATGGCTGATGTCCTAACCTATTTGCTTTTCCAGAGCTCGTATTTGCAGGGATTATTTGGAACTAGAACAAAATTCATCCCACGCCGTTATGCAATTCCTTTGGCAGGCTCTATCAGATAAATAAAGCCCTCTGGCCCTCCATTGGTCTATCTCTCCAAGCTGATCATCGTCTGGGCTAGTCCTCACATCAGCCCATCTTCTACTGCCTCTCTGGAGCAGCCATGAAGTCCCTGGTCCTGCTCCTTTGTTTTGCTCAGCTCTGGGGCTGCCAATCAGCTCCACATGGTACAGGGCTGGGTTTCAGAGAATTGGCTTGTGATGACCCAGAAGTAGAACATGTAGCTTTGATGGCCGTGGACTACCTCAATCAACATCTGCTTCATGGATTCAGGCACACCTTCAATCAGGTTGACAAAGTCAAGGTGTTTCCTCGGGTAAGTGAGCCTGCCATGACTGAACTGAAAGAATCTATGTTTGGGGCACAACCCAGTGCCTCAGAGGCTAGCATCTCCCAGTGTAGATAAAACTGCAGCGGAGACTGGTCTCATCCCAGAAACAGGACAGGGAAAGAGGGGAGCAGGAGAAGCCACATCAGTACCGTGAGAGTACCACATCTCACAGACGATGCTCCATGTAGGAAGCAGGAAGAACTCTGAAGGATAGTTCACAGACCACAGGTGGAAGGCAGGACTTGCTGGGAAAACTTGGGCTCCTATCTGCCGATTTGAAAATCACTTCTCTTTTTTGGCTTCTGTGTGTCTCTGATGAAAATGGAAAGCGGCGGCATTTGACCAGCACCCATGTGTGACAGCCCTTTAGCACAGATCATTTCATGAAGCCCTCCCTTTCCCCGTTCCAGCCCTGCATGGCAGCCATGCAAGATGGCAGATGCAGTGGGCACTCCCAGGTGGAAACCATAAACTCTCCATAGGTGGCTGCTTTTGACATGCACCATGGGGAATTCCATATGGTTCAGCTTAGCGTAAAGATGGAAAGGACATGTTTGTGTCACAAGAGACTTGTGATTTAGGAGGAAAAGTAAAATAGACATCAGGAGGCCCAGACTGGGGAATGATAGCCATTATTACAAAGGGACGGCTGATTGGAAACCAGGGTTTTCCTGGGTGAATTTTAACGGCACGGCAGCAGAAAGGCATAATGACCAGCTCTGTGCAGATGAACAGGAAGTATACATGTCAGCGGGAAAGCCACGAAAGAGCATTGGGCACCAAGTGCAGAGATTGGGGGCTGCTTTCCTTAGGACTCCCAGGTGGAGCAGGAAGCAGGGAGTCGTTTGGGACACCCCTGCACTAAAACTCAGTGCTCCTTCTCATGGCAGCGCTGAGGTCTTAGGCAGAGCTGAAAGGAGAAGTAAACTAAGCCGGATTGAGACTCTTCCAAACTTTGGGACGGTTCAAGATGTGAAAAAAGGGATACATGACCCGGTAGAGTAACTGAACAACCTCACAGGGTCCTGCAAGACTCCAAGATTGCTTCCATACCAGTGATGACAGTTTCCCAGCCTCAGAATGGACAGGCAGGAAAGCAGGAACGCGCTGTGCATCCAAGGCCGGATGAGCTAGACCATAGGAAAAGCCACGAGAATCCTCTAAGGAAAGGAAAACTGAAAGGAGAGGAGGGATGTGGGCAACCAGAGAGAGTGAAGCGGAGCGAGGGGTAGAAAAGACAGAGCAAGATACCGAGCTGCTCACAATGAAGAGTAGTCCTCAGTGTCACTTCTGCTTTGTTAAAGAGGGCTCAGAAAAAGGACTGTGGCTCGCACAGCCAGCCACACCCTCCACCCTCCTTTCTCCGTTTCACGCCTGCCCCATCTATAGGGAAAGATGAAAACCAAAAGACAGTGTGGAGAGAGAGGAGGTTGGGACCGGTGGGGCCTCTTCTCACTTCTCCCAGAGTTCACCCTCACCCAAGCTCCACCAGGGCTTCATGCCAGCGGACACATTGGATGGGCTGGCGCTTGCTCACCTCCTCCTCCCCTCCCCACAGCGGCCCTCCGGAGAGGTGTATGAGTTGGAAGTAGACACTCTGGAGACCACCTGCCATGTTCTGGACCCCACTCCCCTGGCCAACTGTTCTGTGAGGCAAGTGGCCGAGCATGTGAGTACCAGTTAATGGGTGCTACCTTATGGTGGGTGGGTGGAGCCTGGCCACCGTGGTTCAACAGAGAACAGTTGCCTTAGCCAACTCAAGGCAGCCATCTTGGCTAGCCAGGGCACAATCTTGAAAACTGCTATTGGATGGCGCCTTCCAGTAGGCCGATTTTCACAACACTTGAGCTTTCTCCTCGAAGCCCTCCCTGAAGGCAAATTATAATTGTAAGGACTGTGAAGATGACCTTGGGGGGATACCTCCCACAGCCCTGCCAGGATGCTCCCCAGCTCTGCACCGTGATGCAGTGTGCTCCTGGGCTTCAGCATGGGTTTCTTTTCCAGGCGGTGGAGGGAGACTGTGACTTCCACGTTCTGAAACAAGATGGCCAGTTCTTTGTGTTACACGCAAACTGCCATTCCACTCCAGGTCAGATGGTTCTTCTACTTATTTTTATCTTGTAGTAGGAGGAAGGAATCAATAATTTTGAACTCAAATAGTTCTCACTTCATTGGCAAGGAATTCGGGGTATTGGGGTTCTAACACATTTTTTTTTAAAGGAGCTTGTTCCCATGGGTGAACATTGTCCCTTATGGCTATGACTTGGTGAAGCTTCATACAGCTGCTTGAAGGTTTAGAGAAAAGGCATGTTACGGTTGGAGCATGCATAGCCCTTTCTAAATAAGCAAACAGTGTTGAGTACCTTGGAGAACTGCAGTTAAGACCCCATTCATCTTTCTGCCCAGACTCTGCAGAGGACGTGCGTAAGATATGCCCACAGTGCCCACTCCTGGCTTCACGCAATGACAGCAATGTGGTGCATGCCGTCAATGTTGCCTTGGATGCCTTCAATGCACAGAATAACGGAACCTATTTTAAACTGGTGGAGATTTCCCGCGCTCAAAATGTGGTAAAATATCTAAGACTCTTTTGGTAGATTTGGGCAGTTTGGTGGCCCTTGGGGAATGTTTGGGGTGACAAGCAGAAGACAAGGGGATATTGGTTGAAAGGCTGGCAAGGGGGCTCCTGGGACTGTGCGGAACCCCAAACGCTCAGCAACACTGTCCCGAGCTGAGCCACTTCAATATATCAGCCATAAGGAGCAGCTAGGCAGGAACCTGGCACCCCTGCTTCTACTTACCCCATAACCTGAGGGCTCTCTGTTCACACACAGTACATTCACTGGATGCCAGCCAATCACCACCCCACCACCACATCCACAGCAGTCTGGAAATCAATACTTACAAAGGTCTGGGGCTACTCATACTGACAGGCAGCTAATGGAAGTTTCCTGATCTGGACATCAAGTCCAGCGATGTCGGGGTTGAGAGGGAACCCATCTAATTGTACAACACAAGTTTAACTGTTTGCCTGCAGCAGAACTGTGATGTTTTAGAAAGCTGGCAATCTGGAAGTAAGCCAGGACATAATTGCAAATACATTAATACAGGTGGCAAATCTGTAATTCCAGGAAAATACCCATCCCATACTACACCAACTAACAGATGCGCTGTGCTGGCGAGGCTCCAAGCCTTGTGAGGAAGGAAGCAATAAGGAATGACTAACATTCTCTCATCCGGTTGTTTCTCACTCAATCCTGGTGTATGAAACCAGTGTGGGGCCATCTCTTCTCTTCTCCCTTCAGCCGAGAATGGCCCAAACATTGGGTTCCAATGGTTGAGGGCCAAGGAGATGCTGGGTTCCCATCCCTGCCCATCTAGAGTTGGCCTTTTGACTTCCTGTTTCCTCTCTGAAAACTTCCCTCTCCCCTGAGTGATGGACAATGAACACTTCCCAATCCTTCGAGAAGACTCAGCTCCTACCTCCACAGCCCAAACTATTCAGAACACAGTCCCCTCAGCTGCCCAGGGCCACACACATGGCCTGTGTGATGTGTGTTCTCTCAGGTGTGCCAGAGTATGGCCTTCCCTTCTTCCCCTCTCTCCTCCCTCCCTCCCTTCTCTCCGACTTCTTGCTCCTCTCAGTTCCAGCTCATCTTGCCTCACGTGTGTTTTCCTTTTTCTTCTCAGCCTCTCCCAATTTCTACTTTTGTGGAGTTTGTGGTAGCTGCTACTGATTGCGCTGCTCAAGAGGTCACAGATCCAGCCAAATGCAACCTGCTGGCAGAAAAGGTGAGTGGCCCAGACCCTGGGGTTCTTGTCACCAGGCAGACCTGGTTGTGTGGAACAAACATCTCTTTCTAGTTCGATTCTTGGGACTGAAGGAAGAAAGTGGGGGTGGGGGTGGGGGGGAGTGTGAAATGCTCACTTGGGAAGCTGGAGAAATGGCTCAGCAGTTAAGGGCACATATTACTGTTCATCAGAGGGCCCAAGGTCAATTCCCAGCACCCATGTCAGGCGCCTCACTTTTAACTCCAGTTTTGACACCTCTAACCTTTGCAGGCACCTGCACACACACACACGCGCACATACACACACACACACACACACACACACACACACACACACACACCCATACACATAATTAAAAATAATAAAATCAAATCTCAATTTTTTAACATCTCCACTTACCCACTTGCTGTGGGGCTGGGCCATGCCAGATCTTTCTCTGGTGCCCCACCTCCCCCTTCACATGCAGTCACCAAACTATCTCACCACTGAGAAGTGCATGAAGTATGGGGAAAGACAGGGGTCAGTTCCCGAAGCAGTCTGGGCGCGTGGCTGCTGGGAGCATGAGAAGTAGATTTCCCAAATGAGCCTCTGATACGTGAAAGCACGGAGTCTTTGAGCCAGTCCCATCCATTTGTGGAGATTTAGCTTCAAGAGAGCGACAGAGGTGTTGGACTGAGAAACACCTGTAAAGATGATGCACCATCCATAACTCATGGCGGAACACAGAGGAGGGATCCCAGTGTTCAAGGAGAGTGAGTCACTGAGCAATGTGTGGCACATGAGCGAACAGAAAATTGTGCGGGATAATGACAGATGTGAGAAAAACATCTCTAGAGTAACTGGAAGACACAGGGCACCCAAGTCATATTCACGGTGACCTCAAGTCATAGTTTAAGTTGTATTTAGCAGAACTTATTTAAGATTAAAAAACCCACACCTGTGTTAGCATTAGCTCTCCCTATGCCAGCACCGTCTCAGGGATGACAGGCAAGTGCTCTCCTTCTCACGGTGTTTCTGTACATTCAGTGCTATTTGGAGAACTGCGTACCATATGTTTTATAAGCAAAAAACCAGAAGTTTCATTTGAAGCAAAGTTAGAGTTTATTAAGTGAGATGTAAGGTTTTTTTTAAAAAAAGAAAGCAATACCTTAGATTTAAGTGGATATGTGTATGGAGAGAGGTGGGGGGTAGGACTGACTTTCATTACCTAGGACATGGGTGTGGCTTCTCAAGAGAGAGTTGCCCAGAAATTATAAACTTAAAGGGGGTAAATTCAAAAGAAAGGAATTAGAAATTTAAGTTTATTTGCTATAGTTGAAACTGGGGGAGAACCACTTTTGTATCATTTAAAATAACGCTTTTCTTTCTGGGGACAGCAATATGGCTTCTGCAAGGCGAGTGTTGTCCAGAAGCTTGGTGGGGAAGAGGTCTCAGTGGCCTGCAGAATTTTCCAAAAACAGGTAACTTCGTGGATCGTCTTCAGAACAGTGACCCCTTCGCACCTCTGCAATGCATTAGTAATAATGGGATACTCGGCCGTCTTGTCCTAAGCCTCAAAGTGGGATGTAACACTACCGTGTGTGAACTCATCCACTGGGTGAAGCAGTTTCAGCCCTGCCTTTCTTTCCCTCCCATTCACGGGTGGCTATGGGGGGTGGGGTGGGAACAGTCCTCATGTGGAGTTGGCAAAGCCATCTTGTTATTTGCAAAAGATGGAAGTGCTTTTCCTAGTTACAGAGACCAAGTGGGCTGCTCTGCCTGGCAGCTCGGAGGTACTCCTGGCAAAGGGGGAAGGCTGTCTGTGGGTGGGGTGCTTGCACATGGGACTGTGTTTGTGGAGGTAGTACTGTGGCCCCACGGGCCAGTTACCGCTTCCTGCGAGGGTCCTTAGTATTTTACCAGTTCTTCTAAACCACATTCTTCCCAACAATGTTTCCCTAACAATCATTACTGTGAAGGAATGGAGAGGGGCCGGGCGGTGGTGGCACACGCCTTTAATCCCAGCACTCGGGAGGCAGAGGTAGGCGGATCTCTGTGAGTTCAAGGCCAGCCTGGGCTACAGTGTGAGATCCAGGAAAGGCACCAAAACTACAAAGAGAAACCCTGTCTTGAAAAAAAAAAAAAAAGAAAGAAAGAAAGAAAGGAAGGAAGGAAGGAAGGAAGAAAGAAAGAAAGAGAAAGAAATGGAGAGGGGGTGCAACCCAGACTCATACACAGCCCTCTCTGGGAGGAAGCAACAATCTTACCTAAGAAAATGGTCCTCTCTCTCCCTGTGCCCCTACAGCCCCAGCCAGCCAGTGTCGCCGAAGCAGGCTCTGCACCTACAGCCCCACCAGCTGGCCCACCCTCATCTTTGGTGGTCGGACCCAAGATGGTGGCAGCCCCTCCAGCCCACGGAACCCACCATGATCTGCGCCATGCCTTCTCACCTGTGGCCTCAGTGGAGTCGGCCTCAGGAGAAGTTGTTGGCCCACCTAAGGTGGTCCAGCCTAGCATTGTGGGTGCTGCCGGTCCAGCAGTCCAGCTGTGCCCAGGCAGGGTGAGACACTTCAAGATCTAGGCTAGACTCAGTGAAGTAAGGTGTTGGCAGAGAGGACACGGCCGCCATTTTGTCCAAGACGGGACCCGAAGCTGGCGAGCTTGTCCACTGACAGAACAGGTGCCGTCTAACAGCTTGAATTCCAACTCTCTTCATCCCTCAGAGGACAGGGGCAGAGAAGGGGTGGCCGGCAGCAGCATGGCCACCTATGTGATAACAAACTACTGCCGTCGTTTCTCTGCCTTCTCGCTGACCTCATAAAAAAACGGTTGCAACCGTGACGTTGAAAGGTGCTCTTGCCAATCTTATATCTACCCATAAATAAAAGTGCCTGAAGGACCTTTCTTAAATAAGAAGGTTCTGAGCCAAAATGTGGTCACGGTCATTGTCTGCCTCCTTCCAGTCTCCTTGTGTGTGTGGTCTGTCAGTCCAACAAGTGCACAGATGCCACTTACCAAGTCTACGTTGGAATAGAAGCAGAGACGCAGGAGAAAAATCTACTGGGTTGCCATAATCAGCAAAGTAGGAGACCAAGATGTGCTTGAAGCCCCTAGGCAATGAGAAAACAATTCCTCATGAGAAAACAATTCTGTTAACTGACGGAGGACTGAAAACATTCTCAAAGGAGGTCCCAGTGCCTTTGTAAAAACAAAGTTGGCTTTTCTCAACTCTAGGGGAAAGAGGGACTGGTAATTAACACACAGTTCTCACTCTCATTGGATTGGTTCATTATGCATGTTGAAGGTCCCTATTGATTGAGGTGGTGATCATTGTGTGAGCCCAGTAACCTGACCTCAACCCCCAGAAACCACAGGAAGCCGGAAAGAGATCCGCCTCCACAAAGACCTGCTGTGTGTGTGGACTGCGTGCGCTTCATTGTATGATGGGGGCGGGGGTTGGTCTTTCTAGTTCACCCACTTTAAAACCAGAATAAAAGGTCTGCTCTCAGAACAGTTAAACAGTTACAGAAGGGGAGTCTGGGAAGATGACCTGTAAACGTCTGTGGACGTTCTCAGGCACCAGATGGCATGATGGGCTAAGTCATTCCCCATGTAGGGGGAGTCCTAAGCGGCGTCAGCTTTTATTTGTCATAAGTCATTCTGCTACTTCACTCCTGGGCCTTTCCAGATAGAGTTTTAATACAGTAAGGCCAGTTGAGGGGCCACACTGAGCCCGGAAGACCGGGTCAGCCATTGCTACTCTCTGTGACACCTGCCTCAAAGTTTTGTCAACATGACAGAGAAAGAAGGACTGTCCAGATAAGCAAGAAAATCACAGGGCTGACAGCATGCAGATATAAGGAAGAGGGCATGGGCAGCTGTGCCGGGTGCTACAGGGAGAGCAGAGGGCATAAAGACTGAGAAAAGCCACTGCTTAGTTGGTGAGTGAGAGGTTACAGTCACCATTGGCTGGTGTGGTTGCACTAGGAGGGGTAACCTGAATGTCCAAGGTTGCCCAATGGGACATGATCAGGAACTAGAGGGCAGACGAGGTCCTCTCTGTCAAGCAGATTCTGAGGGGTACAAGAGATCAAGTATCACCTAAAAGGGTAAGCAATGGGAAGAAAGGTTTCTCGTCTAAGAAAAAGGGTTCCGAGTGCCATCAGGGAAACAGTGGAAGAAGTCAGGAAGTGAACAGTGATGGTGGGTGTCAGCAGGTGGGAATTCTAGTCTTTGAGGAAGCTTGTCAGGAGGTCCCAAGGCGACACTTCTCACACAGGACTGCAGAAGATTTATCCACTTTCCGCTCTCGCTACACATAGGAATGGCTGTGAGAGAGAAGGTTGTGGATTAGAGGTTCCCCAGGGCAGGTGGCAAGTGTGCAACCCGAATTAAGTAAAAAGGAGAATGCTATTCATTGAGCTGGTCTTTGCTAAGAAACAGCTGGGTCCAGGAGTCCAAAGGATGTCATCAGGTTCTTCCCTACTTATTCCCCATATCTCCCCTCTCTCCTTGCCTCCACCCCCTTCAAAGCGGCCATCAACAGCCTTGTATCTACCCAACCCTCCTGGATGGAAGACCAGCCAAGACATCCAAGGAAGGAGAGTTCTGGGCCGGAAGAGCAGGCCCAGGGGCTCTGCGGCTGCCGTAGATTGGTGTGGTTAAGAACAGAGACAGGATGAGCTGAAGAAGAGGGGAGAAAGACTGGAGGGGACAAGAGCCAGGCCATGAGCAGCCCTGCTACCCCCAGAAGGAATTGGGGCATTAGTCCAGTTGAAAACACTAATGGTTTTAGACAGAGGTGGGTGATGTCGTCGACTTTGCATTAAAGGATTGGGGGGTGGGGGTATCTGGAGAGATAGTTTAGAAGTTAGTTGGCATTTGCTGTTCTCGCAAAGGACCTGGGTTCAGTCTCCAGCACTGGTCTGCCGCTCCAGTTCCAAGAGATCCAAAGCCCTCTTCTGGCTTCTGTGGGTAGGAAGCACACATGTGGTATTCATGCCTATATGCGGAAAAACCCCTTCACATACAATACAAATACACTTAAAATATAAAATCACTTATACACCAGGCCTCTTAGCCTGGGGACGGGATGGAGTACAGTGAAGCAGAATCATGCCACACCCCCTGAGACTCATACAGAAGTGGGGACATTTTCTTGGGAGGCCATTGACGTTTGGAGGTCAGGTGCCAAACATTCCCAAAACGTGCAGAACAACCCTGACAATGATTAATCGATGTCTCGTCATTAACTGAGTGCCAATGGCCCCTACAAAGTTGCTTGATGGAAAGTAGATTGAAGCCACAGGACTACAGCCTTGGTGGGCGGCAGACATGATACAAATTTGGAGGTCGAAGGCCCCAGATCCTGCTGTTGGATTTGATGTGGCAGTATGAAAAAACAACAAGGTCTGGAACTGTGTCTTTGCAAACTGGGCTAGGTAGGGAGACCTATGGCTGGGGTAGGGAACATGGTTCATTCCACTTGACTCAGTTCGAATTCTCTCTCCTCGAAGTTTTACTGTCTAGCTGACCCGTATAATTACCTCATGAATTTCAAGGAGGTATTACAGCCAGACGGACCTCAGGAACTGGGCCACACAGCTCACCTTCCTTCTCTCAGGGCCCTCACGTGAACAGGTGCACCGAAGCGTGAGGATGAGGGGATGCTATGAATGCACCCATGGCACTTCCTGACGCCGTCTGGGTTTGCAGAACATAAACGCTCTCTCCCCCTCCCCCTCTCTCCCTCCCGCTTTCTCGCCTTTCTCTTTCTTTGCTTAGAATTGGGTGGCTTCAGAAGGCTGAGTTCTCGACTTCCTCTAAATCTATGCTGTCCATCTGGCAAGTTTGTCCTCTCTCATGACTATTAGTCATACACAGATAAATGTCACTGTTTTGCTCCAGCTCAGATGTCTTCCTGAACCCAGCATGGCACCTCCAGTGCCTCCAGGATTTCCTCACTTGAATCTACCAAGAAAAGCTTCCATTATTCTCTGTAAATAATGCTAGCTGGAGTCCTAGCATTGTTGAAAATGTATGTTGTTTTAGTGTAACTTCGTCCCAGTTACAAACACACAGTAGGGGATGGGTTAGGAAACTACGGAACCACTTCTCTCATGGTGTCCTTGCATAGAGAAGTGGCCCCGCACTTTCTATATGCTGGGGGTTTTTTTTGTTTGTTTTTTTTTCTTCGAGACAGGGTTTCTCTGTGTAGCTTTGTGCCTTTCCTGGATCTCACTCTGTAGACCAGGCTGGCCTCAAACTCACAGAGATCCACCTGGCTCTGCCTCCCGAGTGCTGGGATTAAAGGCATGCACTACCCCCCCCCCCCCCCGGCTATATGCTGTTGTTAGGGGGCACTATTTAGCCTAGGCTGACCCAAGACTCATGAGGAAGCTCAGCCTGGATTCAAATTTTCCATTCTCCTGCCCCAGCCTCCCAAGTACTGGCCTTATAGGCATGTGTGACCCACTGAGTTTATATTTTCTTAACATCATCTCTAGTATTTTGCAGAATGCTCCTTCCTAAATTAAAGTGTTACATATAGCCCATTCACTTGCCTTCCTAGTGGCCCTGTAGTCATGACTGTTTTCCACTGGGTTTCAGGTGCATTTCTAAGTGCCTGTGCCACCACGGCCAATCACCTACACTGACAGATCTGTCACAGTTTGCTTTCCATTCATGTGATAAAACACTATGCCCTGCCGGGTGGTGGTGGCGCACACCTTTAATCCCAGCACTCAGGAGGCAGAGGCGGGCAGGCCACAGGCCACTTGGTCTCTACCTCAGCTGTTCAGCTGAGTCCTGTGGAGATAGAGGCAGCTTGGTATAATCAATGTGTGGCTGGTTCCAACTAGATTTGTGTTTGAAAAAAAAAATTAGCACAGAGCTGGAGCTGGCCTTTGGGTGCTTTTTCAAAAATGGCCCCAAATCATAGAAAAGGGGAAATGGGGTCAGGAGAAAGATGGGTAGTCAAAGGCTAGGGCAGTCTCCTGTGAAGCTGGGTGCTCGATTCAGGAGTCCAGACGGTCAAACAAGGCAAAGGCTAGGGTGTGCTAAGTGGGGTGCTAAGTGCACATGAATAAAGACAGTGTGGAGTTGAGGGCAGGTCTACAGGCTAAGTGCTAAGGGCCGTCAACAGTGAGGGAGAGATCAGAGGGTCAGAAGATGGCAGCGAAGAGGAAAAGGAAGCCGAGTCCACCAGAGACAAGAGGTTCCTACTTCCTCTAAATCACTCATCTCCAACCTTCCTAGTGCCTTCAAGACAGTTCCTCATGTGGTGGTGTGAAGTGTTTATCTAATTATTCTTTATCCATAAAAACTCGGGGCTCGCCGGGTGGTGGTGGTGGTGGTGGTGGTGGTGCACACCTTTAATCCCAGCACTCGGGAGGCAGAGCCAGGCGGATCTCCGTGAGTTCGAGGCCAGCCTGGTCTACAGAGTGAGATCCAGGAAAGGCTCAAAGCTGCACAGAGACACCCTGTCTCAAACAAACAAACGAACAAACAAAACCTCGGGACTCAGATATCAGGATAAGAACCTGAGAAGTGGCAGAGAAGCGACCAGTGACCTCCTCTCTCTTTCCTTCCTCAATCCAAAAGGGCCAAGCAGCACTCTAAGCCCCTCCCTACTACTTCCTGTGTCTCTCTATGTGTCCTGGGTCTTCCAAAACCTCTATGACTAATTTTGGTCAGCTAGTAGCTAGGTCTGCCCTCTGATTCAAGGTAAATTTTATTGGTAGTCTCAGGAGTATCAGAGTGCAATCAAAATATCCCACAACAGTGGTGACCCCCAACCGTGAAATCATTTTCGCTGCTATTTCAAAACTGTAATTTTGCTACTGCTATGAATTATAACGTAAGTATCTGTGCTTCCTGGCAGTCTGAGGTGACCTCTGTCAAAGGGTCATTTGACCCTCAAAGGGATCGTGACCCACAGGTTGGGAACTGCAGCTCTAAATAGATGACGCTGTCTGCTAATAGCATTACCAGTTGGTGGCCTTTAGCTACAAGCTGTAACAGCATATAAATTCTTGATAAGCAAGTATATAACTAAGTAATAGTTATACATATATTAGCAATGTGAATTAAAGTATTTTAGAGCTAGGGATGTACCACAGCCATAGAAGAATCGCCAGCTTGAGCAAAGTACTGAGTTCTATCCTCAGTGCTGAAAACAAGCAAAAACAATTTTTATTGATGGCTGCGTAATTGGTGATTTTTAACGTATGAATGAAGTCTATGCTCCTGATGCTGCCATTCCAGTCCTTACAGAATCGGCTTCGTTCCCCTTTCTATGCTATATCTAGCACATTCTATGCTAGAACAAAATTCAGCCAGGGGAGTCTCCTGAACACATCCCGAGACATGGTCTCCATGCAACTTCCTTTGCCCTGTCCACCCTCCTACCCAATCCACTTCAAAACCAGCGGTTCTCAACCTGTGGGTGGAGACCCTTTCGGGGCTGGAATGGCCTTTTCACAGGGATCACACATATCAAACATCCTGAATACCAGATCTCTATATTATGATTCACAACAGTAGCAAAATTACAGTTATGAAGTAGCAAGGAAAATAATTTCATGTTTGGGGTCACCACACCATGAAGAACTGTGTTAAAGGGTGGCAGCATTAGGAAGGTTGAGAGCCACTGTCCTAGACCGTCTTTCTCTTTAGAAAGCTTTCCCCTTTTCTGGACCTGTTTGATGGCACAGAACCCTTGCAGACCTGTTTTGATTTTCTGAGCATACATGCAGCATCTGGTCTGATCCATTTTAATTCATCTTCCTGTTATTTTTCCTTGTTCTTTGAAGATGCTTTTTTTTTTTTTATTTTTCTTTTATTTTTTTTTTTAATTTATCTATTTACTATGTGTTCTGCATGTATGCCTGAAGGCCAGAAGAGGGCACTAGATCTCTTATAGATGGCTGTGAGCCACCATGTTGTTGCTGGGAATTGAACTCAGGACCCCTGGAAGAGCAACCAGTGCTCTTAACCTCTGAGTCATCTCTGCAGCCTGTGGTCTTATACTTAGAAAAAGCTCCGTTTTCCTTTAATTGTTGAAAAAGCCACAGTAAAACAATGCTCCTCTCCCTCCACCTTGTGAAGGGGAGAAATAGTCTGTACATTCTCACTGAGGCTGGGAGAGGTATGCTGGGACATGTTCTCACAGGCTGACATTAGACTGCCTCTGTGGTTTGAAAGAAAATGGCCCCCAAAAGGGGTGGCACTATTAGGAGGTGTGGTCTTATTGGAAGAAGTGTGTCACTGTGGGGGCGGGCTCTGAGGTTTCTTTTGCTCAAGCTTCCCTTAGTGTGACATCAACCAACTTCCTGTTGCCTGCAAGATGTAGGACTCTCAGCTACTCCAGCACCACGTCTGCCTGCACTCAGCCATACTCTCAGTCAAGATGATAATGCACTGAACCTCTGAAACTGTAAGTGAGCCACCCCAATTAAATGTGTTCTTTATAAGAGTTACCATGGTCATGGTGTCTCTTCACAGCAATTGAAATTCCTAACTAAGACAGCTGCCATAATCATTCTCACTTCAAGGAGTCTGATCCTCAGGTGTTCACCGGTGGCCCTGACCACTCTCCTTCCCTACCCAGCCCCCTGCAATGCCCCGCCGCCTACAGCCAACTCCTGAATCTCGCCCGCCATCTTGTCTCCTCTACCTCGGCTTTACTTCTCCTACCCTCTTCCCGGTCACACCCTCACAGAGCAGATGTCCTCATCCTGCTCACAAAGGTTGACCTTTACTCTGTCTTCATTTTTCTCTCTTTTTTTGCCACCCACCTTCTGTCCATCTCTCACTCATTTTCATCAGCTCAACTTGTTTTTCAGCCTCACGGTGAGTGCCAGTCCCTCTGTCCCCACATTGTCCAATCTATTAGACACCTCCTGGCCTCACGGCCTTGTCTATGGGCTCCAGTCCCCATCACTTACTGAGGGACACTCACACAAGCATCCTCTTCAGGTCTCAGCCTTTCCTGTAATTTCTCTCGTCCCTGCTTCCAGCCTGAGGGTCTCGCCGTGGGGTTTTCCTACCTCTGTTCTTGATGCGCTGACACAGGCTGCTCCCTGTCCTTAGATGGGGCCACAGGAAGGCCTCCTGCTGGCTCTTCATCTCTGTGCCTGTCTCCCAGTCCCTCGGATGGCTAACCTATGTCTGCCCCTCTCAAGTCCCTGATCACATGCCTACGTCTCAACCCTCGACAGATGAACATCTCAGTTGCCAGATGAAGTGTTGTCAGCTAAGAACGCTCTCTGGTTCGTTTGCAAATCACACAATCTCGCCTTCTTTGCATCTCTAAGCCTTATCTGCCTCAGGTTGCACCCTCTCCCTGTGCCTTCCCTGATGACAGTTGTGCATCACGGACAGCAGTAAGAGTTCTGAGGAGTACATCGGCAGAGACTTCCTTCTTTCCTTCCTTCCTTCCTTCCTTCCTTCCTTCCTTCATTTCTTCCTTCCTTCCTTCCTTCCTTCCTTCCTTCCTTCCTTCCTTCATTTCTTCCTTCCTTCCTTCCTTGGCAGTTGTCTAACTTTATCTGACACTCAGTAGTTCTCATCCACCTTCTTGATCTGTAGTTTTCTTTTTTTTTTTTTTTTTTTTTTTTTTTGGCTTTTCGAGACAGGGTTTCTCTGTGTAGCTTTGCACCTTTCCTGGATCTCGGCTCTGTAGACCAGGCTGGCCTCGAACTCACAGAGATCCTCCTGGCTCTGCCTCCCGAGTGCTGGGATTAAAGGCGTGCGCCACCACTGTCCAGCTATGTAGTTTTCTAATATGGTGATGAAGATATAACTTACAAAGTGTTTTAGGGTTTCTATTGCTGAGATAAAGTGGATCTCTGCGAGTTTGAGGCCAGTGTGGTCTACAGAACTAGTTCCAGGACAGCCAAGGCTACACAGAGAAACCCTGTCTCAAAAACAAACAAAACAAAAACAAAAACAAAACAAAACAAAACAAAAAACAAAAGCCAACATGACCAGAAACAAGGTAAGGAGGAAAAGGTTTACTTTGCTTACACTTCTACAAGGGAGTAACCCAAGCAGGGTGGGAACCTGGAGGTAGAACTGATACAGAGGCCATGGAGGGGTGCTGCTGTGTACTGCTTGCTCCCCATAGCTTGCTTGGGTTGCTTTTTTATAGCTCCCAGGACCACCAGCTCAGGGGTGGCTCTGCCCAAAGTGAGCCTGACCCTCCCACATCAATCACTAATTCAGAAAATGCCCCACAGGCTTGTCCACAAGCCAGTCTGGTGGGGGCATTTTCCCAATTGAGGGTCCCTTCCCTAATGACTCTAGCTTGTGTCAAGTTGACATAAAAAGTAGCCAGCACACAAAATATAGTGCTTGTTCATTAAATCCTTATCCTGTGTCTGTTTCCTGACAAACACACATGGGTAAAACATGGAGCATGCTCAGGGACTTGGTTGAACTGGGCACCAGTGCACCTATCTGAAGTGCCCAGTTTCTTAATGGCAAAATCTCTAGGTCTCTTGAGACAGGGTCTCTCTATGTAGCCCTGGCTTCCCTGGAACTCACAGGTAGACCAGCTGGCCTTGAACTCACAGAGATCTGCTTGTCTCCTGAGTGCTGGGATTAAAGGCCAGGCTAGGGAAATATTTCTTGAAGCCCACTCTATGGAGCACTTGTGAATGCTGGGCATGTTTTCTTGGGGTACCACCTCATCGATGGCAGAAGGGCCCTTCTTTAGACCACCCCTTCCCCCTGCTTCTTTGCCAGGGCCGTTCTACCAAGTCCAGATTGGAGAAGAAAGCGGATTCACAGAGTAAACATCACAGAGGTTACTTAACCCACAGTCACTTAGACAGGCCTCTTGATACAGTCTAGCGACATAGTAAACAGAAGCTGGATTGGCTGCAGCTGATGTAGCCTCGTTCTCTTTGACAGTAAACTTCTTTAGGAGCAGAAGGACCGCACTCTAGAATGATGACAAAACCCTTATTTATTATCCACTGCCAAGTATGGCCTTATTGCTGGGTCAGTCTGCCATGGCTGGCTCTTCTGGCGGCCCGTTTAGCATCAGCAACAAAACATGGGAGATGCATTTCTGTGATGTGCCAACTGTTACGTCACTGAGTGATAAGAATTTTTTCTGCTCTGTTAGAATCTTTTTTTTTTTTTCCAAGAGAGGGTTTTCCTGTGTAGCCCTGGCTGTCCTGGAACTCACTCTATAGACAAGACTGGCCTTGAACTCACAGAGATACTCCTGCCTCTGCCTCTCGAGTGCTGGGGTTAAAGGCGTGCGCCACTACCTCACCTGTCCTGCTATAATCTTAAAAGACTACTGTCATACGTGGTCCATAATTGACCACAACATCTGTGCATCCTATCATTCTGCTTTTTCCTTCCCAATCTCCCTTCTGTATACTATCAGCCTCTCTCTTTGCACCTACTATAAATACTTTCTGACAATCCTGAGAAGTTACTCTTCCCTTGACCCTGCTTTTCCCTCAGGACACATCTCCTGCTCCTCCCCATCCTTTTAGAAAACACGTCTTTCTTTTTTAATGTTTTTAAAATTTTTTTTTTTTTTATAAATGCTACTGTGCTGGCTAGTTTTGTATCAGTTTGACACAGCTATAATCATCACAGAGGAGCCTCAATTGAAAAAACTGCCTCCATAAGTTTGGACTGTAGGCAAGTCTGTAGGGCATTTTCTTAATTAGTGATTGATTGATGGGGGAGGCCCAGCTCATGGTGTGTGGTACCAACCCTGAGCTGGTGGTCCTGGGTTGTATAAGAAAGCAGGCTGAGCAAGCCATGTGGAGCAAGCCAGTGAGCAGCATGCCTCCATGACTTCTGCATCAGCTCCCGTGTCCCGGTTCCTGTCCTGTTTGAGTTCCTGTCCTGACTTCCTTCCATGATGAACAGTGCTGTGGATGTGT
This sequence comes from Peromyscus leucopus, assembly GCF_004664715.2. Classification (NCBI taxonomy): domain Eukaryota; kingdom Metazoa; phylum Chordata; class Mammalia; order Rodentia; family Cricetidae; genus Peromyscus; species Peromyscus leucopus. The sequence continues at coordinate 72,649,384 of NC_051073.1, read as the reverse complement.
AAGTCAACTAAATCCTTTCCTCCCCAAGCTGCTTTTGGTCATAGTGTTCATCACAGCAGTGGAATCCCTAACTAGGACATCTACATTCTTGTTTGCTTTTTTTTTAAGTATAGAGAATATGGGCTGGAGAGATGGCTCAGCAGTTAAGAGTGCTTATTGCTGAGGACCAGAGTTCAAACCCCAGCACTCACATTAGATGTCTCACAACTGCCTGTAATTCTAGTTCCAAAGAACCTTGTGTGCCCTTCTGGCCTCCATGAGTACACACACACACACACACACACACACACACACACACACACACATTAATTTTAAGATTATAATTTAATTACAACATCTCTCCCTTCCCAGTCTTCCCTTCAAACCCTCCCACTCTCCTTGAAATTCGTGGTCTCTCCTTATGGTAGACAGGATCCAGAGGGGGGGGGAGGGAACCAGCTCTACTCTTCAAAGGCACACCTACCTCCTGAAGTTTTCATGACCTCTCAAGACAGTGCCACCAGTTGAGGCCACGTGCTGCACACGTGAGCCGCGTGCACAGCAGCGTGTAAGTGTGCACGTGTCTCTTCTCAGTGCTGGAGCCTTTCGCCAGCCTCATATCCCCTCTCGAGTGTCGCTCTCCTTACAGCCAGGCTTAAAAGAAACTGTCTACGCGTGGCCTGTTCAAGGCCCGAACTCCCTCTCCCCACCCCACTACAACCTGGCCTTCGCCCTCTCCACTCCTCTGAAGATCCACCAGGGTCGGTCTCCAGGCACCTCCTGGGCCCTGAAAGCAGTGGATACATTTTAATTCCTGCTTTTGGTCTAGTTCTCTATGGCATCTCACCCTCGGACCCCTTCCCACCCCCTTTTTTGTATGGATCTGATCCCTCCTTGCCTTTGGGTCCAGGCTTTTTCCTGTGGGCCTTTCATCCTAAATCTTTCAGTAGCCCATCTTCCTCTGTTTTCCCTTTAAGCACGAGCTTTCCCAGAGTCCTGTTTCTGCTGCTGCAGAGGGAGCCCATGTCCTAGTCCCCGAGGACTCTGTTGCGGCTGCTGTTCATTCTCATTAAACTTCAGCTCCACACTAGACCTGGTGATGCACACCTACAATGGCAGCTCTCTGTGGGTAGGACCTGGAAGATCAGGGGGTCCAGGTCATCTTCAGCTATATGGTGAGTTCCAGGCCAGCCTGAGATATATGATATCCCACCAGAAACAAACAAGGCTTCAGATCCATGAAGCCAACATCAATTATAAATCTCCAAATAGGCCATTTAGGCATTCCTCAGGCCCTTTAAACTTAAGCCTAAAACTCTGATCTTCATACCTCTCCCTCTTAATTTTGTTCAACTCCTGAGGTAGGCAATCACAGGAACAGCTTAGCACTAATACCCCAGGATTCATTTGGCTTGAGCAATAAACATAACCTCTTCCTAGCAATGCGCATAACAACCTGTTTGCAACTTGAACCCTTGCCTGTATCAGGCTGTGCACATACTTACTTAAACAATGGAAATAATTTACTCCTTCTAGTAATCCCTTGATAGCCTCCTAACTTCCTGTTTCTATTTGGACACATCCTGAATCACATCCTGAAACCATGTGAGGGATGAACAAGTGAGGTCAGTAACGCTGCTCCGGATGCATGTGCAATGTGGCAAACTGTGTCCTCTGAATGAACTTGTAGGGTGAATCTATTTATGATCTTATGCCTATGATTATATGTCAGCATACATTTGATTAAAACCACATGCATTGTGGGAAAAGGACATGCTCAGCAGAACTGCTGATGTAACTCAAGTCTTTCAGGAGACTAGAAAACTACCCTAGCTACACCCTTAGCAAGTAGCTCCTCCTCCTAGACATCATTAAGTACCCAAACAGTAACCCCGGGGCCCTTGAGTAGTCTAACCCAGGGAGCCTCTTGCTCACTTACAGCATATCTGATCCACACTATCGCTTTGCTGAATCTAAACACATTTTCCTCACCACCATGCAGTCTGTGTGTGCATCTCCAGTCTTTTGGCTAAGACATCAAATAATTGGACACAGTTGGTCCAGACAGCCACCCTCTGTAACACTCTGGCGTTGGCAACAAAAGGCCTTGACACAGTCACAGACCCTCAGGTCGTTCTCAAGCCCTCCTTCGTAGCCGCCATATTGGATTGTTCATTTAGACTTGATAGCTTGAATCTTCAAAATAGCACAGAGTCATCCCTTCTGTCCCACGGCTATTTCCATCTCTGCTACAGATTTCCCTCCCTCAGGGCTGTGTTGGTCAGGGTTCCAGCAGACTTAGCAAATGTAGTGAGAGGCGTTATAAGGAACTGCATTATCCAGTTGTGGGGCCTAGACGTATGGTCAATGGGAAGCTGCCTCCAGGCGGCATGGTGGAATGTGAAGTCCAGAATGGCCGTTCAGTCAGACAGATGCACATGGAACAGAGGAACTGAGAGCAGGCTGGAAGCCGTGAGTGTGAGCTGAAGTTCACAGGCTCCACAGACACCTGTGCCTGTTTCATTGACCATGACCTTGGTGACCTTTAAGCCTAATGGGCCTATGCGAATCATTGAAGTCCAGAAGGCCCCCTGGTTCCTGCCTGTCCATCAGTTTTGCTAGTGAGTAGTTTCAGTGGTAGGGCACCGACTGAGCATGTGCAAGGCCCTGGATTAAATCCCCAACTCTACAAACACAACAGAAAACATCCGGCTGGATCTTGGCGAGCTTATGGCTTAGGGGTGGAGTGATTTGCCTAGTAGGTGCCAGGCCCTGAGTCCTAACCCCTGGTAACAAAACAACAAAAATTACTTATGCTATTTGGAGACTAATTAGTCAAAATTACTTATTTTTCCAAATGTAGGTATCTTAACTCCAAAAAGAACACTTTAAAAATGATGTTGGTACTTGCTGAACATACAGAGGCTAAGAACTGCCATAGGTCGTGCTACAAGCCAGGTGCCCCAGTACAAGGGGCCTCATTACTAAGAGCATCCTCCTGCTCTCACAAGGTAGGCTGTCTTCTCTTTCATCCCTGACTCGTCATTTGTGGTCCTGTGGTGTCTGTGATGTTCCACAAGGCATAGGAGCAAGTGACCTTTAGCTCTTACCATGGAATGGGTTGAAATTCAAGCATCCACTTAGAAGAATGTGTGTGTGTGTGTGTGTGTGTGTATGTGTGTGTGTACACATGTGTATATGAGTGTTTGTGCTCTATGTGTGAGTATGTGCATATGTATGTGTGAGTATGTGCACGTGTAAGTATGTGTGTGTTATATGCATATGTGTGTGTATGACTGTGTGTGTGTGTGTGTGCGTGCATGTGTTGTGTGTACGTGTTGTATGTAGGTGCCCATGCTTGCATGCATGCAGAAGGAACCAGAAGAAAGTGGGTATCCGCCTCTATTGCTCTCCACCTTATTCATAGAGACAGTCTCCCACTGAACCAGCTTTTTGGCTGGATGGCCAATGAGCTTCCAGGATCCTCCCGTCTCCCCCACCCTCCCCATAACACCCATTATAGGGGCACCTGCAGCCAATTCCGGTTTCTTACATGAGTGCTGAGGATTTGAACTTGGCTCTTCATGCTTTCAAAACAAGCCATTTGAGCCGTCTTCCTGGAACCTAAAGAGGCTTTCTGGTGAAGTTTTGGATCTGGATTCCCAGACTTCTGGATCTAGTTCTCCTGAGTCTATAATACTTGTCTTTGCTGTGAGGCCTTGACCATGTGATCTGTCTGAACTCCCTGGGCTTTTGTGGAACTAACTCCTGTTCATTCTTCAAAGCTTGTCTCAGATTCCAAGTCCCCCAGGAGTCCTTGCTAACCCCCTACCCACCATGTCTGAATCAGGGTCTAACCTTTAGATTTTCTTTTGTGGTTAGACTCCAAGTTTATCATTTCTGCTTTGTTTTTGTTTTTGTTTTTCGAGACAAGGTTTCTCTGTGTAGCCCTGACTTTCCTGGAACTCACTTTATAGACCAGGCTGGCCTTGAACTCACAGAGATCCACCTGCCTCTGCCTCCCAAGTGCTGGGATAAAAGGCGTGTGCCACTACCCAGCCTAAAGCTTTTTAAAAAACAAAAACCATCTTATTATTATTTTGTGTGTACAATGTGTGAGCGCAGGCCTGCAGGCCAGGGCACATGAAGGTCAGAGGGTGACTTTCAGAATCATTTCTCTCCTGCCACCTTGGTGTATGTTCATCAGGGTCACGCAGCAAGTGCGCTACTCACTGAGCCATCTTGCCAGCTGGATAAGCTTTCCAGTTCTGCATCCTCAGCACCTAGCTCGGTGCCTGCACAACGCTGTGGGTTTTCTTAACTGGAGAAAAGCTTGGGGCATTACTCACGTGGAGGAACGTCCTTCTTATCCCTCAGAATCCAGATCCATCGCCCAAGGATGAGCCCTGCAAGGCTCCCCAGCCCCTCCCTGCCCTTTCATGAGAAAGGTTTCTGTTTACTGTGCTTACAGCATTCCCAGGAAGCTCCTTGCTGGTGACTCACTCACTGCTGTTGCAGACTGGGTCATTCCAATGTGACTGGCGAGCATTCATAGCAAAAGAGTTCACAGCTGAGATTGCCTTGGACCCAATGGCTCCTCCTTTGAGTCATTTATACTAAGACAATAATGAAGATACCGAAACAACAATTAAACAGATTTACCCACAGGAATGTTAACTGAAGCAATGCTTACCATAGGGGAAAAAAAATGGAAACAATCTAAACATCTTACAGAGAGAATTCTGGTTTGGATAACTGCATCAACTGTCCAAAAGCTTCCGTGTAGTAATTAAAAATTAAACTATAGAAATGGGTTTGTTTATATGTTGGTTATTAACAATCTACTGTTGGATTTTAAAATCAAGCTACAATGTAGAATTATGGTATTATATTACTTTCATAGTAAATGGGTGTGGTATATGCATAGAAGAAAATCTCAGATATGGAACAATTACTTACTAAGCAGTGTAATGGAGCAGGCTTGTTTCCCAACTGCTCGCAGGTTTTCTGGCAGCACACGGCTCACACTGGGGATAATCTTCTAATGAGAAGAAAAGTTTGAATGGCTTGGAGTGGATTTTATTTAAGCCCTCTAGGCCCAGCTCTATTCATAGACATAGATATTTTTGGACAGAGGACAAAAAAGAAAAAAAATCAATTATTAAACATCACTATTCACGAGGCATGTGCTGTCTGCATGGTCTCGTGTAAATATGAATGTCGTCTATATTTTTTAACTTATTTTTTTTTCTTAAACTACAATTTTACTTATTTGTTTAGTGTGCATGAGTGGAGGGAGAGGACATGCACATGGCTGGGTGTGTCAGTCAGAGGACAACATGTGGCTGTCAGACTCGGTAGCATCACCTCTACCCACTGGACCGTCTCACCGGCCTCTACATTTTCATTGAGAAAACTGATATCAAGGGGGGGAGGGATACCTGTACCTGAGGTCACTCACCTAGTCACAAATTCCATCCAACAGGTCGACCATGTGTAAGTCTGGCTCTGTCCGTCCCAACAGAGCACCCCTCCAGGTACCCCTCCTCCCACTGAGGGGCCTCTGGTCTAGGCCAGCCCCAGGGCTGATAAGGGTGAAAACAAACCAGAGCCTGAGCTCATCCTCTTCTGATGTAAGCCCACCAGAGGCCAGTGATCCCTGCATCCAGGAAACCAGATCCAGATCAAAGCCGAGGGGAGTTTGCCCTGGAGTTAAAGGATAATCGTGTGTTTGTCTGAGGATTGGCCCAACAAGACCCATGACAGCCAAGAACAACAAACATCGTGTACTGGCTGGAGAGCACACAAGGTTGGGGGTTTGGGGTTTCGCTGACTCCGTGGCTGGGTGTGTGCTCTTAGGGAGATGTCTGATTTGTGCCTTTTCAAGACAGAAAGCTTTGGTCGACAGCCTCTCTGAGGGCCTGTCGATCTCTAACCTTACGATTCTGATCCAATGTAGATCTTATTCCAGGTGTGAAATCAGAGGTCTGGAGGCATGCCTGTCTAATGTCCCAAAGGTCTCCTGTCACCCACCCACCTTCAGAGGGAGGGAGATGTTCTCATACCCAAGAGGAGGACACTGGTTCTCAGAAAGAAAGGATTTCTCAGACTTTGGAGTAGCTTCCTTCATGCAATCTCAATGATCTCTCCCCACCACCAGCACACATATCTTTAAACGATGATGAGTGTATCTCTGTTTCCTAGGAAATTTATGAAGGGTAAGTTAATATTTTCTCTGGCACATTGCCTTCTAGGCCAGAATCACAGGAGTCTGCTTGGCTCAGCTACAGAGCCTTTAGCCTGGCTCAGGAATTGGAAAAATCAAAGCCCCTCAGGGGGCATTTCTTTCTACTTTAATTTATTCCTATTTTAATTTTCTTTCTATTTTTTTTAATGTGTATGGATGTTTTGCCTGCATATACATCTGTGTACCATGTGTGTGCAGTGCTCATCGAGGCCAGAAGAAGGTGTCAGATCCCCTCGAACTGGAGTTGCAGACAATTGTGAGGCACCCTGTGGGTGCTGAGACTTGAACCCAGACCCTCTGGAAGAGCAGTCAGTGCTCTTAAGCTCTCTGCCATCTCTCCAGCTCCAGAAAGGAGCGTTTCCTGATGCTTATTCTTTATTCATTTCACCCAAAATAAACTCTGAGGGTTGCAGAGCGCTGTCTCCAACCACAAATCTCTTACACACTCTACTCTCTGTGTGCTCTGAGAATCTGGATGTCAACGTATGTCTCAATTGTGAAGGAAAGTGAAGGATATTAAATGCATTTCATGAACACTGAGAAGTAGGAAGGTTGCAACTTCAAAAATGAAAGTTTCTCGGTTTCCACTAACTAAAAGTTACTGAATAGTGGTGAGGAAGTGTAGTAGATTTTCTTGTCATACTATCTTTGGACTGCCAGTCTGCAAATAATGGCCCAGAGAGTTATTATTAATTATGAAAGCTTGAACTTAGCTTAGGCCTTTTCCTAACTAGCTCTTATAACTTAATTGACCCGTATTTTTTAGATCTATGTTCTGCCATGTGGCTTGGTTACCTCTTAGTATGGCACATCCAACTTGCTCCCAGTCTGGGGGTGAAATCACGTGCCTAGAATCCTCCTCTCAGTTTTTCTCTCTCTGCCTGGAAGTCCCACCTATTCTCTTCTGCCTAGCTATTGGCCATTTAGCTCTTTATTAAACCAATCAGAAGGCTCCTTGGGCAGAGACACATCTTTACAGTGTAAAGAAATATTCCGTGACAAGGAAGGGCAGGAAATGCAAAGAGCTCACCCACTCTGTCTAGGAATCTCCCACTTTCCATCTTCTCTGTCAACCCACCCTGGGTTGTCACCTCTTGCCTTACATCTTCCCATCCACACTTACTCTTGTCTTTCCTCTAGGCTCTCATAGCATAGCTCAAACATGCACGCACACACACACACACACACACACACTTGTGCTATAGTAGTTTGAATAAAATGTCCTGCATGGGCTTGTGTATTTGAACACTTGTTCCCCAGTTGGTGGCACTGTTTGAGGAGGTTTAAGGAGGCATGGTCTTGTTTCATGTTTGCAGATGTGAGCTCTTAGCTTCCTCCCTCCCTCCCTCCCATGATGGATTCTTATGCCCCTGAAATAAACTCTTTCTTCCATAAGTCACTTTTGGTCATGGCAACATGATAATGAATACATGTGCCCTTATGCATGTACATGTATAAGCCACATATATGTGTGGATGCACAATAAAATATCTTTGTTTTATAGAATGTCCTTCAAACCAATCACCTTTCCCATAGTACCACAAAAATGATGTCATGTCCTTGTCCATATGTACTATCAGGAAGCATATAAAATCAGTTTCTCCTAATATCAGTGCCCTTATTTTAACATTTGATTAATGTGGTATCTTTCAGGTTTCTCTGTTCTATAATTGCATTTTCCCCATTAAAATTATAATCTGTATGAGTCACCAGTTAAGAGCAAGTAATGCAGAGAACCAGAGTTCCATTCCTAACCCCTGCTTCGGACAGCTAGAAACTGCATGTAACTCCAGTTCTAGGAGATCTGATGCCCTCTTCTGGCCTCCAAGGGCACTACACTCACACACACACACACACACACACACACACACACACACTACTCTTGACAAAAAACAAAAGGAGTTATCTATGAGGAGATACTTAAGAGACTGTAGGCAACCTGTTCTACATCAAGCTTTTGCTCACTATGTTTTACACACGTGGATGATGCTTGCCTGGATTGGTTATTACAATGGTGGATGCAAAGCAGTGACTTTGAAATGCCATCAACTACATACTGAAGGATCTATGGGTCACTATTTTGTCAGTTTAATAGATTACTGTCATTATTTTTATGTGCGGGCTGTCCAAGAGTTGACAATGACTTCCCTGCAAATGCTTGCTTTTACAGAAACTTACTCTTTGAGTTCGTCCTTACTGTCTACGTAAGGTCGGCTTCCACTCTCCATTTCCCTGGAATCGACTGTGTCAAAGAGCCTGGGTTTCTAATAAAGAGTGGGATTGAGCTGGGTGTGGGGACAAATGCCTTTAATCCCAAGACTCAGGAGGCAGGGACAGGCAAATCTCTGTGAGTTCAAGACCAGCCTGGTCTACAGAGAGAGTTCTAGGACAGCCAGGGCTACCCAGGGAAACCCTGTCTTGAAAAAAAAAAGAAAGAAAGAAAAGAAGAGAAAAAGAAGAAAGAAAAGAAAAAGACTGGAAGTAAAGTCTCCTTGGTTGTAGGCCTCTACAGCTGACATAGTAGGAGAGATCAATCAGTTCAGAAGGGTCTGTGTCAAAATCTGAATTCACTAGAGGCCTCTGGGACCCAACCAAAGCCCCAGGCTTTCCGCGTCTTCTGTCCCAGTCTTGGTTCTCAGGGCAGTTTCTCAACATCACGATCCATGCAAATAGTTTTTAGACCCGCTACGTCCGTCCATTCCACTTCACATTTCCCTTTTAAGGCTGTTATAGGATCAAAGAACCGTGCTCAAAAGCAGCTGTGTCAGCAGGGCGAGCTGCCCCCCCCCCCCCCCCCCCCCGCCCCCCCCCCCCCCCCCCCCCCCCCCGCACCCAGCACTCATCTGGAACACAAGCTCACTCTTGGTCGTTTGGATTTCATTCTTCCCCCACTCAGTTTTGTTTGTTAATTTTACAGTTCTGGAGGTGGAAAACATTAGCAAGTGCCCTAAAATTCAAAACTATACAAAAAGGAATACCCTGAAAATAGTGATATTTTGAGGAATTGATTTTGTTTATTTGTGCTTTGAATTTTCTTTGAATCACTGCTAGGAATACCCAGCTCCAGCAGGATTTGCTGGGCTTCCCACGGCCATAAACTCCCCACCTTCCCTAAGCTCTGCTTGACCTGTACTTGCATTTCTTCATTCTCCAAACTCTACCCTGTACTTGCATTTCTTCATTTCCCAAACTCTACCCTATACTTGCATTTCTTCATTTCCCAAACAAGCAAATGAGCCGAGCTTCCACCGGAAGTGTGCCAGAGCCAGAGACTTCCTTGAGCATGAGGGGCGGGGAGGGGGCTGAGGTCAGACCTTGCTTCTGCTGCTTTCACAGCTGTCGTCCGTATGTATTAGAAAAGGCATGGTAACATCCCAGGGGATGACAAGACCTTTGACACAGGCTCGCGCCTCGCCATTCCATGTGAGCGCCCTGCACTTACCCATGCCTGGCATGCTGCCGCCGCCGGCCTTTCTAGGTCAGTGTTTGTACAGTACTGATTATGGTGGATTTTGGCAATAAAGCCACCTCCTGAGTGAGACCTATGGGAACCAGCTTCTCTATGGGTGGAGAAGGACATCGGCAAGACAGCCACACCCTGTGTGTGGGATTGTAAAAGGGCCGGTGAGGCACACTGGGAAAAGCCCAGGTGGGAACAAGTGCTGGGTGGTTCCTTAGACAGACACGAAACCTAATTAGAGCCTATTCTCTCTAAGACCTTGCCTCTAGTGCGTACCCAGGGTGTATGCCAGCCCCGAAACCCGGCTAAGCAGTGCATTGTTCCCTGGGTTCTGAAGTGATGGCTGCACTCTGCAGGCTATAAAAAGACAATCGGAGGGAGAGCCTGCCAGCATCTCTCCAGCTCTATTGGGAACACCGGGAGAGGACCCCTCTGGCTCGTAAATTAACAAACGGCCTTCTGGTTTACACACCAGTGGCTCATTGTGAGTTGATCCCCTGGCCTCAGTGACCCCACCTGGTCTTCAGGAAAGCCTGGCTGTGAGAGCTGCAAGACTGAGCCCCATCTTGAAAGCTGCTTCCCTGTGAAGGCATCTCTCTTCAGGACTGTAAGTATGTGATGTGGGTGGACACCTCCCTGCCCTTTCCTTACTATTTAGGATCTTTTTGGGTGAAGTTACAGAGGTCAAGCCCATAGCCAAGCACTGTTTTTCACTGGTCCTCACACCTAGCCTAGGTGGTGTGGAAAAAACTTCCTGGGTTCCCATTGGCGAGTACGGAACTGGAATTCAACCTCCACTGATTGAACACAGTGTCTGTACTGCTGGCCTCTCCACAGCAAGGACTTTGACAGGAAATCCCACTTGCAATACAGCAGGCATTCTTTCCCTGCAAGCACCGTCGACAGGAAAATGTGCTTTAAACAGTCTCAATTTTTCCAGAGTGTCTAAATGTGATGAAAGTTAGAGAGAGCCAAGTTCTAGGAGGAGGGACCTAAGACAGAATGGCAAGATGTGGCCTTGGGCTGGGTGGGTTGGGGGCAATAAATAGCATCTGGTTTCTAGAAAGCAAGCCGACATGGATTAGGGAAAGCAAAACAAACACACACACACACTCACAGACAGACACACACACAGACACATGCATACAGACACACACACATATACAGACACACACACACACACACACACACACACACACACACACACACACAATTTTAAATCTGGATTCCACACTGAAAAGAAAACATGTTGTATTTGTCTTTCTGAGTCTGACTTGTTTTGCTTCTCATATGATTTCCATATGGATCCATCTTCCTGCAGATATAATGATCCACTTCTTTCTTTAATTGCTTGTGTGTGACCATTTCTGCGTAGACATCAAGAAATACATTCTCACCACAGATAGTGCATCAAGAACAGACCAAAGAAACCATTTCACAGGGTCTCTTTGTGTCTAGGATGCCTGGGTGGGAAGTTACTCACTAAAGCATGGCTGACTCAAAGGCTGCTACACCGAAAATCAGCACCCCAGCATGAGGGATTGTCAGTGGAGGCGGCCACTGTTTCCTGCAGTAACCTGAGGACTTCCCCTGGTCTTTTAGAGTTCAAGTTTCCCTTGGCTCAGGTAGAACCAGTTCCTTGGCTTTGATGCAGAAAAGAATTTCAGAGCAAGCCATTGTGAAGCAGCCAGGATTTGATAGAGATATTTGATACGATTTTTAAATACAAAGGTTAATAGGAAAGATTTGAGAAGAAAGCAAGATGTCCCTAAGAGAGTGTGGACTTCTCAGAAACGCTTCACTGTTTTAACAGTAGTCATATACACGGCTCCGTCGATATAGACGCTACTGTCTTCAAGGGGTGGCTAGTGAGCCTCGGTGAGGTCAAGGGCTGGTTCCTGGCGACTTGATAGGATTACACCTGGTGAGGTAAAAGTCTAGGTTACAGCCGAAGGAAGGAGAGATGTTACTACTGTAAATAACGTTAACCTTCCAGAGTAGGCCTAACCCAAGGACATGGCTTTACCTCCGGTTCATTGCTATTTTGATATGAAATATATGAAAGAAATATTCTCCCTGTGTTAGCAACATTCACAGCAAGTGTTCATTATGTTGAAATTCTTGCTTCCTGGCTGGTGACTCCAGCCTGAGGGCTCCTGTTCTTCCTCACGGCCTATCATTTGTCCTTTCTAATCTGGCTCACAAAAGTTCTATCATCTCCCCTCAGAAACTGAGCAAGCTTCACTTCAGAGTTTCCTCTGACCTTAGCAGTGACTGTGGGGAGTGGCCTTGTGAGGCTTGTAACTTTGTGAACTTCCTAAGCCTCCTAAGCTTCCCAGGCCTTATCAGCCTCCCTTCAAATTCCAGGAGGGCAGGTTTCGAGCGCAAGGACATGGCAACACAGCCCTTCCCTGACCCTCATCCCTGGCACATCCTCCCCACTTGCCCATCAGGCACACTCTGGACGGTGGCTCCAGTCTCTGGCTGAATGCTGCCTCGTGCAGGAAGGTCTCCCCTGTGCTTGTCTGGTGTCGATCCTTAAGAGCCGGAACTCAAAATTCCATAATCCCACAGTAAACCTTGGGTAAGCTGTCTAACCTTTCCTGTACAATAGGAATCATTGTACCATCTAAGTCCCTGGATCAGAAAAAACAAAACAAAACAATATTTAGCCAGTTTGTTCAGTGTTTGTGGAAGGAAGGAAAGATAAGGGTGAGGAGGAGAGAGAAAGGAGCGGATCAATGAGCTCTAGAGACCACCCTTAAGTAGGACAACTAGTCTGGCCTATGCCATCCCTCCTAGGGCTTCCATAAGCTGCAACTTGGAAGGAGGTCAGGCCCAGGAATAATGCCAGGTATAATGGAACCCACTGCCCGGATGGTGGTAAACAAGCTCCATCCAGAGCAGCCGCTGGAGATGGAACGGCATTCAGTGCAGAGAGAGGCAGGCCGCCATCCCTTTGGACCTAAAGGGCCCTTAGCAATTGCATGGTTCAAAGCCCCACATAGATGAGGAAAAATGGGCTTGAAAACGGTTATCCCAATAGCCCAGCTCATACAGACGAGGGCTGACGCAGGGTTTGCCATATGGTTAGGGCTTTATCATCGTGTTTGCATCTGCCTTTCACTAAACTGGGTGTATTGAGGACATTTCCTCAGGCCTCAGACACACTGGCAGAGAGAACCCCACAAACCTGTGTCCACTGCTGGCTGACCCCGAATCTCTGTCTTGAACCTCAGAATTTGAATATCTGATTTTTGAATTGATAAAGGAAAGCTTCAGCACATTTAAACTTAAAACAATTTTTTTTAATTCATCAATTCATGAGTCCAGGACTGTGAGAGGGTAAACTTATAAAAGGTAGTTGCAGAAACAAGAGAAGCAAAATGATTTTTTTCTGGTTAGAGTAGAAAGTTCCTGCCTAGAGGACAGGTGTTGTTTTCTAGTCTCCGGAGTTTACCCTGGGCTTTGTTTGGCTTTGGTTTTGTTCTCTTTTGTTTTGTAGGGATTTAAATTCCAGACCCCTGCCAGTCTAATGGGCTCCCAATTTGTGTTGCCCTTTCTTAAAGTAACCATTTTCTCATGTTATTCCTGTTTGAAAGCACAGCCCAGAGCCCATTTCTGTAGAACTGTGATCTTCAGATTTGGGTTTGCAAGTCAGTCTTTACTAACAACTTGTTCACTTAAAAAAAAAGAAAAGAAAAGAAAGGAAAAAAATTATCGGGCTCTGCATGGCATTAGCATGGTCCATCCTGTGCTGCTGTCCCAGAATCCCGCTCACCATTCTGGAGCCTGGGACGCCCACTGGGGACAGCCCTCTGGCTGTGTCACACTCCCTCGGAAGGCAAGAGGAGGACTCTCGGTATAACAAACTCACTCACTTGACATGGACATTTTCCACTCACGAGGACAGAGCCCGTGGGACTTAATCTCCTCCTTAAAGGTACCACCTCTCCACTGGGTTCAACAGGTGATTTGCTTTTCCCACCTCTGGGCCTTGGGGACGTGCTCAAGCCACGTCAGTCTTACTATCCCTTGACTGCAAACAATTGCCTACCTCAATTCCTGGTATTGTGCAAAATTGCACAATAAGAACTTAGGAGCTGCATTACGCAACGCCTCGCAACGTGCCAGCCACTGTTCTGGCCTCCTTCTGCACGGATGATTTCTGATGCAGGGTCATGATTAGCAAGCACATTTGACAGATTCGCCCGGCCTGGCTCACAGCAGGTGAGTGGCTTCCCCACCTCTGCTGGTTGGGAACTGAAAGGGTACAGTTCAGTCACTGCTCTTATCACTGGTATGAAAAAAATACTTTTCCACTCTTTTGTTTGTGTGTGTGTGTGCATGGCGGGGGTGGTGCATGCGCCACATGCATGCTCACATGTGGGAGGTCAGAGGGCAACTTTCAGAAGTCAGTTCTCTCCTTTCACCGTGAGGGTCCCGGGAATTGAACTCGGGTCATAGGGCTTGGCAGCCAGCACCCTTCCTGGCTCAGCCATCATCTCACCAGACTTGATGAAAAAGTGCTAAAAGGGAAGGCTCCGAGGCCGGGTCTTGCCTTGATTCAGTCAGGATTTTTACCCGTTCTGAACTCCGATTTTCTCACCTGTCTGGACTGGCTAAGTTGTCTCTAGAGTGTTCAGTGAGTGTCTGTACCACCACTGAGTCAGGGAGCAAATGCCGTTACCTGGTTATCTGTCGGTGGCTATCAAAAGGGGAAAAAAAAATCTGTTTTCTGCTCAACTATGATGCAATTAAATTTATCGTAGTAAATTTAAGTTATTTGGTAAACATCATAAAATTAATTTTTTCTCAGTAACAGTAGTGTTAGTTAAAAACATGTCAGGATGTTATGTTTAGGTTTAGTATGAAATCAAAGTTTTAAGTGAATTTGGATACTTGAGTAGCATTAACAGGCTCCTTTTACTTAGTTCACCATGGTCAGCCACAGCTCACTACGTGTTGGATTTCTATCCAGACTAGAGGGACATTTCTGTCTAGCCACTTGGAAGACCTCGCTCCTAGTTAAAATTTTTGGTCCCTCTCACCAAGTTCCCATGAAAAAAGCCTCACAGACTGGCAATCCTTATTTATGAACACAGACATTCCCAAAGTATATTTGTGGATTAGAAGTAAGCACTATTCAGAAAAGCTCCTGTATATGCTCCAGTAGCTGTGGAGAACTGTTTGGAATAGTGTTGACCCCAAAGCTTTGAGTCTTTAAGATGCTCTGTGTATGGAGGACCCACCATGTGGGTGCTGCTGGCCACAGCAGTACCCCCATATGTCTGAGCACAGAAAGCCTGGGCAGGGGTAGAGGTGGAGGTAGGGACTGAGGTGTTGCTCATCTTAGGGAATGCTTTCTGAGACAGCCTAATCTGAAGGCTCCCTTCCTGACTCAGGTCTTTGCTTTCTTGGTAACTTCTGCTGGTGTGTGTGTGTGTGTGTGTGTGTGTGTGTGTGTGTGCATGTGCGTGTGCATGTGTGTGTGTGATGTATGGTGGTGGACACCTGTACCCCCAGAAACTTGAGGGGCTGAAGCAGCAGGCTTGAGGTTCCAAGCCAGACTGGGGAACTTAGAGAGGCCCTGTCTCATACAAAAACCGCTGTGGTGGAGCTCAACAGAAGAGCAATTGCCCAGCATATGCGAGGCCCAGGCCTAGACGAAAAGAAGTTTTGAAAGATGCTTGTTTTTGTAGCCAGGAATGGTGGTATGCACCTTTAATCCCAGCACTCGGGAGGCAGATGCAGGAGGATTACAAATTCAAGGCCATCTTCAGCTACATAGCAAGTTCAAGGCCCTGTAAAAACAATAAAAATAAATAAATAAATTGCTTTTCATATAGCCCTAATAAGTAGAACCTTCCTGGGCTCTAAATGGGAGCTAAAAGAGAGAGGCAGGAAGCATGGTCAGTTTAATCCCAGCACTCAGGAGGCAGAGGCAGGCACGGATCCCCATGAGTTCAAGACCAGACTGGTCTACAAAGCGAGTTCTAGGACAGCCAGAGCTGTCTCGATGATGATGATGATGATGGTCATCATCATCATCACCATTCTCTTCACAGTATCGGGTTTGGGTCTCTTAATGAATTTACTTTTTGGTCACAAAAGGAAGACTAGGTCTAGAGTGTGAAGGAAAACCTTTTAGGATCTCTTCATCTTTTTCCCCTTAAATACAATTTTGAGATGAAGCACATTTTCCTGACAGATACGGGCACTAGAAAGGGAAAATTTTGAGTTGTCCTTATTTTCAGTTCCAGCTGGATTAGGACTCTCATCTGGACAGGCGGTGGCAGGTCAGCTGGTAAGACCAAGCCTCTGTGCTCCTGCCCAGGTAACAGTGTGGACATGAGACCCTCTGTGGGAAAGATGGAAAGCGGTGCCAGGCCCCTGTGTTTCAAACGGAGACCTGGACAGAAGCCAGGTCTCCAGTGTCTTCATCAAACATCAAACATGGCTGTAATTGCTGGGAAAAGGTTAGGAAACTTAGGACTGTTTGCGTGCACACAAGAATGCCATGCTCCAGGTCTAAGGTTAGAACATTGACAAACCCTCTCCAAAATGTTGACTCAGAAGACGCCGTGTTTGGATCAAGGTGATATTTAGGACATGGTGTTTCAAGTCACATTCAGCCAGTCTGATTGCCATTATTTAAAACTATTTCAAGTCAATCTTGAGGCCCCACAATAGGGCCCATCCTGGCATCCCTACACACCGACCTCATCCTGGACCTTGGTTCCCCACAGAATGGCTCTACTTCGACTTCTGGTGTTCTGCGCCCTGGCCGCATGCTGCGTGGCTCGCTCTCCTCCCCAGACACCCCTCGCCTCCTTTCCGCTTCCCCGGAGCTGTAACGACACGGAAGTACGGGCAGTCGCGGGCTTTGCCCTGCAGAGCCTCAACCAAGACCGAAAGGACGGCTACAAGTTGAGCCTCTCCCGAGTGCACGATGTTTGGGAGCACTTCCAGGCAAGTGACAGCCTTTGGGACAGCCTTTGGACAGGCTGCAGACAGTCAGGGGCTGGCAACTTAGGGCTACTTGTCCACAGGTGCTTTCCAGTTTGGAAACACAGTGCTCCGCCACTGTCAGCAGGTGGGCTAGGACACTCTTGCTGTCCCTGGGAACAAGTGCTAAGAGTGAGCCACTCTGTCACATCTAGGTTCCAGCAGTGCAGAAGGCTTTGTTGTACACACATGCTTTGGCTGTTTGTCTAGTTGTCCTGAGATTGTTTCATGTGGGGTGGGGTATTTCTCCGACCCTCCCGCAGGAGGACATGGGATCTGTGTTCTACCTCACACTGGATGTCTTAGAGACTGACTGCCACGTGCTCAGCAAGAAGGCACAGAAGGACTGCAATCCGCGGGTTTTGCACGAGTCGGTGAGTACTTGTTGCCAGGTGCCGGCGATCTGCCATCTGTGGGTTTCTTTCTCACCTCCCAAGCAAAGGACCTGCGCGCTTATTCTAGTATGGGAGAGAGAACCAAGTTAGTCGGGAAGGGAGGGTCCTGTGATGTCCTACTGGGGTCTTATTGATTTGACTTCAAAAGGTCCCCCCAAATTTTTTTCTACCCTAAGACCCTTTGGCAGTCACTGAGCCAACGTTTATGAGAGAGAGAGAGAGAGAGAGAGAGAGAGAGAGCGCAGCAATGGAGGGTAGCTTACTTGCTTTTGCTTGGTTTTGTTTTAATGAATATTAACATGAGGTTTGCAGATAGGAAAGGGGGTGACTTACACTGTCAGGATCACCAGGGGCTCCTGGGAGAGCTTCCTGAAGCATGGAACTAAAGGGCCTCAGAACTCATCCTTTCTCCTTTTTTAAAATAATTATTTTATTCTTCTATGTGTATGGGTGCCTTGGTGCTCTCTCTCTCTCTCTCTCTCTCTCTCTCTCTCTCTCTCTCTCTCTCTCTCTCTGTGTGTGTGTGTGTGTGTGTGTGTGTGTACTACATTCATGCAGTACCCACAGCAACCATAAGATGTTGTAAGAACCCCCCTCCCCCAGAACTGGAATTTCGGATGGTGGTGAGTCACCTGATATGGGTGCTGTGAACCAAACTCCGGTTCTCTAGAAGACTAGCAAGTATCTTAACCACTAAGCCATCTCTCTGACCTTGAGCTCACCTTTTCAAAGATGGCCAAACCAGTGGAGCCAGTTTGGCCCTGCCTCTCGGTGGTTCTGGGATCTCTTCCATGCACTGACACAGACAGCCATGGATGACAAGAGGGAGTTTGAATAAACTTCTTGACCAAGATCACCTTTCCTTATTATTTGACCAAACATGCCAACCTGCACCTGATTTTGAAAAACAAATAGTCTGTGTGCCCTCTTGTTATAGTTGGTTTAGTGACATGGGTCACTGACAGACAAATGAGTGCTTGCTCATGAGCACACAGGTTAGGAGTTGATTTCTCGTGTAATTTCAAACTTGAAGCTCCTGGCCAGGGGATGTTTATTCTGGGTGTGATTTGGAGGCCCTGATTTTTCCTGTGCTTGTCTCTGACCTTGCCACCTCCAACCTGTGGCTTCCTGGTCCCCATGCTCACCGGCATCAGGCTATCAAAAGACCAAGGACAGAGAAAGACAGCGTGCTGACGTGGCCTCGGAGCGTGGCAATGGAAACTGTTTCTGCTCTGTCCCTGCGGTTAGAATTCGGTGATCAGCACCTAAGTGTGAGCAGGCTGAGCAGGTGGCCGGGTCTCAGGAGTAGGTTAGACAGTGTGATGGTAAACAGTACTTCTTGCCACCCCCAAACCACAGAACTTGATTTTACTTGATTTCTCGTTACATTAACATTCCACTTGCAGGGGATGGGGGGTAGAGTAGGAAGCAGGGGTGTTAACTCATCTCGTGGGTCCCCGCATCACGCCATCAAATATATTTGGTTTTTCTAGGTTTATGGTCAATGCAAAGCATTGTTTCACATTAACAAGCCAAGAAGAGTTCTCTATTTACTTGCTTATAACTGTACTCTTCGCCCAGGTAAGAGTCAAGAGGCTTTTGTACATTTTGACAAAAGACAGAAAAAAAGCATTTAACTAAGCCTTTGCCAAGCTGGCACGCAGCTCTCCTCCCTTGCTCTGTCCCCCCACCGCACCCGCTGCTCAGTACTCCAGCACCGCCTCCCTGCTGACACTCATACATCCTCCTCCTCTCCAGGGAACTCTCCCTAAACCGCTATCAAGAGCCATAGTGCCAACCTGCTTCAGATCCCAAATCCTCAATCTTCCATGAGTGGCACAATGCCAGCAGCTGGTCCCAGGTTCCTTTCTGTCTACACCACTGTCCCCTGGTCCCCCTTGCAATGGCTGTGTCTGAACACACCCCACACATTCCCGTCTCTCCCAGTGGAAACTGGGAATGCCCTTGCTGACCTCTGTCCCGGAACTCAAACCCCTTCCTTCTTTAAGGAAGGCCCCCAATGCTGCTTTCATGGCGCTCTCTACTCAAGAAAGGAATGTTGCTTTCCCAATGGACATTTTACCCACTTTGGCTAAAGCACTCAAAGTTCAGAACATGCAAGACCTTGATTTATCGTTGTGTATCATCTGTCCTATTGGGGTGCTCATCCCTCTCCCCCAGTTAAAGACTTCCTAGTACATATGAAGTTTCAGAAGTCTTTACTGTTGCTGAATAGCAGGCAAGAATAAGGCCAAAATGAATGGACAGTTGAAATAAGTGGGTACATTCCTTCTGGATCCTGCTTTGTACAAGAGAAGGTCACTGAAACGCAGGAGTCCCTTGCATAGGAAGGTGGGAAATGTCTGCCTAACAGACTATGGGCATGCACCCTCCGTGTGAATCTTGTTGAGTGCAGATGCTGATTCCATTGGCCTGTCGGGGCCTGAGAGCCTGAGTTTCTAACAAGCTCCAGGTGGCCACGATGCTGCTGCTGCTGCATGCTGCTGCTGCTGCTTCTGCTTCCTTAGAGTAAGGAAGCCCCGGAGTAAATGCTGTACAAGCCACAGCTTACAGCGCAAACACAGGGCCAGTCTGAAATAAATCAGAAGGCAACTGAGGAGTGCCAGTAATGTCATAGGTATCAGGACTGGGTGACGAGGCCCTGTGGCAAGCCGTGGACATGGCTCTCCCACCGTCTTCCTCCATCCCCAATGTTCAATGATTAAGAAAGTGGATTTTCTCTGAAAACAGTTCAAGGCAGATTCTCTGGCTTGGTGATCACACATTTGCCAACTCCAGCTCCTCCCAAAGAGATTGTGACTGTATTGATAGTGTCACTGTTCCCTGTAGCCTCGTCATGGTGTGACCAATTTTACCTTCTAACTCATCTGCATTTTCTAACCAAAGGCCGCATGTTTCTGCCATCATGATATCATCTACTGACCTTACAGGGTTCTACTGAATATTCACTATGTGTTAGATTTTATTCTTGATGTTAAGGACCACAGATAAGTAAATCATGGCAATAATGAAATGCCAGCCTTTCAAAGGCCATTGTCTGCAGGAGCAGTAAGGAGAAAGGACACTGAATTAGGGAGGGGACTGATGTGTCCACTGTTTGGGTATTGAAATACAATATTGTCATCTACAAAGTTCACACCTAGGAACTGTGTCATTGAGTTGCAAAAAATTTTTTTTCATAATGTTTTAAGTATGTTTACAGTTTCTTGTCGAGCCACGTTCATGGCTCTCTCTGACTCTGTGTAACCCACAGACTGTTGGTGGGGCAGGTCCTGTGCGCTTCTGATCAAAATTCCTACGGTAAAGAAGTCCATTAGTGATCGGTGAAGGCTGTCTCCCTCGGATTTCTTTTTGATTCCGAAAGTGACAGTGCTAAGACTGGACGTTAGCCGCCGTGGTGGAGTTGCCCAGCACACGTGCAGCCCCGCTTAGATCCTGGCACCACAGAAGCCCAGCCCGAGGGCACATGCCTGCAACCTAGGCCCTGGCGAGAAGACCAGGAGGCAAAGGCCCCTGATTGCACAGGCCAGCCTGGGATACAAAAAGGAAGGGAAGAGACGGAGGGAGGGAGGGAAGAGATGGAGGGAGGGAGGGAAAGATAAAGAAAAAGTCCTACCACCGCTAACTACCATACTGCCGACAACTAAATGCTTTCTCAGAAAAACGTCTCTCTCACCGCAACCTTGCCAGCACTGGGTATCATTTTAGTTCAGTCTTTGCCTGTGGTATAGTTGTATGGTTATGACTCTCAGTAGGATTGAAAATTAATAAACTATTCTCGTCAATAGTTTCTCAAAGAAAGATTCATTTCATGTGCCCTGACTGCCCGGGCCCTGTTGACTTGTCGGACCCCAGAGTTCTGGAAGCTGCCACGGAGTCGCTTGCGAAGTTCAACAGTGAGAGCCCCTCAAAGCAGTACTCTCTCGTCAAAGTCACTCGGGCCACTAGCCAGGTAAAACTAAAATGCCCGGGTTAGTTACACGGACTGTAGCTGCAGGTCTTCAGTTGGGGGGAGACTACATAGGCCTTCTGTCTGCTTAGGACCTGAGATCCTTTCTCTACAGACCCATTTCTAGTAGATCGGCTGCACATTCCCTCAGGCCACGGCTTCTGGCTTTCCTTGAGATTTGCACAAGTGTCAGGTGACTTGATTTTATTTCTCCAACCTTAAAGCCAGAAGAACAGATTCGTAGTCTCATGTGGGTTTGTGGGGGACATAAGTGCACTGTTTCCTGACTGATTATGGACGGTTTAACGAGACAACTTTTGATTCATTAAGGCCTCGGGTAGGTGCTGAGTTTTATGAGTTATGGACTAGGAGGCTCATTTTTATTTCAATTGTGTTGTTATCTCTCTTATGTAAATAAATATATAAATAGAAGACACATCTTCATAAGGAAAAATAAGCTGTCTAAGAGAAAATGTTTATGGCACCCTTCACACCCTTAACAGGGAAAGGCACTGATTTATGTCTTCTAAACAGCAGAATTACTGACATAGTTTGGTGCCCATGGGGACTTTTAGGAGCAGTGAGTTTGTGTGGTGACAATTCTGTTCAAGGAAGGTTGCCAATCCTGAGTTTTCCCTGGGGTAAGATTTTTAATGTCTTAACTTTTATTTCATGACAGTGGGTGGCTGGCCCTTTTTACTTTGTGGATTATTTGATCAAAGAGTCATCATGTACCAAATCCCAGGCCAGCTGTTCCCTCCAGTCCTCTGACTCTGCGGTGAGTGCTCCCAGGCTGTCTGTACAATCTGTATGCGTTCCCAGATCACCAGGATTTGGTGAGCACAAATTACACTGGGGATGTCACAGAGCACAGGGTGCTTCTCCATCCCTTGAGAGTTAGAAATTGGGCAGGTCTCGACTCGGTGATGGGATTTATTTGGTTCTAAGAGTGATTTTCGTCATCAATGTAACACGGTTGCAAAAAGGACGTGGAATACGGCATGGTGTTCCATTCTTTGGACCACTCTTCACAAAAGAAAGGCTAAGTAAATAAGGAAGGGAGGAGGTACCCCAAAACTGTCAGAAATATACTGGGAACGTCAATCAGCAAGGTGTGTTGGAGCACAATTGCACAAGGCTCACTAAAAATACTTTTATGTATTTATTTATAGTAAGTGCTCTATTGAGAGACAGTTCATGCACAATAAGATTTATCCTTGTAAGGTGGATAATTCCATTTTTGTAGTATATTCACAGTCCAGTGCCACCATAACCACTTCATAATCTTTAAATGCTTTTATTAGCTCTCAAAAGAAACCCCATCTCCACGAAGCCAGGCCCCATTGCCACCCTCTGAAACCCCTGAAAACTGTGGACCCGATTCCTGTCTCAATAGCTTTGTTCATTTAGACAGTTCGTACAAATGGAAATCAGGCAGCGTGCAGAGAGGGGGCCAGGGAGAGCTATTTATTTTAAAAAGAAACTGGAACAATTGACTCCATCAGACCAGCCGGCGAGTGGCGATGCTGAAGTACAGACGTCACGATCCCCTCCACTCCAGTGCTACACCCAGGAGTGCACAAGCTTTGATAATTCACAAAATTCCAGCTACCGTGGAGTCGCCAGCTGTTCTTGCCACAAGCACCTGCAGTTTCTCTGGAAGGTTCTCTCAGCCACGGTGGTGAAGAGCAAAAGGGAAGGCTGGGGTACCATGTTACGTTAATGACTTTCCCGCCTTGAAGAATTTCTGGTCTTTTCTTCATGTGACCTGGAAAGGGATATAGAGCAATATTCAGACAGCCTGTTCAGATGTATTTTGGTAAATTTTATGTGGATGTACTTAAGAGTTCTTCTTTGGAATTTGAGGCAGCATTTTAGTACAATAGTTAACTTTTCATTGAAAATGTACGTACACTATGACCTTAAAATAATTCTTCTAGGGTGTCTTGGTTTTTTTTGCTATTGCTATGATAAGATACCATGACCAAGGAAATGTATAGAAGGTAGAGTTTATTTGGGCTTACAGCTTTGGAGGGTTAGAGTCCATGGCCATCATGGTGGGGAGCATGGTAACAAGCAGGTAGGCATTGTGCTAGAGCAGTAGCTGAGAGCTTACATCTTGATCCAGAAGTAGGAGGCAGAGAGAACTAACTGGAAATGGTGTAGATTTTTGAAACCCAAAGCCTACCCCCCAATGACACACCTCCTCCAACAAGTCCACACCCCCTAATCCTTCCCAAACAGTTCCACCAAGTAGGGACCAAGAATTCAAATATTTGAGCCTACAGGAGACATTTTCATTCAAACCAGCACATAAGGATTTACTCTAAGGAAGAAACTAGAGATATATGATGGCAGGGCCTGGTGGCACACACCTTTAGTCCCAGCACTTGGGAGGCAGAGGCAGGGGGATTTCTGAGTTCAAGCCCAGCCTGGTCTACAGAGCGAGAGACATGAAAAGATATTTTCAATATTTTTTAAAAAATTAGATCAAATCTAGTTGTTTGACAGAGGCTTTATTAAATGCAGAGAAATACTAGGCAGCCACAGCCATTATAAAGATAATCATCGAAACAACAACAACCAAGAAAAACATAAGAGACTGTCCAATGCCACACAAATTTTTTTGCAATATATTGTTCAGTGGCAAAATAGTTATAAAATATCCTATGCAATATGGTCTTAGTGCTTAAAAGAAAAATATACATGCATAGAAAAAAGAATAGAAGAAAAGGATTAAAGGATTGCAAGTAATGAGAACCATTCATGGAGTTACAGGTCAGGTTTCTTTCTTTTCATTTATGTAGTTCTAAATAATGATTTATTACGTTCATAATTTTTAAAAAGTAAATTCATTTTCAAATAGTCAGAAGGTGAAGGAGCTGAGAGTGTTGTTGCCTGAGAAGACAAAACTTCATTCAGAACACATTAAGCACTGTTATAGGGAGGAAACCACTGATCTTCCTCACTGATCTAAGGGTAGACCCAGAGCCAGGCGGTGGACAGTGTGTAAGAGCAGACCCAGGTCAGGCGGTGGACAGTGTGTAAGGGGAGACCCAGGGCCAGGCAGTGGACAGTGTGTAAGGACAGACCCAGGCCAGGCGGTGGGCAGTGTGTAAGGACAGACCCAGGCCAGGCGGTGGGCAGTGTGTAAGGACAGACTCAGGGCCAGGCGGTGGACAGTGTGTAAGGACAGACCCAGGGCCAGGTGATGGGCAGTGTGTAAGGACAGACCCAGGGCCAGGCGGTGGACAGTGTGTAAGGACAGACCCAGGCCAGGCAGTGGGCAATGTGTAAGGACAGACCCAGGCCAGGCAGTGGGCAGTGTGTAGACACCGGAGGAACTTCCTGAAACTGTTACCATTGCCAGAAGCAAGCTGGACTTGGTTGTTTTTAGATAATTCAGAGGGAACTGGTGTGGAGCCTGCCCTCTTTCAAGGCAGGAGCAGAAACGCATGGTGCACCTGTGTGTCTACACAAGCAGAAAGCCAGGGCTCTGCTCACCGGTAACTTAAAACTCACATGACGTCTTCCTTCCTTTAGCCTGTCGGTCTTTGCCACGGTTCCCTGATTCAAGGACCCTTAGAAAAGTCTGTGTCTGTGACGTGCGAGTTTTTCGAACCTCAGGTATTTATCTGTTGTTGTTGTTTTTTTTTTTAATGTTATCATTATTGCGTGTTTGCACAATTTAAGTGTATGAGCACGTGTGCCGTGGCACACACGTGGCGTCAGAGGGTCACTTGATAACAGTTTGCTCTCCCTTCACCTTTATGTGGGTTCTGGGGGCTCGAACTCAGGCTGCTGGGCTTGCAGGAGCGTGGCTTTCCCCAGTGAGCCCGACCATCCTAACCCCGGTGTTTTTCCATGGAATCAGATGATCCCTCTCCTCTCTAGGTGCCTATGCCCCACCCCCTTTTGGTTTTCCCAAGATCCAGGGTCAGTTTACTTAGGCTACCTAAGCCCACAGCTACAGGAAAGAAAGTTACCCTACTGCTTTAATCTCGGTGTGGCCCTGTAGGATAAGGGAGAACTCAGGAACAGTGAATGGCAAACATGCACAGCTTAAAGCGTTCAAGGTGTGAAATTCAGTACCTCGGAGAGACCTCTCTCATCTCAGGGAGACTCGCTTCCGTGAAAACGTCCAATCCCTCTCCACAATACTAAGTACTTGTTGTGGGGTAGCCTGTTCCAGTCAGACAGACTGCCTGGGCCTCATCCCTGCTCTCTGTCCCTGTGAGCTGTGTGGCCACTGGCACCTACCCTCATCACCTGCCTGTTCTGAACTCTAAGATGGACCAGGGGGAGGATTTGGATGGAGGGAACCAACCGTACCCGGCCTGGCACAAAACACACAGTAAAAGAGGGTATACCTGCTGCCACTCCCAGGAGAAAAGGCAAGCTCCCTGGGGACTCGGGGTCCATCCTCAAGCCCCTCTGGGCCACCGCTCTGAAAAGGGGAGACCTGCTGACCAGCTTCTGCAGGCCTTGGTTCCACTTGACCCCCACCTGTTTTGTGATGAATCTTCATATCAGGAGGCCCATCCCTGTAACGGTTCTCAACCTGTGGGTCGCAACCCCCAGGGGAGGTGAATGACCCTTTCACAGGGTTGGTCTGTGACCGTCAGCAAACACGGGTTTTTGCAGTGCAATTCATAACTGTAGCAAAATTACGGTTATGGAGTAGCCATGAAAGTAATTTTGTGGTTGGGGGTCACCACAACCTAAGGAACTGTAGTATTAAGGCGTGGCAGCATTAGGAAGGCTGAGAACCGCTGCTGTGGCTGGTTTCTGTAAGCATCCTGTAAGCCTGTAATCCCAGCACCCAGAAGACTTAAGGCAGGAGAGGAAGAGTTTGAGCCTAGGCTATCCAACACCATGTTACAGACACGCAGTCACAAAACTACTTTGCCTGGTGCTGGAGGCGGCAGGGCATTCCCTGTAGAATGGTGCATTTGAAAACATTGTTATTTCAGGCTCAGGTCCCTGGAGGTGAGAACCCTGCTGTTACCCAGGAGTCCAAGAAACAGCCCTCCGCAGACGACGACGAGGCCCCTCAGAAGAACAAAGCCCCTGTCAGCTCCCCCTCCGTAACTGCTCCAAAAGGATCTGTCCAGCACCTCCCTGACCTGGATGCTGAGAAGCCTGAAGCCTCCAAGGGAAAGAGCCCTGGGGAAGCTGCCGAGGAAAAGAGTCCTGAGGATGCCTTCCCTGTGCAGCTGGATCTAACCACGGATCCTCAGGGGGAGAAGCTGGATGTTTCCTTCCTCTACCTGGGGCCTGAGGAAAAGAAGCTGGTGGTTTTGCCTTTCCCTGGAAAGGAAAGTCGCTCCACTGAGTGCCCAGGGCCCGCAGGGGAGACCAACCCTCTGGTCCTCCCGCCCTGAGAATCACAAACAGGGCTCCCCATAGCGGTGTGCACGAGATGAGAGGTGGTGGGAATGGGAAGGAGACAGATGATCAAATGTAGAAAGGCGAATAAAATGCATCCTCTTATTGCTGCTTCATCTCAGTGTGTTGACCGGAAATGGAAAGGAGAGTGAATCCCCACTCTGGGCCACGCTGGTCGGGTGCTGTATGCTGGGTGGTATCCGGTACAAACTGCTCAGACTCCAACCACCTTTCCACTTCTCTCTCTCTTTCCTTTTAATATTTTAAACATCTTCACTCATGCAGAACTGACATGATACACGTAAGACAGAATAGCTATAACGTCACTAGGTGATTTAACCTAATGGGTCTATTGTAACATACGGGACCTACTGTCCTCCTAAAAGCTCTTTGTATAGCTTGTGGCTATGATTTCAGTCTCTGGTAACTTTTTGTCTGTTTTTTGTTTTGTTTTATTTTTTGTTTGTTTGTTTTTTAATGATAAAAGACAATGTTGTTAGACGAGGTTCTATCATTACCCTCCAGCTTTGTTTTAAAAAATCATTTTAAAATATTTTCACAGCGTATATTTTAATCATATGCTTCCATTCCTGAATTCCTCCCAACTTCAAGTTCCTTCTCGCTCTTGAGAAGGGGGAGGGGAGACACAGACACACACAAAGCCAATCTACCCCTCTGAGGCTCAAAACAAACAAAAAGAACAAGGAAGACCATGGAGTCCACTTTGCTTCGCTTAACTCCTCCCCAGCATGAGGTCCGCCCTAGAGGGTGGTTGATATACCCAGTGTCACTCCGTTGAAGAAAACGAAGTTTCCCTCTCTAAGCAGCCCTCATCAACTGCAGAGAGCTTCTTGGTCAGGGGTGTCCACGTCCCCTTCTCCATGCTAGAATTGTATTTGGCTTGAGCTTACGCAGGCCTTCTGCATGCTGTCACAGCCTCTGTGAGAGCCTACCTGCATCAGCCCCGTTGAATCTGGAAAAGGCTGTTTCCCCGGAGTCCTCCACCACCTCCGGCTCTTACCATCCTTCCACCTCCTCTTCCACACATCCCTGAGCCTTAAGTTTGATGACATCATCCTATCAAGGGCTTGGTCTTAGGGTGTCTATTGCTGTGAAGGGTGAACATGAGCATGGTAACTCTTAAAAGGAGAACGCTGAATTGAGGTGGCAGCTTACGGGTTCAGAGACTTAGTCCATTATCATCATGACAGGGAGCATGGTGGCATGCAGGCAGACGTGTTGCTGGAGAAGGAGCTGAGGATTCTGCATCTTGATCCAAAGGCAACAGGAAGTGAATTAAGATACTGGATGTGGGCAGGGCGGTGGTGGTGCATGCCTTTAATCCCAGCACTCGGGAGGCAGAGGCAGGCGGATTTCTGTGAGTTCGAGGCCAGCCTGGTCTCCAAAGCGAGTTCCAGGAAAGGTGCAAAGCTACACAGAGAAACCCTGTCTCGAAAAACCAAAAAGAAAAAAAAAAAGATACTGGATGTGGCCTGAGCATAAAGGAGACCTCAAAGCCCACCTCCACAGTGACATATTTCCTCCAGCAAGGCCACACCTCCTAATAGTGCCACTCCCTTCAGGGGCCATTTCCTTTCAAGCCACCACAGGCACAGGCTTACTGCCACACGTTTCCCACTTTCTACACATTGTCTAATTTGTGGGTCTCGCTGTTAATCACCATCTAGTGCTAAAATAAGTTTCTCTGATGAAGGCTGAATAATACTCTGATCTGTGGGTATAGTAGTATGTCATTTGGAGTTATTTTATTGCTATGTTCATTTAGCAATAAAATAATAGTGATCGTTCTCCCCTGGAGCCCATGACCTATCTACTGAGGTTCTTGAACTTATTAACGTGTTGGGTATGAGCTCGTTCCATCTTGTAGAGCAGGACTTGGATCCGCCCAAGAAGCAGGTGGTTACTGTCATCAACAGCTGTACCATTATTGCACCGGTGGGTATATGTTGCAGACAAGTTGCTATTTTAGGTCACAGGGTTTGTAGCTGTGAGAGGTTGACGATTACTTTTCTTCTCCAGTACTATGCAGAGTACCCTCCAGCACCATGAATGCTAGTCAGTAGGAGTAAAGCTTCTAGTAGAGCACCAGCTCAACTTCCCCACGTTTGATAACATAAATATTTACTGTTTTGTTTCTCAGTTCATTGAATTGTTTCTTTACATTTCTCTTAAAGCCGTTATGTTGATCTCTTTGTCAAGAAGCTCACAGTCCTACTTTTTTTTGTGGTAGAGTTCTGGTACTTTCTCTCTGAATGGAAAATAAATAAAAAGGAAAGGAAAGGCCATGACTGCTTCTAGATAGAGTGGAGAAGAAGGCTTATTATAGATAAATGGGAGAGCACAGAGGCAGGGACATCTTGGAGAGTCCAGAGTGGACATGACCAGACTGAGCTGGGCCATGTGGGAGATGGGGAGGGGGCAGGAGAGGGGGGAGAAGGTGTAGTAGCCAGAAGGGCAAAGATCCCAAAGGGGGGCAGGTAGCCAAAATGTCTGGATTATATAGGGAAGAGCCTCTGGGGGAAGGACAGCCCAGCCCCTGGAGAAGGAGAGTTCAGGGTAGAGGGCAGGGTACATCAGCAGGTAGGGACTGAGGGATGCTGGGAGAACCTGGCAGCCAGGTCCAGCTTTGATCTGTTAAACAGGCCCCTCGGCTGTTCGTCCCAGGTTTGAAACCGAACACTTTCCATGACTGTATTTGACCAATGTGGCATTTGATCGTGCCTGGGTGTTTGAAGAACTGTGGACTTGTCGCAGTCATTGTAGTCACTACGTCTATAGTTTCTCGGCAGGCCGCCTGATTTGGTTCACAAATGGGCTTCCTGCTAGAGTTGTTGGACAGTTGGCCTTTTACTGGAGTGTAATGGTCTGGTTTCCTTTACTCCTGTGGGAGTATTTCCATGAATGAATAATGTTCACACTGGTGTTTAGAAACAAGGGTGACCCCCAACCAGCCACATCACCACCAAGTCCTGCCTCAACACAGATGGGAACCTCGTGAGTGTGGTATCACGTACTCACCCTACCCTCATTTATCATGTCAGCCAATGTACGTGCGCAGCTTTACGATGAAATCTGTGCACCAATAAACACATTTCCCTAGTCCCCTCTTTGCCTCTCCTATACTTAAAGGACCTGTTTGAGCTACCTAAACTCTCAACCTCTTTTTAACAACCTTGAAGGTCTGGGGTCTTAACAGTGGGCCCCCTCACTGAGACAGGGACACAAGGAAGAGAACTCTCTCTCTCTCCCTCTCTCTCATCTCTCTGTCTCTGCCTACCTGTCTGCCCCTCCCTCCCTCCCTCCCTCCCTCCCTCCCTCCCTCCCTCCCTCTCTCTCTCTCTCTTCTTTCTCCGTGTGTGTGTGTGTGTGTGTGTGTGTGTGTGTGTGTGTGTGTGCCCATCATGACATTCAATTGTGATCCTCCTTTCACCGTATTTAAAAAAATCATGCGACCAATTTTCTCTCATTTGGAAACACACATGCATGCAAGATCAGTCAGGGTCTGACAAGAAGCAGAATCGTCCTCAACCCAACTAAAAAGGCATCAGTGAGGGTCTGTAATAAATCCTTTTAGGCTGGGGAAAGGCAGGACAAAATATGTTGAGGGACCAGAAGAATAGCCACAATAGGGGACCTTTTGCAGCACCCCAGGCCAAGAAAGCGGGAAGAGAAGTGGCAGGTTACCCAAGCCCCGTGTGAGCTGAGCTGTGGGCCAGGGGCTGCCAGGCAGGAGCAGCCTTGGTGATGGGATAGAGACCCTGAGACTCATCAACTGGCTAAACACGCTACCTTCTTCCTCCTTCCTTCCAACCTTCTCTATCCCTCAGCTCTTTGAACCCAATAGTAAAGCAGCCCGCAGGGAAGCCAGCATTCACTCATCCCTGGGAATCCTGGGACAAAGGGTCAGACAGAGAAAAGCAAACAGGTAGACCTGGGGGCAAACACGGAAAGACCATCACCAGCCCCAACAGAGGGTTTCCCCAAGGGTGGTCTAGAAGCCGCACCCACGTGGAAAGAATAGTGGGGAGGGGCCTAGGGTTTTGTGACTCCCTCTATGGCCTCCTTCTTCTCTTGACGAAGTTCTTAAAGAAGTAGGCTGTCCCCATGCTCACCACTCCCCTTATCCACCATTCTTTCTTTTCCACAATCTACTAACTGGATGCTAAGAACATCCTTAGGCTAAAGTCAAAACAGAATGTTTGTTTGCATTTAATTACACCCTTTGGGTTGCCACAAGGCTCGCCTGTCTACTCTTTAAACTTCCTCAAGCAGACATTGTCTCACATCCCTGTGCCTCTTGCCTTGCTGACAACACCCTCTGAGACCCAAAATCAAGTTCCTCTTCTCTGGCTCCCCTCTTAGATGCAGTTTATCTAGTTTTCAGGTGTCAGTCTTTTTTTCTTAGTCTGCAAATTCTATGTGAGCAAGCCAACCAATATCAGCCTTGTCAAATGATCAGTGATTTGCAGATTGCTAATGCTCATGGCCCTGAGCATTTCTAGTTTGTGATATTCCAATTATTGCTGAGCTGGTGAGATGGTTCAGTGGGGAAAGGTGATTGCTACCAAGCTTGATGATTTGAGTTTGATCTCCAAGACTCACAAGGTAGCAAGAGAGAGCCAACCCCTGAAAGTTATTCCAGGATCTCCTTGCTGGTCCTGTGATTCTGAGTGTTGGGTCTTCACAGGCCAATGGTAGTGATTCTAAAAGTTCAGTCTTGAATATTGTTCTAAATGTGCCCCTTATACTTCTAGAACCAGCCTTGGCCTTTGGTGAACAATGTCATTTTCAACACATTAATAATAACAAGAGTCACCGATAATGCATCGGTGTTGCAGTAAGGACAGAAATGAAAGCACTTACCCTTGGTGTCATTTAACCGAGAGTGAGCCCAGATTTGAGTAATCTACTCTGCTTTCCCTGCGTCTGTGGTAGGAGTCTGAATCTGGGCCTGCCTGAAGGCTGTTTTATCAATCTGTCTGTCCCCATCTTTCTGTGTGTCCCCAACAAAGAGCTTCTGTCTTGTATTTATTGAAGAGCACTCATGGGAAAATAATGAGGAGCACTTGACAGAAATCTTTAACAGAATTTTACAAGGAATTAGCTTACTGGCTCCAACTGATTCAACTCACCCAGGCAACAAACATTATTACAAACATCATAGATTCTCAAGCAATATCCATACATTGCACCCAATATTTATGGTGGATTATAAAAAGCTGCTTCCAACCTACAAAGACACATGCATTGTTCATGGGTAAGGGGCACAGAAGTGTATATATGTTAAGATTACAGCTATACCTTAGTGTAGGTTGTGAAAGTTGATTTCAGCCAGGCAGTGGTGGTGCACACCTTTAATCCCAGCATTTGACCTCTGAGTTCGAGGCCAGCTGGTCTACGGAGTGAGTTCCAGGACAGCCAGGGCTACACAGAGAAATCTTATCTCGAAAAACAAAATAAATAAATAAAAACAAATAAAAAGTTGATTTCATGGGAAATCCAAGGCAAATAAGTTTGATGGTCACACTGTTCTCTTAAAAGCACATTAAATAAACAGGCTGAGTTCACAGTAGGATAGCAGTTCTTAGGTCTTAAGTGACCTCAGAGTTTAACTCTGACTGGGAGGCCCAGCAAGAGTTCCAGTGTCTTAGCATGAAGAGGTATTTTTATGATATTGCATCACCACTCCATCAATGTTCTGTGTCTTCATTTCAGTACAGAGGCCCAGTCCTTCTCAGTCTTGGAATTATCTGGGAATTTGAAAACTGCCAGCACCCAGATCCACCACTACAGACACTGATTCTGACTAAAGGGATCTAGATGCATGTGCTGATGTTTTTCTTTCTGCTGGATACGAACCCAGGATTTTGTGCATGCTCCACAAGAGTCTATCACCCAGTAGCATTCTCCAGCCCCAAACCAGGACTTTTGTTAAAGTTCCTTGAGTGTGCCTAACAGGAAGACAAGGGTAGTCACCACTGCTGCAGATCCTCACTGGGGAGGACGTTCAGGAGGAGGTGACATGCTGTAGAGACACTGTGTGCAGCAGCAAGAAAGAAACCTAGGCAGCTTCTCTTGGGTTCTTTCAGAAGCTGCAGCCTCTGCAAGTATGGAGGTTCCACGCTTCGGAGGGGTCGGGTCGGGGCTGCTGTACTCCTCCCTGCTCCCTGTGCTGAGCCCTTCCCCAAATGGGACAGTCACTCAGCTTCTCAGCTCCTGTCCATCTCCGACCCACCCCCACCCCGTCTTCTTTCCTGTGATTTGCTTTAAGAACCACGTGTAACTGGGCTGGCACGGGAGTGCCCCCAGTTATAACACAAACACTGGTTATAGTGAGTGGCATCAGTAACTCGGCACCTGCTCTGTGCACTCACTGACTTACACACGGCTTCTTAGTCATTGCACGATATTGCCAAGAACTACCAGCTCACATTTTAGAAATGAAGAAACTAAGAGTCAGAGAGATATGGTGGCTTGAATAAGAATATCCCCTTCCCCCCTGGGCTGGATATTTTTATATCAACTTGATACAAGCTAAAGTCATCTGAGAAGGAAAATTAAGAAAATGCCTCCAAGCTGGGTGGTAGTGACACACATCTTTAATCCCAGCACTCCAGAGGCAGAGGCAGGCAGATCTCTGAGTTCAAAGCCAGCCTGATCTACAGAGGGAGTTTCAGGACAACCAGAGTTACAGGGAGAAACCCTGTCTCAAAAAAAAATTAATTAATTAATTAATTAATTAAAAGAAAAGAAAATGCCTCCTTAAGATCAGGCTGTAGGAAGCCTGTAAGACATTTTCTTAATTAGGGATTGATGGGAGAGGACCCAGTCATTGTTGGTGGGGCCACCCCTGGTCTGGTAGTCCTAGGTTCTATAAGAAAGCAGGCTGAATTTCCACAGTATATAAAAAACTCAAGAAACTAGACATCAAAAATACTGAACAGTCCAATTAAAAAATGGGCTAAAGAGCTAAACAGAGAATTCACAAAACAAGAATCACAAATGGCTGAAAGACATTTAAAGAAATGCTCAACATCCTTCATCAGAGAAATGCAAATCAAAACGACTCTGAGATACCACCTTACACCTGTTAGAATGGCTACGATCAAAAACACCAATGACAACCAATGTTGGAGAGGATGCAGAGCAAAGGGAACACTCCTCCACTGTTGGTGGGAATGTAAACTTGTACAACCACTGTGGAAATCAGTATGGCGGTTTCTCAGAAAATTAGGAATCGAACTACCTCAAGACCCAGCCATCCCACTCTTGGGCATATACCCAAGGAATGCTGATTCATACCATAAAGATACATGCTATGTTCATAGCAGCACTATTTGTAATAGCCAGAACCTGGAAACAACCTAGATGCCCGTCAATGGAAGAATAAATGAAAAAAAATGTGGTACATATACACAATGGAGTACTACTCAGCAGAGAAAAACAATGAAAGCATGAAATTTGCAGGCAAATGGATGGAACTAGAAAAAATCATCCTGAGTGAGGTAACCAAAACCCAGAAAGACAGTCATGGTATGTACTCACTCATAAGTGGATTCTAGATATAAAATAAAGAACAATCAGACCACAACCCATAGAACCATGGAGGCTATATATATAGCATGGAGGTCCCTAGGACGACTGTGGCTTATAATAAATCTCAGTTTTACTCAATTATTGAAAAAAAATAGCCAAATGAATAGAAACACATGAACTATGAACCAAAGGCTGAGAGGCCCCCAGCTGGATCAGGCCCTCTGAATAGGTGAGACAGTTGATTGGCTTGATCAGTTTGGGAGGCAACTAGGCAGTGGGACCAAGTCCTGTGCTCATTGCATGAGTTGGCTGTTTGAAACCTGGAGCTTATGCAGGGACGCTTGGCTCAGTCTGGGAGGAGGGGACTGGACCTGCCTAGACTGAGTCTACCAGGTTGATCACAGTCCTCAGGAGAGGCTTTGCCCTGGAGGAGGTGGGAATGGGTGGTGGGCTGGGAGTAAGGGGAGTGAGTGGGAGGGGGGAGAACAGGGGAACCCGTGACTGATATGTAGAACTGAATGGTATTGTAAAATAAAATAAAAGAAAAAAAAAAGAAAGAAAGAAAGCAGGCTGAGCAAGCCACAGGGAACAGCACTCCTCCATGGCCTCTGTATCAGCTCCTGCCTCCAGTTTCCTGCCCTGTTTGAGTTCCTGTCCTGACTTCCTTCAACGATGAACAGGAATATGGAAGTAAATAAGCCAAATAAATCCTTTTCCTTCCCAAGCTGCTTTCAGCCATGGAATTTCATCACAGCAATAGTAACTTTACTAAGACACCGCCATAGGCTCATATATATTGGCATGTTTAGTCATCAGACAGTGGCACTACTTGAGAAGGATTAGGAAGTATGGCCTTGTTGGATGAAGTGTGTCATTGGGGGTGAGCTTTGAAGTTTCAAAAACCCAAGCCAGGTCCAGTGGTTCCCTCTTCCTGCTGCCTACCCATCCAGATGTACAACATCCAGCTACTTCTCCAACACCATCTCCTTCTTTGTGCTTCCACGCTCTCCACCATGATGACAGTGGACTAACCACCTGGAACGGTAAGCAAGCCCCAAGAGTAAATGTTTCTTTTAGAAGAGCTGCCGTGGGCTGGGAGGTGGTGGCGCACACCTTTAATCCCAGCACTCGGGAGGCAGAGGCAGGCGGATCTCTGTGAGTTCGAGGCCAGCCTGGTCTACAGAGTGAGTTCCAGGACAGGCGCAAAGCTACGCAGAGAAACCCTGTCTCGAAAAAACAAAAAACAAAAACAAAAAAAAAAAAGAGTTGCCGTGGTCATGGTGTCTCTTCACAGCAGTAGAACAGTGACTGAGACAGAGAGGGGTCTACAGCATTGCACAGTAAGAAAGTAACAGAGTCAGGGCTAGAAATTCCCATCTGAGTCCACAGCCACCGCTGAAGGGATTCAAGGAATTCCATGCCACTCAAGAGGCAGGCTGTTGAATGAGACTGTGTTCCACTGTGGAATTTTAGTGCCACCATCCAAAGAGACAGCTGGTGGTAGAGATTTCCAGCTGAGACAGAAGAAAAATTACCTCCAGCTCCATCTCTACACCCACACAGTATGTGCTTAAGGTCAAACACACTCTGCATCAGTTGCCCACTGGATATAGCGAAGGTTGATTGGATGATGATCTTACCCACTCATCAGACTCATTAGTGTCGTGTCTCAACGTTCTCTACACTAATCATTTACAGACTGTTGACAGATATTTGAACCTGGGGTCAAGGTGAACACCCCCAGTTATACAACGAAACTCTATAAAGACCTTCATCAATTGAGTGTGTGTCACTATAGAGTTCTGCCATGGTGGGCCACAGCCTAGGATGGCATAGCATGATGAAGGTGCTCACCATAGCACTGCTTCTAGTCACCCTGCAGTATTCCCATGCCCTGAGCCCCGCCAACTGTGATGCTTCCGAGCCTTCGGCTGAGAAAGTTCTAGAGCTGATCAATAAAGGGCGGAGGAATGGCTATGCTTTCCAGCTGCTGCGAGTCTCTGATGCTCACTTGGACGTAGTGGTGAGAAATGGCCAATGAGGAGCTGAGCTGGGAGACCATGTGTGAAGGGGAAAAGGGACTGGAGCCCCTGAGCAGACTGCTCTGCATAGTTAATGGCTTTGATCAGGCTTTCCTGTTCAGTTTCTGGGGCTCGCTTGACATTGTTGGGTTTGCCTCTGAATTAATGTTTGTTATTGGCATGCCGTTAGCTATGCATCTAGTCTGTAAGTACCTTGAAGTACTGTGCTGAGCCCAGGGAACACTGGGCACTTTGAAAAGAAAACTAGAATAGCTGTGCGCCTTAAGGAAACAATAGTCTGCTAAATGCACATAGGCCAGCTGTGTAAAATAAGACGTATTTTGTGGCCATGGGCCTGCCGAAGATATGGGAGTAATCGAATGACAGATCTCTTAACACCGAAAGGGAAAGGTGCTGGTGGGTCCTGGAGGATGGATAGGATTTGCATCGCTGTGTTCTAACACATCATCTCCTTTAGGAGAGCAGGGAATTAGAAAGAGGTGCATTTTGAAGTAACTGAATAAGCAGGGAGGGAATGGCAGAAGTTTAACGGGGCTCTGGGAAAGCCGGAATTCAGTGGGAAGCTGGAAGAGAGCACGCCTTATCTTGAAGGCGAGCAAGCTTGTTGTCTTCATTTAGATTATATGGTCGTTTAGAATGGATTTGACAGGCTATCGGGGACTCTGGAGAGATGCTGGTTCCTCCCACTGCAGCAGCAACAGTAGCAATATCCTACCTTTTCTCTGGTGGAATGTCTGAAAGCAGGAAGCCAGACCGTGGACAACGGCAGACAACACATAAAGCAATTCATACTTTTCACAGCCTTGGAGACAGGGGGGCACGGCAAAATGTAGAAAAACGGGAACGCGGGAACTTAAGACAACTAACAATTTAATAGCCATCTCTGCCACTCGAAGCTCTTTTCCACGTGTGTCAGACCCAGGATGAAAGAGCATGGCCCTACTTCTGAATGGCATACAGAGAGGTGCGGGGAGGGGACACAGTGAGATAGAGGAGACAGAGGCAGGTGACAGGGACATGAACCAAGAAGCTGCTCGCGTCTTCAGGAATTCGGGCAGGAGGACCAGACCAAGACAGTGGCAAAGAAAAAGGAATAGACAGGACACCAGAGACATTTCTATGAAAAGTTGTTCAGCCTGGTTGGTGATTGGCCAAAACAAAGAAACTGATCAAAGCAAGATTCATTTATCTTTTTTCCTTGCTTGTTTTGTTTGGCTGCTGTTGTTGCTATTATTAGCTCAGGCTGATCTTGAATCCTCCTGAGCTTTGGGGTCATAGGTGTGAGCCCTGGGCCCATGCAAATTACATTTGCGTAGCCAGAACCCAAGTAAAAAATTAATGAAGCCACTGAGGAGGATGAGGAAGTCCAGGGAGACGGAGCAAAGGGAACAGACTTCGCTTGAGATAAGATCAAGGAGGGAAAGCCAGTTCAGGAACAGAGGACAGGACCACAAATACAGACTAGAGATGGCAGTGGCTGTTATCACCTTAACTCTGGGCTTGCACATCCAGCACACACCTCTACTCAAACCAACAGGGTCCTTTAAAGGTGAGAGAAGAAACCACCTGATCCTTAAGGAGAGGATTTAGAAATCACTATTTGAAGCTGTGTCTTCAAATATGTAGGTTAAAGGACACAATAGAATGTCGGCAGAGATTTGGTTATGCCAAGAAATTTTAAGAAAGGAGATTGTGCTGGGCGGTGGTGGCACATGCCTTTAACCTCAGCACTGCACTCGGGAGGCAGAGCCGGGCGGATCTCTGTGAGTTCCGAGGCCAGCCTGGGCTACAGACCAAGATCCAGGACAGGCACCAAAACAACAAGGAGAAACCCTGTCTCAAAAAAAAAAAAAAAAAAAAAAAAAACAAAGAGAAAGAAAGGAAGAAATGAAGAAACGGAGAAAAGAAGAAAGAAAGGAGAGATTGCTGCCCGGCATATTGGTGGTGCATGCCTGTAACCTCAGCACTTGGGAGTGTGAAGCAGGAAGAAGCCAGCCTGGGTTCTCACATCCTGGGATCCTGTTCTTAAAAAGGAAAGAGAAGGAGCAAGGGACAGGAAAATGGAGAGAGGAGGGAAGGAGAGGGGAAGGGAGGGCAAGGACAGGAAGGGAAGGAAGAAATTGCTTTCATTAAAATCAAGAACAAACCAAAACAAGAAATCTCTGGGTTCCCACATCCGACTGACCGGTTCCTTACTTGTCGTCCTCAGGAACCGGCCACCGTCTACTACTTGGTCCTAGATGTGAAGGAGTCTGACTGTTGGGTCTTATCCACAAAACCCCAGGACGACTGTCTTCAAGCTGTTTCTAAGTGGCCATCTGAAATAGTAAGTAACCGGACCACCGCGGCTCCTTCCTTTCTTCTGTCCACTCCGCTCACTCAGAGGGGCCACATGTGGGCTAGGAAAAACTGCTTCTGCCTTAAGAGTCATGAAGATGATGTCAACCTTAAGTAGTACTCTCCTAAGAGACATTCCTGGGAACCCTGTTGAAAGTAAGTCGGTAGGGCTTATGGCCCCCTGCCCCCCTCCCCAGGATAGAGTCACCAGCTTCCAGTCTTGGGCAAAACACCGACCATCTTAGACTTCAGTCTCCTCCACACTAAAGGGAGAGGGGTTGAGGTAGGGGAACTCCTGTGTCCTTTCCAGACCACGCAGTCTGTGAATTTATGAGCTGGGAATTGTATGCCTTCAAGAGTGGTCCGTTAGCAGTAATGGTCACAGTTGCAGTGAGAAATACAGCTTTGCTGTGCATGTTGGACCTGGTTACTGAGGCCAGTCTGTCTCCCTGCCACAGGCGAGAGCACAAAGAAATAAGCAGACATGGGTTGTCAGTTCCGGAAGTGAGAGTTTTGTACATGGAAGGTCCTAGTGCTCTCTCCTTTGAAAATGTTTGGGATGTGGTCACGATGCACTTAAAGGGTTGCTCTCATAAGGGTTTGGGGTGTCAATGGTGTGCAGCCCACAGAGCAGGCTGAAAAGGCAGCTCTGGGACTAGACTGACGGAGGAATCCCCAAATACACATTAAGTGAGATGGTATAACATGGCCTCTGTGTTCCCTCGTAGGCCATCTGAGGCACATAACGGCTTAAAATGGTCTTGTTTTACAGGTGATTGGACAATGTAAGGTAATAGCTACAAGATATTCAAACGATTCTCAAGATTTTAGAGTGAATGACTATAACTGCACCACGAGTTCTGGTAAGGTCATCTGCTGAATCGCTAATTAATTCCAAATTAACATAGAACTTGATCATACAGTAGTGTTTGTTACCTAACGCATGATAGACATCAGAGAGGGCCACTACCCTTGAATTCTCCATTACCACTCACTCTCCTGAAAATAGACGACAGTTCCCCACCTCTGGTATACGTCATTTAAAGAGATTTAATATATAAGTATAGAGATTTAAAGAGGCAGTACACACCATCGCGGAGACTTAGTTCTCAGTTTAGGCCAGCCTGAGCTTAAATTCAAACTTTGTTATTTACTAGTGACCTCAGAGTCAAGGCTGTTGGAATGGAATCCAGTCTTCATTGTGTCTAGATTTTGTTTCCAAGGTCATGAACTTCTGCCAGCCCAATTATTTTATCTCCAAAATAATTGTGACTTGGGGAGCAGGTTACTTAACCTCTTCAGGCTTTCCTCATTTAGGATTCTTTTTTTTTTTTTTTTTTTTTTCCGAGACAGGGTTTCTCTGCGTAGCTTTGTGCCTTTCCTGGAGCTCACTTGGTAGCCCAGGCTGGCCTCGAACTCACAGAGATCCGCCTGGCTCTGCCTCCCGAGTGCTGGGATTAAAGGCGTGCGCTGCCGCCGCCCGGCCTCATTTAGGATTCTTATTGAAATTAAATATAATGTGTACTCTTGGCAGAATACTTAGTACTTTATAAGAATTGGCTTCAACAGTTAAAAGTTTTATACTACTCTAGAGTGTACAAAGTAGTCATATATTGTATTATATCATGCATTAGTCATTTTGTTTAATCTCACACAAGACTGTGAAGTAATCATTGTAAAACTTCCTACTTTAGAGATAAGAATAATTGGGGCTGGCCAAGATTCCAATGTGGGTTCTCAGAAGCACATGGAAACGTGATAGAGATGACTCTGTGTACATCCCTAAAGTGTGGGTCCCAGTGTCTATCCACACTCCTCTTACTTATTTTTTCTGAAAGAATTAGTTTTAAGAGAGTAGATTTCAGCATGAATGAACCTAGGCAACAACCCAGCAGCTTCTACAGGAAAGCTTCTTTAAGAAAGAAAGAAGTGAGGAGTGATAGCTCAGGCCTGTATTCCCAGCAGTCACCAGGCCAAGGTGTGAGTTTGAGGTCAGCTTCAGAGTGATTTCCTGTGGTCAAAAAGAAAGAGGGGAGAGAGGGGGAGAGGGAGGGGAGAGGGAGGGGAGAGGGGGAGGGAGGGAGAGAGCTGTGAAGGCTGGAGTGGACAGGGCATCATGGGTCCAGGTCACAAGTGCCAGCAAGGAAGAACAGCTGGGCATCTCTGCTGCTGCTGCCTGATCTTGACAAGTTATTTCAACCATCCATTGGTCCATCTGTCGTATGGAACCTAGTGTCCTTCTCTGCGCTGTGCTTACATTTGCTGCACTCAGACCTGACATTGACATTGCGGCTGACCCTCTGACCCCATGGCATGGGCCATCTCTCTTCTTTCTTAGTCTCTTCAGCCCTAGGCAACACCAAAGACAGCCCCGTGCTCTTGGATTTCTTCGAGGATCCCGAGCTTTACAGAGAACAAGCCACCAAAGCCCTCGACAAGTACAAAGGGGAGAACGGCGACTTTGCCTCTTTCAGAGTGGAGAAAGTGGAGAGGGTTGTGAGAGCGGTGAGTTTCCAACACGCCGGCCTGGCGGGTGTGAGCTGAGGGGCACACCCCGTATCCCGGCCTCGCCCGGCCAGCTGCCTTTTCAATCACCACAGCCTTCGATGCTTGGCAAACGGCAACCCCAATGCCCAGCTCTTCTAGAGCTTCTTGTACTTGAGAGAGTGTGGAATGAGGATACAGTGACTATGTGATGGGGGGTGGGGGGTGGGGTGGGGTGGGGAATCAGAAGGAAAAACAAGAGCACAATGGGGTTATTTGAGCATTAAAAACCATCCAATTTCAGCCTTCTTATATTGTGGTCAGAATAACACTGAGGCTCAAAATAAAGATCCTCACCATGACCAGCATCGTAGCCGATGCTGAAAGTCCCTGCCTCACAGACCAAGAATTCTAGAGCCTCCCACACAGAACTGTCAGGTAGCACAGCCAGTTGATGTTTGGCATTTGCTTTTTTTAAGAAATGCTTTTTTTTAAGAATCGTTTTTTAAGATTTTTTTATTTGTATGTGTATGAGTGTTTGCTTGCATACATGTATGTGCAGTCTGCGTGTGCTCTGCCCCCAGAGTTCAGAAGAGAGCATTAGATCTCCTGCTGGGGGTACTGGGAATTGAACTCATGTCCTTTAAAAGAGGAGCAGGTACTCTGAACGACTGAAATATTTCTCCAGCCCCGCCAAGTGTTTTTGGAAAGGGAAAATTGACTAGATCATGGTGTATTGTGCAATGGGATACAAATACTGTTTTTGCTGTGAAGAATGTTCTGGACTCACATGTATTGGCCAGAGGGAAGGAGCAGGTTTCAGTCCAATACTTAGCTCATGAGCCCATGTAAATGAAGTATTTAACTATCTATATATTTCTGCAAATAGACCAAGCCTAAATGGAGAAACACATCAGACCAATGGCAATGGCGCTGGGGAGATGGTTCACATGTTAAGAGTACTGACTGCTCTTCTAGAGGATCTGGGTTCGATTCCCAGCATCTACATGATGGCTCCCATCCCTCTGTAACTCTTATTCCACAGGATCTGATGCCCTCTTTTGACCCCCTTGGACACTGCATGTGCATGGAGCACAGACATGCATGCAGGAAAAACACTCCACACTTCACATAAAAACATAAATAAAATGAAAGAAAAAAAAAACAGTAATGGTGACATCCCTCAAGAATGAGGGTCTGGGCTCAGGGAGGGTGTTTTTTCCTGCTGTGCTTACGCCTGTATATCAGAGAGTTTCTGTGAAGTGGTGACCTCTTCTCACTGATGCAATATATTTTTAGAAGGCAGAAACCATAGAAAAATAGCATGTATTCATCATTTTCATTCCCATGGCGCTTTAAGAGGTATTGAATAATAGGTGTCTGTTGCTTTTCCTCTTAACTGTGTATGCTCCTGAAACTATGTTGATTCCTCTGTTCTAGAGAGGAGGAGAAAGAACCAACTACTATGTGGACTTCTCCATGAGGAACTGTTCCACACAGCATTTCCCCAGACACCCTCCTGTAAGTATGACAAACACCTGTGAAACGCTGTCATTCAGAGAGGGCTCACTACTTGAAGGAGCCCTTCCAAAGGTTTCATACACATGTTCACTTACCAACACTCACACTACCACTGTAGAAGGAAAGCACTCATATTTTTCTGGTTTACAGATGGTAAAATGGTTTTAGCATATACATGATTTTATATATACACCTGAAATTGAGTTTTCAATTCATCAAGACTAAAAGCTTCGTGAACTAATAATCAGCATGTACTAGAGCCATCTACAACCATGAATCAACCCCCACAGAGATCCCAAATGACAAGTGAAGAAGTTATTGTGGTCCTGCCAAGGTTCACAGCCAAGCTCGGATTAGAATGCAGGTCTTTCCTGCAGGACTTCTTCCCCAGTCAAATTTACCCATTATCTGTTGGAAGACCTCGCTAACAATACTGAATATTTCCTCCCTTTAGTCATCGTTTAGCGGGTATTTGGTCACAGCGATGAGAAAGTGGCTGATACACATGGTGTCTTGGCATTTACAAAGCACCTCTACCTACTGTCTGCTGAGCTTCATGGCAA
The DNA here is from genome assembly GCF_004664715.2 of Peromyscus leucopus. NCBI lineage: Eukaryota > Metazoa > Chordata > Mammalia > Rodentia > Cricetidae > Peromyscus > Peromyscus leucopus. The sequence continues at coordinate 72,606,433 of NC_051073.1, read as the reverse complement.
TCCCACAGAGGGGTGCAAGTGTCCGGCTCCATTATCCTGGGATAAGGAGGCCTGAAATCTCTTTCTGTTGTTATTGTTATTTTGTTTGTTTTTGTTGTTGTTTTGGTTTGGGTTTTTTGTTTTTATTTTTGTTTTTGTTTTGTTTTGTGGCCCTGACTGTTCTGGAATTTGCTCTGTAGTCCAGTGTGGCCTCGAACTCAGAGAGTGAAGTGCTAGGACTAAAGGGGTGTGCCACCACCCACCCAGAGAGGCCATTTATCTGTGCACTCTTAGCTAGAAAGTGCCAGCGAATGGAAACTCCATTCTGATCTCAACGCCAGGGCTTTTCTGGGCTTTAATAACACTCTCACTTTCTCTGGCCAGAAGGGAGGAAGCACTGATTGTTTCGTGTTCCAACTGCTCAAATTTCCCACGGGAGTCAGTCCTAGATTCCTACTCAGAAGCCACAAAAGACAAGACATTCTTCTTCTAAACCCGTCCCTAACAAACTCTGCACTGTGTTTGTGGGGTGCTAACAGCCTTACCTCCCTTAACCAAAGCTGCTTGCAATCTGTGGGTAGACAGCATCATACTCATTTCACAAACACCGAATTTCAGAACTTGTGTACAATTTGTCCTCGATTCCTGCTAAACGGTAAAGCCACTTTCATATAGGTTTGGTTTGTTTTCAAAACTGCATAGACAGCCTCAACGCATGGCTTTTTCTAGAGATGAACTGTCTTCTTGTCCTTTAACAAAGGAGGTTAGGGGCTTCCAGAGCACAGGGATGCCAGCCGTTAGGGACAGCAGACATGTTCACAGGGCCACGTAAGCGCATCCTTGCAGTGACTCTGCCCTTCCCAGCACTTGCAAGTTACACAATTCCATCTTCTACAGTGTTCCTCATTCTCCCAGGTACAAGCAACCCGGACCTTTAGTGCAGAATCACTGGGCTAAGAGCAGCGGAAACATCCTGCCTAGTGCTGCGGACCAAAGGACAGTCCTCATGTCTGCTCATGGCAGACATCCAGAGACGTCTGAATAAAACCCTGGGGCACCTGTACCTGACCCAAATATTGACCGGATAACATTGATAAATGACTTAGGGGGTGTGTGAGCATGGTCCTCAGTTTTCCCTGGTTTTGTTCAGGTGTCGTGCGTGAGAGGCAAGGACTCCATCAGGAAGTTACAGATCTGGCCCCTTTCTTCTCACTCATTTCAAGCTTTTTTCGGTTGGAAATCTGTCCTGAGACAGACAGACAGACAGACAGACACACACACACACACACACACACACTCACTGTACATACACTAACAGGCATCTCCCTTTGCAGGTCTTTGGATTCTGCAGAGCACTTCTGTCCTACAATGTGGAAGCCTCTGATTTGGAAGCCCCAGAAGACACTGTCATCAACTGTGAAGTCTTCGACTTCGAGGTGGGTTGCCTGAGCATTCTTTGTCATCAGAAGGCCTGGGCCAAGTGATATTTCTACACATAGTTCCTTCGGTTCATTTAGCTTTTATGACGTGTGTGTGTGTGTGTGTGTGTGTGTGTGTGTGTGTGTGTGAGAGAGAGAGAGAGAGAGAGAGAGAGAGAGACAGAGACAGAGACAGAGACAGAGACAGAGAAACAGACAGAGACAAAAAATAGGTTTGTTGTCACCAAGAGCATGGCTCCATAGATGTTATTTGTTTGTTTGTTTGTTTGTTTGTTTTGAGACAAGGCCTCACTATGTAGCATTGGCTGGTCTGGAACTTACCATGGAGACCAAGCTGACCTCAAACTGCTAGAGATCTGCCGACCTCTGGTTCCCAAGTGCTAGGATTAAAGGTGTCCATCGTCACTCCCAGCCATATGTACACCACCATGCCCAACCATAGATTTTTTTTTAAGTTAAAGTCTGTTGGTATACAACTGTGATTCCAACATGTGGGACGTGAAATAGAAGAATGCCCAAGTTCCCTGCCAGCCTAAGCTACAGGGAAAGACTCGGGGTCTTTTGTTTGTTTTGTTTAAAAAAAAAAAAAAGAGCTAAAGTTGAGGGTGTAGACAGTGTCATCTGTCCTCTGGAAGAGTGTCTGAGTGTCTGTCCATCCTCTGGAAGAGTTTCTTGGGAATGTGTTGCGGATGTCAGACCCATCACAGGATGCTAGTTTAATAGACAAGTACCCTTCCTTGATAGAGTTTCATCGCTTTTCACTGAAATGAGAAAAATAAGAACAAAAAAAAATTTTTTTTTAGTTGTTCAAAACAGGGTTTCTCTGTGTAGTTTTGGTGCCTGTCCTGGATCTTGCTCTGTAGACTAGGCTGGCCTCGAACTCACAGAGATCAGCCTGGCTCTGCCTCCCGAGTGCTGGGATTAAAGGCGTGCACCACCACTGACTGGCGATTTGTGAAATCTTTGAGAGCCTCCAGTCTAAGTCAAGCCTAACATCTAATTTCTTACATAATTAATTATATTCGCTTTTCTGTGTCCTTTACCAGGAGAGAAACGTGAGTGACATAAAATCCCCTTGTGGCAAACATATGTGCAAGTTCAGTGGATCCGGGGGTCGTCATCATACCCACAAGGCACGTGGACATGGCCACCCACCTCCACCAGAAGGAACACACGACTCAGACAGACCACCACATCAAGGAGGGTCCCTCCCACCACGCCACTCCCATAGACCCCCTCATAATCACAGTTGTGAGCATCCTTCCCATGGACATCACCCACATGGACACCACCCTCCCGGACATGAGCGTCATAGACACCATCCGCATGGACACCCTCCCCATGGACACCCTCCCGATGGACATGATTTCCATGACTATGGACCCTGTGACCCACCCTCTAATAGCCAAGAACTCAAAGAGCAGCAGCATCGGGGCCACGGCCCACCACATGGCCACGGCCCACCACATGGCCACTCAGGAAAAAGAGGCCCAGGTAAAGGGTTCTTTCCTTTCCACCATCGACAAATCGGATCCGTCTACCGACTCCCTCCACTAAATACAGGTGAAGTTCTCCCTAGTCCTGAAGCCAATTTCCCCAGCGTCTCATTGCCAAATTGCAAGAATCCCCTACAACCAGAGATTCAGTCCTTCCCCGAGGTAGCCTCGGAGTCATGTCCTGGGGAATTCAAGAGTGAGTTTCTACAAATTTCTAAGTTTTTTGCAAATATGCCTCCAAAATAAAACCTGATTCCTTGGTAGGGGGAAAAGGGACAATGTCCTGAATAAATAAAATGTGAGCAGTAAGAAATGAAAAGTGTGGTTATTTTAACTTTATTATCATACTTAGGGAAGTATGGGAAGGAAGCCAGCACAAGACAGACAGACAGACAGACAGATGGAAGTGAGAGGAAGGACATCAACCCTATGAACCAGAGCTGAAGTCTGTCACTGCATCAGATGGGGCACATCTCTAACACTCAGAATTCCCCTCTTCCTTGGGTAAACACCCTAATTCTAGAGTCTCTGTTCACACTTCTGCTATGGCGTGCTGAGCTGAGAGTTCACATCACAAGCACAAAGCAGAAAGGTAACTAGAACCAGCATGGGGCTTTTAATCTCAAAGGCTGCGTCCAGCAAGGCCATACCTCTCAAACATCCCCAGAAATCCCCACAAACTGGGGACCCAGTGTTCAAATATCAGCCAATGGAGACATTCTCAATCAAACCACGGCAGTAGGCATACCAAGGAAGTATCTATTACTTTAAAAAAGATGATTATGAAAGTGACTCACATTGTCTCCTGGTGATTTCTCGTCTACATTCCATCATAAAGCACTTAATAAAACTGACTTGTAAGAAAGTTTTAGCATAATCACCAATGTCAATTCAGATGTTCAAGAAGTATCACCCATGTTCCTACTAATTCCCATTTCATGAAGGCACTGAACTGGGCTAAGGGGCACTAACCCTAGTCCTCACTGAAGTCCCTGCCTCTCCCCACACAGATTTGTACCACATAGTGCCACGCCTGGATGGACGCAGAGGGCCATCAGCCTGTGCACATCTCTCCTTGAGGATCAATGGCCACTTCTAGATCCAACTAAAGATAAAGGAGTCCCCAGAAGATCACTATGTGACAAGAGTGCCCAGATGATGCACCCATGGCCATTCCCTCCAGGGATCTTGCCCAGAATGTGTTTCAGAAGGGAGGATCGAGCTCTATGTCTCAGGAACCCTAGACTCTATACTTCCACTGTCCTCATCTCTTCCACAAGATGGCTTCTCTCTAGTCTCAGATGAGTTTGCCTTGTTTATTTTTGGTGCTAGACAATTGTTTTTCTTCCACTTTAATACTCTTCCCCTTTTTTTTCTAAGTCTGAACTCTCACACCTGGAGCCAGGTTAATCAATTTCAGATTTTCTCTACCTCCCAGCCACAGTGGTCATTAGTACTCTAACTACTGAATAACCGGCATGGCCCAGGCACTGACCAGTTCCAGCAACCTTTTAGAACATTTACCAACCAGAAATAACCAGTGTGACCATTCTATGGGGGACAGCTAAATGTTGCCCTAGGGAGACACGTTCGTTTACGGAAGCATGAACCCAGAGTCAGCTGCCTGAGTGAAGAGTTGAGAAAAGGGAGATATCAGGAAGCCAAGAACAAAACAACTTAGGTTAATAACTCCAAATATTATTTTCCCACAGATTTGCTTTGTTATTTATTTATTTTGTTGTTGTTTGTTCTTTTTTTTTTTTTTTTTTTTTTTTTTTTTGAGACAGGGATTCTCTGCATAGCCCTGGCTGTTTGCTCTGTAGACCAGGCTAGCCTCAAGCTCAGAGATCTGCCTGCCTCTGCCTTCAAGTGCTGGGATAAAAGGTGTGTGCCACCCACCACTGCCCAGCTTGGTTTGTGATTTATAAAGCACTCTGACAAATATTTCTTGAGTTTATGAAAATACATCTTGAAAAGCATCAATATTACAATCCCTGATTCATTTTAATAGGTAGCCTATTGCAGTTGCTAAGATAAACAATATAGCATTAAAAGCAGGAAACAAGCTGGGCATGGTGGCGCATACCTCTAGGTCCCAGAACTCAGGAGGCAAGAGGCAGGAGGATCTCTATGAGTTCGAAACCATCCTGGTCTACATAATGAGTTCCAGGACAGTCAGAGTTATATAATAGGGAGAGCTTGTCTCAAAAAACAAGCAAAACAAGAAACGAACAAACAAAAACTTCGGTCCTATAAGGAACGTCTTTACATTCAACGAGACCACACCTACTCCAACAAGGCCACACCTACTCCAACAAGGCCACACCTACTCCAACAAGGCACACCTACTCCAACAAGGCCATACCTACTCCAACGAGGCCACACCTCCTAATAGTGCCGCTCCCTCTGGGCCTATGGGGGTCATTTTCTTTCAAACCACCACAGTTAGTAACCTGTAGAACTCAGGTTAGAGCTCTGATCAGCCTCCTCCAGAGCTGTATTCTTTGCCCACTGGCTCTTCTGATTGTGAGTCTCCAATGGAAACGTCCACAGTGATCCAGGGCCTTCACGATAGTGCACTGTAACTCACTTCCTCGGCCCCATCTTCCAGCTCCTGTATTTCTTCCTCTTCCTCCTTCCACTCAAACTGGAAACTTATCTACAGTGAAGAAATACTGTGAAAACATCTTTTATTTCTTCTGCGAGCCTGGAACATTTGCTGGGCCTCCCAGCCAGAGTTAATAATACACCTTGAAGTCACTTAAGACCTAAGACTTGCTGTCCTACTGTGCACTGAGTATATTTGTTTGACCCGCCTTCTTGAGAACAGTGCAGTAACCAACCTTACTTGCCTTGGATTTCCTATGCAGACAGATTTTACAACCTAAGCTAATGCATAACTGTCATCTTAAGTTGTGTACTGCCCCGATACAAGAGTGATCATGTGTGTGTGCATGTGTGTTATGATAATCTTCGGCTGAAAACAGCAGTTTGAGAGAGGCTTGATAAAATGAGTATCAACCATAAACGTTGGCGGTAACACGGATATTGCTCGATAGCAAAATTTGTTTGTTGTCTGGGTCATTTTGATGTAGGAGAAACTTGAAGTAGTAGCATTGATGCTATAAAGGACTTACTAATAAACATCCTTTAGGAAACACTAAGTTACACAAAGTAGAATTTAGTTAAAGAAGTGCTGCCTCCCATCCGACGGGAAGGTAAGTAGTGTACTGACCAGACTTGTTAGAAACACTAAGAAAATTTTGTGCCCTAATTGAAGTGGTAGTGTGTGCTGTCGTTATAGGGAACCTACACACGGGGAGGCTTTGGCTTGTTCAACCGTGCACTGATACAGCGGATGTGTAACAGCGGCGTAAGTAATGTAACAGTAATCGTACATATTGCACAGCTGGGGTCGGCCTGGCTCCCACACATAGCAAGCAGGTTTTACAGCTTTAATGCTCAGGCTTCCCTTGCTTCCTCACAGCTACGGCTTTGTGTGCTGCTCTTATTTAATAGGACCTCCGTGGAGCTGATAACTTCTGGCTTTTCCTTTTTGGATTTTGTAAGCCAGAAGTTTTGGGCCACAGTTTGGAAGACAAGTCACATAACTTAGACACAAGTAGATGGGCTGCAAAAGATTCGAAGAACGGCTTGGACATGATGGCCTTGAACCTGCTGTTCCTGCTTTAACAAGAGCACCTTACCCGGGTGACATCTGCCCATTCCGCTGTGACTTGTGCGACTCCAGCACTTACCAGCCCTTGTGGAAGCCAGTGCTCTTCCCCGGGCCTGTGGTCTTGGGAGAGCCCTCTCTGTTGAAGACACGAGTGTGTGTGCTTGTGCACTGGCTATCGGGAGAGCCCTCTGTTGAAAATGCACTGGTTTTGTGGAAACTTTTACAGAAGTCTGTATGAATCCCCCCTTATTAGAAAGTGGATAATGTACCCACCAGGAGCGCACGTCTTCCCACGCAAGCTGCCCACCCTTGCTGCTTTTGTAGAATAGTTTCCAGTCTTAGAATATCATAATAGGGAGAGCTTGTCTCAAAAAAACAAACAAAACAAGAAACGAACAAACAAAAACGTCGGTCCTATAAGGAGCATCTTTACATTCAACGAGACCACACCTACTCCAACAAGGCCACACCTACTCCAACAAGGCCACACCCACTTCAACAAGGCCACACCCATTTCAACAAGGCACACCTTGTTGGAATATCATGCTGGACTCTACTCAGACTGCTACAGAACTAGGCTTCTCTTTTCGCTATTAATCTCCATGTCTTTTGGTGGCCTTGTACAAATGTGACATGTCACTTAGGCATATCTTTTGTTCCGTGCAGAGCATCTCATTTTGACTTTTATAGACGTTGCAATCTGTGTAATTTATATAAACCTTCTGACTGTAGAAACTTTTTGCTTCTGGGCTCAGCTTTGGGGAAACTAAAATCAAAGACTGGTGTTCTCTGCCTTGGTTTATCTTCAACTTCCACCTTCTCTTTTCTTTACCTCTGTGACCTGTGGTGTTGGGCTGTTTCATCTGCATGAAAGCTTATGTGTCTCTGTCTTTACTTTCAAATCTTGCTTAAATAAAAGGATTTCCAGTGAAAAAAGCAAAACAACCCCATTAAGATATTATGATTTCCAGTCAGGCAGTGGTGGCACACACCTTTACTCCCAGTACTCAGGAGGCAGAGGCAGGTGGGCCCCTGTGAGTTTGAGGCCAGCCTGGTCCACAGAGTGAGTTCCAGGACAGCCAAGGCTACACAGAGAAACCATCTCAAAAAAATAAAAACAAACAAAGATACTATAATTTCCGCATTCTTCAGGTGAAGAAACTGAGATGGGAAGGTTATGTGATTCTGACTTACAAACACGCATATGGGCATACATACAAACTTACACTCATTCACACCCAGACATGCAAGTACATGGAGACACACACTCAGCCAAGCATGAAACACACACACACACTGGCATACATGCACATGCCTGTACAGACACAGTCATACAGAAGTTCAGGAGTAGAGCCAGACTGACATCCATCTAGGACCTCTAACCAAGTGCCGGTCCCCCACATTGACAGCAACCCACCTCGGGGCCTCTCAGGCAGACTCCATCGCCCACTGGAGATTCCCATCAACCACACAGAATTCAACCTTTGGAACTTTGATTTCTTCTTTCTCTTCTCGTCTCCCTTCCTCCCCTCCCTCTGACCTTCCTTTCCTATCTTCTTTGTTATTGTTATTGTGTGTGTTTATGAGAGAGAGAGGATGAGAATGTACAAGTACAGGCACACAAAAGCCACAGGCCACATGTGGAGGTCAGCGAACTCGCAGGAGTGGGTGCCTCAACATCCACCGCCATGGTAAGATGGTCTCCTTGTTTCTCCTCCTCCCATACGGCAGGCCTGAGAGCTTCCCGGTGATTCTCATGTCTCCACCTCCTGGTTCCCAGTAGTAATGCCAGGACTATAAATGTGTGCCACCATGCAGAGGTTTTGTCTGACTTCCAGGCAGCAAACTCAGGTTGTCAGCATGAGGCTCGTGAGGCGAGCGCTTTTTCCTGCTGGGCTTCTGCTGGCCCCTTCTCTTCCTTTTTCACTTGAACTAATAGAACTGAGCAGAGAGGCTGGCTTTTCAGATGGGCCAGTGTCCTGGGTGGAGCGCCCAGCACTGGGCTGATTGATATTCCTGTGCTTGCACTTTTCAGGTACGTGTTAGGACTGACAGAAGCCTGCGTCTGTACACACCAGTATCCCAAAAGCAATACTGTGTGGGAGGTGTTTGTACATTGTCCCCATTGCTTACACACACAGAGACCTTTGTAACGGACCCAGTAAAGTCACAAGAGGATAACGGAATTAGTTTTAGCTCCTCTTTTATTGGTTTCTGCTCTAATTCACTGGACCAAGTTATGCGATGTTTTGGAAATGTGCTCTGCATTCCCACATTCCCCCGCCCCCCGCCCCCCGAAGGCAGACGGGAAGGTCAACAACCCCAGTGTTGCAATGTTCCAGCCTGAAACCAGCTTGGACATCGAGCAGAGTCCAATTTGCTCTCTGGGAAAAGGTCAAGCAGCTTGTGACAGTAGAAAACCAAGCAGGGTCCCAGCGGTGAGGCAGGACTGGAGAGAACAGACTCACCAGAGAGGCTGCTAAAAGCAGCTTCGGAGTTGGCTTCTCCGGCTCGGCAAAGGCATCCCTCCGATTCTAGAGGGAAACTTAAATCATGAAGCTCATTACTATCCTGCTCCTCTGCTCCAGGCTGCTACTGAGCTTCACGCAGGAAGAAGCCCCCCAGGAAATCGACTGCAATGATGAGGATGTATTTCGGGCTGTGGATGTTGCTCTGAAGAAGTTCAACACTGGGAGAACAATCGGCAATCAGTTTGTGTTGTACAGAGTGACGGAGGGCACTAAAATGGTGAGTGACTGCTTCACGGTGAAATCACTTATAATTGGTGCTCCCTAGCATGGGGATAGAGGACGGGAGATGGCTGGTCCTTGGGCAAGCAAGATTGGCCCTCTGGGTAATCATAAAAGCAGTGTCCCAGAAAGAAAGACACAGCAGGAGATGGAGGTGTTTGACAAGGCATAGTGGGGAGTCCAGCGACTTAATCAGCTTGCAACAGGAGAATGCACTGGGCCTGTGAACTCACTGACCTCCCAGTCTTAAATGAGAGTTCCGTATGCAGATGAATAAAGGGAATAAGAAGTTGGCATTATTGCCTTGGACCAAGTGAATACCACTGAGTATGTGTGGCTGAGTCTTTGAGGTTAATAGCAATGTTTCCATTAGTTTTCTTCAGTTTGGGGGCGGGTGGGGATGCAGAGAGGTTGAGACAGGCTGTCAGGTAGCTTTAGACTAGCCACGAACTTGCTATGTAGTTGATGATAAACTTAAACTTTTCATCTTCCTGCCTCCATCTCCCTAGTGCTATGATTACAGGCATGTGCCACAATGCCAGGTTTATGTGGTACTGGAGAATCAAACCCAGGACGTGCCAGGCAAGGGCTTCACCCACTATACCAGTAGCCCATTTCAGCTAGTTCTTACTATGCTTTCATTTCTGCGTTAGTGCACTCGGGTAGGAGACAAATGATCCTAAATCAGAGAAAGACAAAATCTATAAGAGGTTTTTTTTTTTTTTTTTTTTAAAAAAAAAAAAGCTGGGTGATGTTGGTGTATGCCTTTAATTCCAGCACTTGGGAGACAGAGACAGGTGGATCTCTTAAGTTTGAGATCTACAGAGTGAGTGCCAGGACAGCCAGAGCTACACAGAAAAACCCTGTCTCAAACAAACAAATAAACAAAAAAGAGTTTTTAAAAATAAACTTCACAGACTGGAGAGGTAGCTCAGTGGTTCAGGGCACTGGCTACTCCTGTGGAAGACCTGAGTTCAGTTCCCAGCACCCATGGTAGCTCATAACCATCTATAACTCTAGCTCCAGGGGCTAGTACCTCTTTTGGCCACAGTGGGCACCAGGCACACATGTAGTATACGTACATACACTCAGGCAGACACTCATACACATAAAATAAAAACTTTTAAAAAAAATGTAAACACTTTCAAAAAGATATATAAACAATATAATAAATTTTACTTTCAAAGACTCTTTTGCTGTGGAATAATCCTTTTCTACACTATGAATATGGATTACTCTCCCAGCCTGCCCCCTGTAACCCTCGGGGTTCTATACAGCTTAAAGGAAACAGTTAAACTGATAACAATTTATTAATTGGTTAATAAAAAGCTGACAGGCTGGTAGCTGGGCAGGAAGTTAGGAGAGAAAGCCACACTGAGAATGATGGGGAAAAGGCCGAGTGAGGAGACGCCAGCCAGCCACCGTGGAAGCAAGATACGTAAATATGAGGTAGCAGGCCACCAACCACATGGCTAAACATAGATATAAATTATGGGTTAATTTAAGTGTAAGAGCTAGTTAGTAATAAGCCTGAGTTGCCAGCCAAGTATTTATAATATTAATCCTCTGAATGATTATTTGAAAACAGCTGCAGGATGGGGCAGGACAGAGAAAAGCCTTTGTTTACACTCTTTCTTTGAATAAATCAAGTTACTTCAGCAGGAAAAAAAAAATGTCCAATCATTTGACATGATGATTTAAAAAAAAAAACAAAACCCTAATGTTGGTGGACTTGTTTGTTTTCCAAAGGTAAAACAAAGCCTTTTGTTTCTCACTCCAGCACAGTGTACACTCTGCTTCTTGGCACTCTGGAGCTGCAGTCCACTAGTGTCTCCATTGGGTGACGGATGGGGTACATGGGAGTTTTGTTGTACGACGTCCATGTAGTGGGCTTCCCCTCCCCATCACTGGGGATCCAGCCCAGGGCACACATCAGGCAAGCACTAGGCCACACCCTGGCCTTTGGGTTTATTTGAGGCAGGGCCTCATTCTGTAGCTCTGCTGGCCTTGAACTCAAGGTCCTCCTGTCTCAGTCCCCCAAGTGTGGTACCTGGATTGGGATTACAGGCTTCGCACTATGTTCAGCTTCAACCAGACATTTTGAAGACCCATATATGTACATGTAAACCAGGTTTTACAAAAAAAGAGGGCAGGATTAATACTGTGAATGCTGCTTTGGAATCATTAAGAATACAAGTGTATTATGAACATTCTCCCAAGGAGTATTTCTGCAGATGTAAACTTTGATATTTTAGTAGACACTCAGCTCTCCCTGAGTCCAGTCAGGACAGGTGTTTGTAACGTGTCAGGTCCCACATACTTGCTGCTGGGTCCTCTGAATGACTCCAAGTGTCACCCTTGCTTCCTCAGGTTGCCTCTGAAACGTTTTATTCCTTCAAGTATCAGATCAAGGAGGGGAATTGTTCTGTGCAAAGTGGCCTCACCTGGCAAGACTGCCACTACAAGGACGCCGAGGAAGCCGTGAGTGTGCTCTTTAGGCGAAAGCCCCCAGCCTGCCCCCTGTAGCCCTCGGGGTGCTATACAGCTTAAAGGAAACGGTTAAACTGATAAAACATAAAACTTGTACACATGGCGGGGTACACCTGACGATTTGATCCCCGCGCACTTGTTTAAAACCGGGGCACGGGTTTCCTCAGATTGTCATCAGTCCTTTACGGTGACAAAATTCAAAATCCTTCTGGGCCGTTCTGCCATGAGCAATATCAAATTGTTATCTGCATTCACGCCGCTCTCATCGAACTGTCTGTCACTCAGGGATCCTTGCCAGCCCTGTCCTGTCCCCTGCCTCCCGCTGCTGGAGACTAGTGTCCGGGCCCAGCTTCTGTGACATCACCCTTTGTTGGCTTTTGAAGTCCTGTGCCTACATGCTTTCCCTTACCTGCTGATTTCCAGTCGTCCCCGCCCCCATGTTGCAAGTGACAAGTTTTAATTCCTTACAGTTCTTTCCATTATGTGTACACACCAGCTTCCTTGTCCATTCCTCAGCTACAGACTTTTTTTTAATTACAAGGGGAAGATTTATATTACTGAGTTGGTTTATGAAGGATGCACAGAAACGTTCTAGTACATAGAAAATTTAGCCACATTGTATCTGAATTCTTGGGAAGACAGACAAACCAGGAATGTGCCACTCCTCAAACAGGCTCGTTGTCCACTCATAAGCAGGTGGTCCTAGTAACCAAACAAAGCTCCTGTGTCAGACCTCTGGGAGACAACAGATAGACATTTTGGCTGAGTTCAAGGAAGTGAACTGGTGAAGTGGCTGGTGAAGGAAGAATATTCGAGCTTCAACTATACCGGGTCTCAGTACAAATTTGTACCTTGCCTCCCTCAGTAGGTGCTTTACCCTATTAAAATGAGACGACATTGATCTCACTGGCTGTACGAGGCTGAAACAAGATGAATTATACAAAGGATCTTGTTGACAGCTTAAGTATCTTAAACTAACACCCGATCTAGCACCTGATGGCTGCCTTGCCCTGGTGAGAGGGGATGGCAGACAAGTACCCGGCCCGAGAAGCAAGCCTCTCTTCTCAAAGGCTGGGACTCCCTCTCGGGTCCATGTCAGCATCCTCCTCGGGTCGGATGTCAGCATCCTCCCCAGCGTTTGTTTACACACGGTGGTCGGTCATCCACGCTTGTAAAAGAGCACTGCTCTCCAGATTAGGAGACCAGGATGGCCACCCTGGCTCTGCCCCTCAGTGAGGGGCAGCTGCTCTGCCCTACACAGTCAATCTCTCGGAGCTACCAGGAAGCATCAGGGTGAGCTCTGGCCTCACACAACGGCCCCTGATGCTCAGGAGAGTGGGTGAGACTGAAGAACAACAAGATAAAGGAAGACAAAAAGCATTGTTCATCACTAACAGGGGACAGCCACATCACTAACAGTGGACAGCCACATCACTAACAGTGGACAGCCACATCGCTGACAGTGGACAGCCACATCGCTAACAGTGGACAGCCACATCGCTGACAGTGGACAGCCACTGTGCAAGCACCAACTGTGTGCTGCTTCGTTAGGTGCTTTCTGTGTGTTCGCACATTTACTCCTCACGGTAACCTGTTAAGTACATGCGGTGTATCTCTACAAGGTGGGTAAACTGAGGCACTGAGAGGCACCAGGGCAGAGGGCACAACTAGCAGGCAAGAGAATGGAAACGGGATATTCTAAGAGGTTGAACTGCAGTTCCTGGGAAGAGCATGGACCCACTGACATTGAAAAGGAAACCAAGCAGGAAGCACAGGCTGCTGGTCCTGAGGGACAGACAGTCTGCCTTGGTGACAGAAAAGCAGCTCCAGGACTCCACATAGAGGCTCAAGTTTAGAAGCTTGACTCTGCCTCTCCCCTGGCCCGTGAAGATCAGCGGCCTGCGGAAGCAATCACCAGGTCACAAAAGCGTTCATTCTCATGTCTCAAAACTTTGTTGGAGGCTGGAGAGACGGCTCAGTCATTAGGAACACTTGCTCCTCTTATGGAAGACCTGGAGTAGGTTCCTGGCGCCCAGATGGCGCCCGTAACCATCTGTAGCTCTAGTTCCATGGAATCTGATGCCGTCCTCTGGACTCTACAGGCACCAGGTGCATACACACACACACACACACACACACACACACACACACACACACACACACACACACACAGGCAAAACACTCATACATCAAACAAATAAATCTTGAAAGAATTTAAAAAAACTCTATTAAAAAATATTCTTTAAGCCACATTTAGTACTAGCTAGATGTCTCCATTAAGAAGAAAGATTAGAGCAAATGGCCTCTTTCTTTTCTTTTAGGCCACTGGAGAATGTACAGCAATCGTGGGAAAGAGAGGAGCTAAGAAATTCTCCGTAGCTATGCAGTCATGCGAGATTACTCCAGGTGGGTGCTTCATCTGGGGGACCCGCCCTGCTGGTGGCAGCGGGTAGGAGCCTGGGGTGAGGGGAGGGTAGGTATGTTGGCGTTAATTATTCCTGTGTACCGGGAACACAACCCAGAGCAGACCACCTCGCCCTCCCAGAAGGTGACAATGGTAACGCCCTCTGCAGTGTTGGGAGTGTGGTGGGTGTGGGGGTGGAGTAGCACCGCACCGAGTCTTTGGATTGGGTCAGGCTTGTGTCAATCATCCCCTCAGTCCTATCCTAACTCTTCCTGTGTCGCGTCAGCGGGAACTGGGGGGTGGGGACTGGCTGACAAAGGATGAGGAGACAGGGACCTGCCTCTCCTGCACAGCACCCTATAGGGAGGAGACTGTGGGCCTTGAGGTCTGCCCTGGCCTGAAATCATTCCAGATTTTTATCATCCTCGCTTTCTTTTTTTTTTTTTCCTTGTCTCAGAAGGGAGATAATAAAAGTGCACACTTCACAGGATTGGTGTGCAGGAAAATGAGAGGATAAAAGATGCAATGTCTGGGCATCATAAGACCACAGACACCTAGATGATGACGATAGCTAACACTGTCCGAGCGCTTATGTGCTGCTGTGGATCTAGGGACTTGACATGTATTGACTCATTCGACCGTTACAGCCCCATCAGGGTGGTCTATAGCCTGACTCTTCAAACCAGGAGACTGAGGCTGGAGCAGCTAAATAGCTTACCTAAGGTTATACAGAGACAGTCAGTGGGAGGGTTAGTAGAGTAGGCCCTGTGTACATAAAATCCCTGAAGAATCAAAATAAGGAGCCACCTATAAACAGATACAACCATTACTATCACTTTCAATAATGTAAAGGTACATTACATTATTATTATTACAGAGGGATGGGTGCATATGGGTAATTCCAGTCATGACAGCCTCCCTGGAGCTGGCCTCTTTGGAGGTGGAGAGAGAAATAGAGAGAAATCCAATGACAGTACACACCCAGGAAGTGTGTGCCCAAGGGGTACGGAGGCCTTCAATCCTGATGTAGTGTTTCCGCTGCACTACCCACTCTTCAGCTGTCCACGGCAGGGTGTTTTTCCATCACTTCAGAGGGTCTATGAGAACCCTAAAATCATACGTAAATGTTGCCATTATTGGCATTTTTCCTGGGGAGGAACTACAGCTCTCCTGAGATACGTGAGCCTTGGGTCTAGATAGTGACCGTGCATGCTGTTAGCAGCTCCTGTCTGGAGCACAGCCTTTCTCCGACTGTCCGTAACTCCAGCTGGCCCTCTCTGCATCACGTTGGACGCTACCTCCCGCGCTACTGTCCCTCGACTCATGATTTCTCAGCGCCATCTGTCCCTTCTCCCCCTGCCCCACACATCATGTTGACACCTCTTGCTACCTTCTTCCTTCCAGCTCAGGCATCCTCATCCTATTCTTAGACGTCTTCTCGGATCTCGTTTTAGCTTCCTGTCTTTCCTAGCTCTCGCCAACCCCCCATGAAATGATCTGTCTACACTCATTCTTTTCTACCTGACTGTCACTCATGGACGTGACACTTGGCATCTCCCGACAACCCTAGCTCAGCACCTGGCGTGTGATGGCAGGGGAAGATGGACTTCAAGGAGGGCTCCTCTTAGGCTGGCGAATGAGAACCTCTCGCCTTCTATGCTGGTTGTCTTAGTTAGGGTTTCTATTGCTGTGACGAGACGCCATGACCAAGGCAACTCTTACAAAGGGAGACATTTAATTGGGGTGGCAGCTTACAGTTCAGAGGTTCGGTGCATTATCATCACGGCGGGGAGCATGGTGGTGTACAAACAGACACGGTGCTGGCTACATCTTGATCAGAAGGCAACAGGAAATGGACTGTGACACTGACTGGAATCTTGAGCACAGGAAACCTCAAAGCCCATACCCAAAAAGACACAATTCATCCTACAAGGCCACACCCACTCCAATAAGACCACACCTTCTACTAGAACCGCTCCTGATGAGATTAAGGGGGCCGATTACATTCAAACCACCACACTAACCCTATGAAAACAGAGAGGCAGGTGCACCTTCTTGTCAGTACACAGCCATACATTTTTCTACCTGCCAATGACTTGTTTTAGAGGATGAAACCGTGTTGAATGTAAAGATGAACAAAGTTTAACAAAATTGTGTGCCATAAAAAAAATGGAAATACAAACTTATTTGGGAGGGTCCTTCTCCAACAGCCAAAGCATCAGGTTGAATTTGTCAGGGTCGATGACAGGAAATAAATGGAGTTAGGCATCAAGGAGCTTTAGTTAACACCGAAAATAATGATGTATCTGCAATGTTTTCCTTTTTATAAAATGGTGAGTTAATGTATTACTGTGATCATTAAAAATGCATTAAAATAAGGGCCTAAGATGCACCTCATTCTGGAGGTGGAGGGACCTGGGAGAATGGAGCTGATCAATGAGGCAGACTGAAGTCTCATGCGCTAGCCAACTTTATTCAAAGCTTCAGACAGTTTATACCCTGATGGTTAAGAAAGGTCACATGAGTTAAAGTTCTCATGAGCTCAATCTGTGTACAGTCACAAGGACAAGTCACACTGCAGCAAAAACATGTTTTTCCATAGAGGCCCATAAAGGATAATTTAAACATTTAATTGACTAGCAGCAGCAAGCAATAATGAGTAATCTGAAGTCAACTCGCTCCTATCCGCTACAACCAGGAGGAACACAAAAACACATTCCAAGAAAATTCTGTGTTTTGAAGAAACTGAGGTCACAAGACTCTTGTCTTGTTTTCTTGGAGTGTTCTCATAAGCACTCAGAATTCTCCTCACACGACTCCCTTCTGGGACTGTGTTCTGACCAGCTAGTATGGCTGAAGGCCTGGGTTCCTATCCTTGTCACCTCATAAAGCAGGCACAGAAGCCTGTAGAGAAAAATAGAGGAAGGAGGATCCTTAGCTACACAGATAGTCCCAGACCAGCCATGGGGTATATGAGACCCCTGTCTAAAAAAAAATGAAATAAATAATAGAACATAAAAAACTATTCCCAATACTCTCCATGTTTTCCTCTGACTGCACACGAGTCCTAAAATCTTTCATCGCACAGGAGTTACTGGAGAGTTAGCTTATCAGGATCTTCTAAATGGTTTGGGTTTAAGAGCATGTGTATGAGAGATGTTTTCAGTCGTTAATGCTGCCTTCTTGTCTGCTTTGTCTAGGTAACGGCCCCGTGATGGCGGCCAAGTACACCTGTTTGGGCTGTGTCTTCCCCATACCGACTGACAGCTCCGAACTGGAGCCGATTCTCAAACACGCCGTCCAACATTTCAACAACCACACCCGTCACTCTCACCTCTTCACTCTCGAAAAAGTGAAAAAAGCCCAGAAACAGGTTTGTCTTTTCAGCTTCTCCTGACCTGTGGTAAGGTTAAAACGGTGTCAGATTAGCATTTTGTCACATAAGATAACCCACTGGCAGGAGGAACCAGTCTGGCCACATGCTGGCATGGTGCTGGAGTATCTGAGGTTTCCTGAGAAGGACTCATAAGGCAAGGAGCTTTCTCCTGGGTCCAAGTGAGCAGAGTGACGCGTAAAAAGGAGAGGGTGACTCTCACGTCTTCTTCCCTTGGAGTTTGTTTTAACAGTCAGCATTGCATGTTTTTCCTGGAGATGGAAAAATGAAAATGTCATTCTAGGTTTAAGGTTTTAACACATCTGTATTACTATCTTGTTGTCATTAATGAAACATGGCCTCAAAATATTAAATTGTTCCTAAAAAGGTGACCATGATTTTCTGGGTACACCCTGAATTATACTGCCCACTTCCTTCTGGTGGTGGGGTAGAAACATCTAGTAATCTGATTATTTATTTATTTATTTGTTTGTTTGTTTGTTGTTTGAGGCAGAGTCTGTCAACATAGCCCTGGTTGTTGTGGAACTCACTATGTAAACCAGGAGGTGGGGTAGAAATAGCTATTAATCTGATAATTTTATTCGTTTGTTTGTTTGTTTGTTGTTTGAGGCCGAGTCTGTCTACATAGCCCTGGTTGTCCTAGAACTCACTATGTAAACAGGGCTGGCCTCAAAATCACAGCGATTTGCCTGCCTCTGCCTCTGTAACATCGTCTTCTTTTAGTTCAACTGCCACTAGGTGAGATTTGTACTTCGCCCACCTGTTTTCATGTACAGCAGTTAGCATAACAGGGTTGGGGGGTGGGGGTAGGGGGTGTTGTTCAGCATGGGATGGTGGGTAGTCAGCGTGGGGATGGTGGTCAGCATGGGGATGGTGGTCAGCATGGGGATGGTGGGTAGTCAGCGTGGGGATGGTGGTCAGCATGGGATGGTGGGTAGTCAGCATGGGATGGTGGTCACCTGGGGATGGTGGTCAGCATGGGGTTGGTGGTCAGCATGGGAAGATGGTCAGCATGGGATAGTGGTCACATGGGGTGGTGGTCACATGGGGTGGTGGTCAGCATGGGGATGGTGGTCAGCATGGGATGGTGGTCAGCATGGGATGGTGGGTGGTCAACATGGGGATGGTGGTCAGCATGGAGCCTGCTAAGAACAAAGCAGAAGAATTTCACTATCTGATGACCTGAGATCCAGAGGACTCACCAGGACAGGCCACTCCCATTTCACACTCCTCCGATGCAGAAAATCATATTGCTTCACAAAACTGGGAGAAACATGCCCTCTTGGCAACCCAAAAAAGGAAAAATTGTGGGGTCCTTGTTTGACAAAATATAATATTTCGTATGTATATTTATTCATTTGCAGTTATACAGAAAATATCGGGGACTCTGTGTGTGTAGACACTCAGTATTTACTCAGTGATACCTTTGCCTAGTAATAACAATGGTTTGTATTCCTGGAGCACTTATTATATTCAATTCAATGTTTAAAGATGTTTATAACTTTCACTCACTATAAATGATGTTCAAGCTGAACCTCTAGTACTTACTCAACCTAAAACCGTTTCAGGTGGTGGCTGGACTGAATTTTGAAGTTACCTACTCAATTGTGCAAACTAATTGTTCAAGAAAGCATTTTCGACTCTTAACTCCAGAGTGCAAATCCCTTCTGAATGGTGTAAGTAGGCAAACATTTAATGATCGTCTTTAACATTTTGTTAACAGCATCTACAGGACAGTCAAGCTCTGTGGAAAGAGTAGTTCCCATTCATGTTCACTGGGGATCTTTGGACCCCAAGGTTGGTCAGAGACTCTGCATATGTCACACTGAATGTTTACATTCGTCAGGGATTGGGAACGGGGTTCGGGTTGTCATACTCTCTTAGTCTCCTCCGATGTCGTGTGTGCTCAGTGTGCCGACAGGGTCCTCTAGACCCAGGTTCCTTACTTCAAGCTCTTCTCTTCTTGCTTCCTCCTCTTCCCTCGTCTACTTTCATTTTAATTAACACATTCTGGGATTCTCTCCCTTTGTGGATGACATCTTATCATTTCAACCACGATTACACAGAAATGACGTCAGTGACCTTGCTGTGGGTGGTGAACGCCAAGGTGACTGAGGCACGAGCCTTCCCAGAGTTCTTTAGTGTGGTAGCTCTGTTTTATGAATGGAACAGTGGGAAATCTAGACCACAATATGCTAATTTTGCGTAATTTTTTTATATAGTTTATTTTTATTTTATATGCATTGGTGTTTTGCCTTCATATATGTCTGTGTGAGGGTGTCAGAAGCCCTGGAACTGGAGTTACAGACAGCTATAAGCTGCCATGTGGGTGCTGGGAACTGAACCCAGGTCCTAGGGAAGAGCAGCTTGTGCTTTTAACCACTGAACCATCTCTCCAGCCCCCAATTTTTTTCTTTTGTTTTTTTTTTTTTTGGGACAGGGTTTCTCTGTGAAACAGTCCTGGCTGTCCTGGAACTCACTCTGTAGACCAGGCTGGCCTCGAACTCACAGAGATTGACCTGCCTCTGCCTCCCAAGTGCTGGGATTAAAGGTGTGTGCCAACCACTGTCTGGCTAATTTTGGGTATTTTTAATGATAAAGCATTGAGACAAATTATATATGCATCATTAGGAAATTGTTAGGCAAAATATGGTGGACCATAGATTAGAATACTTTTTACAGAGCCTTTAGTGACATTTCAGTATGTTAAGGAAAAAGCAAAAACCAGGATACAAATTGTACTCACAGGAGCCATGGAGACAGGAGGATTAGGAATTCAAAGTCATCCTCAACTGCACAGTGGGTTGGAAACCAGACTTCTGTACAAAGACCCTGTTTTAGGGGGGAAAGCAAATAAATAAATGAAGGAAGCAAGGGGTCTGGATGTGATGGCCCACACCTTTAATCCCAGCACTCTAGAAGCAGTAGATCTCTGTGAGTTCAAGACCAGACTGGTCTACAAACTGAATCCAGGCAAGCTAGGACTAGACAGACAGACCCTGTCTCAAAATTATTTTTTAAGTAATTTTTTTAAAAGAGGAAGAAAGGGAAAACTATGTATATAGTCATCCAGATATACAAAGTAAAACAAATTTAAACATAAAAAGTGATAGAAAATAGCCAGGCAATGGTGGTGCACACCTTTAGTCCCAGCACTTGGGAGGCAGAGGCAGGCAAATCCTTCTGAGTTTGAGGCCAACTTGGTCTACAGATCAAGTTTCTACAACCAGGATTACACAGAGAAACTGTGTCTCAAAAAAATCTAGATATATAGATGATAGATAGATAGATAGATAGATAGATAGATAGATAGATAGATGATAGATAGATAGATAGATCACCACACTCACAGTAAAAAGGGGGGGCAGGAGTGGTGGCATGTCCCTATACTCCTAGCACCGGGGAGGAAGAAACGGGGGGATTCCTGGAGTTCATTGTGCACATACACAAATGAAGGCATGCCCACCTAGTATACAAACAAATACATCAAACCACACTAAGCAGAAAACTGGTAGGTGACCTTGCAACTGCACTTCCAGGTGTGTCCCCAAAGGAACCCAAACCGGAAGCTCAAACAGATACAGTCATGTTCCCAGCAGCACTGCTCAGAGAACCCAAAAGTAAAAACAACCCACGTGCCCATCAACAGGGGTCCGCCCTGCTTAGGTTCTGTGGCTGTGGTAAAATATTGACCAAAAACAGCTTGGGAAGGAAAGAGTTTATTTCATCAAAGTCACAGTCCGTCACTGAGGGACGTCAAGGCAGGAACTCCAACAGGAGCCTGGGGGCAGGAACCGCAGAACCACAGAGGAACTGCTTCCTAGCTTGCTGCTCACGCTCCTGTTTAGCTCTTCCTTATACCTCCAAGGACCGCCTTCCCAGGGGTGGTACCATCCACAGTGGGCTGGGCCCTCCCGTATCAATTATTAATCAAGAAAATGCTTGAACTGGAAAGATGGCTCAGCACTTAAGAGCGCTTATTGTTCTTCCAGAGGACACAGTTTCCATTCTCAGCACCCACACGGTGAATCAAACCTTCTGGAACTCCAGTTCCAGGGTTTCTGATCCCTCTTATGGCCTCCATGGGCACCAGGCACATAGTGGACACACACATGTATGCAAAACACTCGTACATATAAAATACAATTTAAAAAGCAAAAGAAAATGTCCCACAGACTTGCCTACAAGCCAATCTGATGGAGGCATTTTCTCAGTTGAGGTTCTCTCTTCCCAGATGATTCTAGTTTGTGTCAAGCTAATTAAAATAACTAATCAGAACAGCAGGTGAATGGATGAATGGCATAATCTATATATACAACAAAGGATGTCTGATACACCTACAGCATGAATGAACCTTGAAACATGGTATAAACGAAGTAAGTCAGAAATGGAATTATAAATATTGTATGATTCCATTTATACACATGTACGGTGAGCAAGTTCATGAAGACAGGACGTAGATGAACGTTCAGAGGGGCCGAGAAAGGGCAGAATGCTCATATATTGGGCACTGGGTTCGGCACTTCTGTTGGATGAAAGGACTTTTCAAGGCCGTGGCAATGGCTGTGCAGCAAGGCGAATTTTAACTAACGCCAGCAAGTTCCACAACTTTTAAAGTTTTAGATGGAAAAGCTTACATTTTATATATAGACATCCTATCTATTTTTATATCTTATTTCATGTACACATAATTTTACTCTAAAAATCCATATATGCTAACTCCTATTTAACTGTCAGTTTGGGACGCTTCTGGCAGCCAAAGGCCTCTGGGTTTCTTAGACTTGGCAGCTACTGGAGGCTGTGTGGCTCTTCATACCATGCAGCACCTTTTTTCTGCATCTGTTTACAAGCCATCAGTCTAGTCACCTCTTGACAAAAGGAGGAAATCCCAACAGCTTTGGTACAACTTCTCTGAGACTTCATTTCCCTTCCTTGTAAGATAAGAAATGGCATTAGCAATGATCTCTCAGTTTTTATAATAACTAAAGACAATGCAATGGACAATATTTTGCCCATGGTTGGTAAGATTTAAGCCTTGCTCCTCGGCATCTGCAGGAAGCTAAACCCACATGTCCAAGTCCATCTGCATCCTCACAATCCTCTCAAACGACACCTGTACACACATTGTTTCATGACTGAAGAGGTTTCATGAGTCAGTCTCAATCTGGAAAGCTTACCAGAGTCACCTGAGGGCTTTTGGAAATACCTGCCCCAGGATCCCTAGAATGATCTGGTGTGTGGGCCAGGAGTCAGTGACCCAAACAGTAAAGCTTCTAAGCGAGTCAAAAGTGCTGCTGGAATTGAGAAGGATAAGCTACCACACTCCTCACCCAGCACTAACACATTACAATTGTGATGCCCTATAGCTTTGACACTTGACCTTTATTGTATATGTTGGCTTATTAGAAAGACACATATTGTCTTAAAGCTGTAGGCGATGTAGAAACATGGAGAAGGTTAATATTAAACCACAGTCAAAGGCCTGAAGACATACATCTTAGTGCATTTTCACGTCTTCATTTTGGCAGGGGGGGGGATAGAGAGAGGGGAAGAGTTGTGGGAACTTTTCGGGGACCTTTTCTCTCTTAAAGGTTGTGATGATTTTATTCAATTTTTTTGATTGATTTATTTTATTTCAAGTGTATGGGTGTTTCACCTGTGTGTATAATCTGTGCACTGTGTATATGCAGTGCCTGCAGAAGCCAGAGTGGGCATCAGATCCATAGGGGCTGAAGTTATGGGTGGTCATGAGCTACCATGGGGATGCTGGGAATTGAACCCCAGATCCCCATAAGAACAGTCAGTGCTCTTAACTGCTGAGCATCTGTCCGGCCCTATGATAACTTTACATGCTCTATTTCCTGTCACCTAAGAATTCCCCCATGCCACTAGAAATCTTGGTAAGCTTTTAAAATGACTGTATGATATCCAGGCAAGGACACCATAGGTTGTTTTTACAACAGCATTCCTACTCTGGAATACTGGGGTTATTTCTATCTTTCATATAATTACTAACAGCAAACATTTTTTATTTAAAAATCTTCATTTCTTCATTAGCATTAGCTTTTTGCTAAAATATATCAATTTACATTCTATTGGTATTAGAATTCACTATTTTATAGCTAAAAATAATTCAGTTTTAGTTTTCTCAATTTATAATTAAGTTAATGTGTTAATTTTCCTGAAATGTCTTTTTACAAATGTACTAGAAGTTTATGGCTTGAATTTCTGGATGAGAAATTATCATCTTTGCCCATTCTTTTCTTGGTGTGTGTGGTGTATGCACATATGCGCACATGTATGTATGAGTGTGCTCACCTGTGCGGATGCATGTGAAGGTCAGATGCTCAGCTGATCTTTGCCTCTAAAACAAAACAAAGCCAAAATTGGAGCTGTGAGAGAGTGGTCTCAGTCAGTAAAGTGCTTGTCTTTGTAGACCTATAAACCCAGAGCCAACGGGACAGCAACAGGACCCTGGGCTCACTTGACGCCAGCCTACTGGAATCAGTGAGCTCCAGGTTCAGTGAGAGGTCCTTTCTCATAAATGAGGTGGAGAGTCTGCAGAGGTGGCTCAATCATTGAAAGGAAGCACTGCTCTTATAGAGGAACTGAGTTCAGTTCCCAGCACCCACACCCCACTCTGGCAGCTCACAACCTCCTGTAAATCCAGCTTCAAGAGATTCATCATCCTGCACTTGTCTATACACACACACACACACACACACACACACACACACACACACACGTAGAGAGAGAGAGAGAGAGAGAGAGACCTACTCACTTATACAGTCACCGAGTAGTGGGCATTGTTTCATGCCCCTTGTGTTTACTTGTTACCACTAACACTCTTGTGTGCTTCTGATTTTCTCCTGCTTTCAGACACTGTCTTTTCTTTTTACTAGTCGTTTGCTTTCAAAATTGACTCCAGGGGCTGGAGAGATGGCTCAGAGGTTAAGAGCACTGGCTGCTCTTCCAGAGGTCCTGAGTTCAATTCCCAGCAGCCACATGGTGGCTCCCAACCATCTGTAATGAGATCTGGTGCCCTCTTCTGGCCTGCAGTCATACATGTTGTATACATAATAAATAAATAAACCTTTAAAAAAAATTGATTTCAGTTTCTGATTTTGAACCACCAGGATGTTGGTGAGTGTAGACATAATGCCTTTGTGAATATCAATCAAGAAATTGCTGCCTTCTCCCAGAGCTGTGACCTTTATCCAGGTAAGGAAGCACCTACCGGGCCGTGGTGAGGTAGTGGGGCTTGCCTTCTTACCCAGCTGCCCTGCGTCTGGAAGTGGCCAAGGCAACACAGTTGACAGAAGAAACGATATGTGTTCTTCTCCCGGCCAAGGCAGTCTTCAGGTGCACTGCCGGCTGGCTTTCCTTTTATACAAATTGTTCTTAAATTTGGCGTTTTGAGTTGGAGAGAACTGCATCTCGTTTTTAGCCACCCACAGTGGAATCTTCCAGGATAGAGGTGGTTTTCCCTGTGTGTTACAATGGGGGGGAGCTGTGTGAAAAGCTTATGCTTAAGTCAGCATTCCCCATAAAAGGGGGCCGGCTTCTCTCACACTTATACACAGCTCCGTGCATGTGTGTGTGTCATGACCAGACGCGCCACTGTGCACATGTCGTGGTGAGAAGCACCATGGCACTGTCTGCTCACAGAAGCCCCGCTGGAGGGGCATTCCTTTGGGTTCACTCTGGCCTTCCTCTAAGTTACACATTTCTCTTTAGTTTACAACAAAGATGGGAAGTTTTAAACTGGGCATGGTGGCACACACCTGCAATCACACCAGTCGGGAAACGGAAGCAGGGGGATCGGAAGTTCTAGGCCAATGTTTGCTATGTATAGAATTCAAGGCTGGCTTGGGACACATAAGACCCTGTCTGGCGGGGGGGGGGGGGGGATCAAACCAAGTACAGCATATGGCTCAATATGGTCGAACACATGCTTCCCTAAACATCTGAGCTGCAAGGAGGACAGAGAAGAGAGGAAGAAAGTGACTGTCTCATGGGCCACCTTCCCTTAACCCTGCTCTGGCTACCCCTCACCTTGTGAGATGTTGGGCTTCGGTGTGTGTGAGACAGGAGCCAGGCTAGACTGCTCTTTGGGTGGACCCACTGACTTTAAATCTGCTTTTCCAGGAGAAGATTTGTCACTCCCGGGAGGAGATTTGTCACACCCACCTCCTGAGAATTGCCCCGGATGCCCCAGAAGCATACCTGCGAACAGCGGGGACCTGACAGAGGCACTCGATCATGCTATCAGAAAGCTTAACACACAAAATAACCACCCTTTCTTTTTCAAGATTGACATGGTGAAAAAAGCAACATCACAGGTCTGTGAACAGTTACAAAGGTGGAGGGAGGTCGTAGCCTATGCTTGGTCGGTTGCTGATTTGACCCCTGGTCTTGGTTCTGGTTGAGGAAACTATACCTGGTCACAGGATTTGGTGGTTTAAATTCCAAGTCCCAACTCAGCCATGTGCTTGAATGTCTTGGACAAGTATCTTTAAAATTCTCTGTTTGCCAGAAGATGGTAGCGCACGCCTTCAATCCCAGCAGTCGGGAGGCAGAGGCAGGCAGATCTCTGAGTTTGAAGCCAGCCTGGTCTACAGAGCAAGTTCCAGGACAGTTAGGACTACACAGAGAAATTCTATTTCAAAAAACAAAAAACACCGGGCGGTGGTGGCACACGCCTTTAATCCCAGCACTCGGGAGGCAGAGGCAGGCGGATCTCTGTGAGTTCGAGGCCAGCCTGGTCTACAAAGTGAGTTCCAGGAAAGGCACAAAGCTACACAGAGAAACCCTGTCTCGAAAAACCAAAAAAAAAAAAAAAAAAAAAAAAAAAAAAAAAAGCTCTGTTTTCTACCTGTAAATGTCTGGGGTGAAGCTCAAATTAGGTAAAATCACTTCCAAACTCCAAAAGGCTATATAAAACTCTGGAAACCACTATATAATTAGTAAAATCCCAGAGAGGAAAAGCAAAGCTTCTATTTTCTGCCTTTCTAGGCTCTTATCTCATAAGAACATTTAGTGCCAGGTGTTGTGGCACACACCTATCCGAATCCAAGCCCTCAGAAGCTGAGGCAGGAGGATTGCCACAAGCTCTAGGTCAGCTTGGACTACATAGCAAGATCCTGTTTTAAAATACACACACACACACACACACACACACACACACACACACACACACACGCACTAAAAGAGAGAGAAAGAAATGCTAAACCATTTGGACTCATCCAAATGACTGCCCTTCATTCTCACATGGCCACGTTCTTTCTCCCTCCTCTCCCTCTGCTCTGGATGCCCTCATGTCCTACAACTATATCTCTGGGTGCTTAGCTCTTCTTTCACACCCTATCAATAAAGGCTAGTTACCTTCATCTGGGGACAGAGGATCAGCTCTACCATAGCCTCTATCCTTGGTGACTCTGTGTGGTTATTAAAATCTCAGGCTTTGTGGCACCACATGTAAAAAGAGCAGCTGGATTAGAAAAGCCAAAATAAAAAAAGAGAAAAGGAAGGGAGGGAAGAAGGGAGGGAGAGAGGGAGGGAGGGAGGGAGGAAGGAAGGAAGAAAAGCCAAAATCTCTAACAGTGCTGGCAGTCTATGACCGGAATGTGCAAGGACAGATTCCTACTCTAAAGAATCAAGGCTGGCTTTCCTAGATACAAGACTAAAAAAAAAAAAAAAAAAAAAAAAAAAGTAATCAAAATAGAACCAAGCTGTTACAGAATCCAACATGATCTTTGTAATCTCGTAAGAAAATTCTCACTTAAAAGTTCATACTTTTGGCTTAGCAGTTGGATTTCTAGGAATCTGAAACAAGAGACTTCATACACAACCATAGTCATTGTCGTTTCAATTATAAGAGCAAAAAGATGTGGTAAGCTGTCAAACTCTCGGGCCATTGCGATGGCTCCTGTGATAAAGGCACTTCCTACACCCGCCTGACAGCCTGAACTCCATGCCTGGAACTCACATAAAAGTGGAAGGAGAGATCCGATTCCACGGAGTTGCCCTCTGACTTCTACACGCATGCCGTGGCATGCACACACCCACCCCACCCACCACACACACACTAATGATAGCAGGATCCACAATGGGGAAATGGTTAAATGAAGCCTAGGAGATCCCAACAGTGGAGCGTTAGGCAGAAACTTAAAGGCGTCTTTGTAAGGCGTGGTCGATGGGGGAGTGTCTCGTGCTTTAGTATTCAATACAGAGCAGAAGGTAAAAGTGAATCCGCGTTATGCTCCCCCACTGTGCCGTACAGAAAGCAATACTGAAAAGAGATGAATAGGTGTAGTGTTGGTGTGTTCCTGGGGGTGGTTTGTAGGAGTGGTGTCATGGACTATTTATTCTCATCTTTCTAATTTCCTCAGTTTTACGACCAAAAAGGGTAAACAAATGTTATTACGATAACTCTCAACGGATCCTTGCTCTCTGTATGGTGTGTTACTCCTACCCCACAGTGCAGGGCCTCACTGCCTTCACTGTCCCGTGACCCATGCCAGCTCCTTTGAAGGGACTGCTGGTTTATTGCGCTCTTTCTAGTGCCAGCTTTACCTCCCGCCTGACATGTCTGCTGTCCTATGAAATTCCTTCATTCTTAGCGATGTCAGAATTGGGTGTCATGTACTGCGCACCCAAAGCTTGGGGTCTAGGAGGCTGCCCCTCATTCATCCCCCTTCTTCCCCATCCCCTCCCCACCCCTGTGTGTGTGTGTGTGTGTGTGTGTGTGTGTGTGTGTGTGTGTGTGTGAAGGGTGCCAAGGGAACGCTGTGAGATAATACGTGAGCCCAAGGGACCAGGAAGCAGACAACCCTCCAGCTAGCTGCCAAATCTACTAGAATACAGGATGGATTTCATTTGAAAATATCCACTTGATCCTTAGCCTGATTATTCAAAGCAGCCTTTGACGTAGCAGTTTCCAGGCAATCAATTAGCCGTGAGGAACTTGTTGCCATGCACTCTCTTCACAGAGATCTTGCTAAGTTGCTAAAGATGTTTTGTATAGTTTTAAGCTTGCCTAAACTTGCCTCGCTGTTATTTGTTTAGTCCTATTAGAGTGTGCATCCACTCCAAACTGGATTGATAATTGTAAAACCAAGCTCTAAACCACCACCCTTAGTGAGGAAGGTTTCTGCCACTCCCTGTCACTTCCTGTCACTTGCTCTAGCTCCACTGCTGCTGGTCCTGGGGCTGGGTATGGTGTTCCCTGAGGCTGTGGATGGTGTTCTCTGGGGCTGGGGATGGTGTTCCCTGGGGCTGGGGATGGTGTTCCCTGGGGCTGGGGATGGTGTTCCCTGGGGCTGGGGATGGTGCTCCCTGGGGCTGGGGATGGTGTTCCCTGGGGCTGGGGATGGTGCTCCCTGGGGCTGGGGATGTTGTGCCCCATCTCTGCTCAGATGAACAAATGTTGAAAATCTATGTTCACAGTTTTGAGAATGTTCCTTTTAACATAAGTCCTAAGACTGTAAAAGAATTTGTATATATCTAATTTTGAGGGATTTGTTTATTTGTGGTTCTGGGGACCAAACCCAAGGCCTTGGGCTTCTACACTGAACTAACCCCCAAGTCAACTTGTACACACCTGAGACTTTCGATGCAAACTCCCATGTGAGTGTTAAGGAAACCAAATGGAGAGATGGCAGGTAGGTTCAAGAAAGGAGCTGAGGGCAGAGTGGTGGTGGCACGCGCCTTTGATTCCAGCACTCAGGAGGCAGAGGCACATGAATCTCTGTGAGTTTGAGGCCAGCCTGGTCTACATAGTGAGCTCCAGGACAGCCACGGCTACCCAGAGAAACCCTGTCTTGAAAAAAAGGAAAGAAAGAACCATTTAGGAATGAACTCTGTGCTCGGAGAGAAAACTATGGGCAGACTTTTCTGTTTAGACTGCTGCTGATCAGTTCTGTCCCACCAACTGCTCCCCCAAATAACCCCACAGAATTAATACTAAATATAAATGCTCAGTTGATAACTTAGGCTCATTTTTACCTAGCTCTTATAATTTAAACTAACCCATTTCTATTAATCTATGTGCTGCCCTGAGGCTCATTTACCTCATGTACCTACTACCGATCTTGCTCTCTCTGTCTCATGGTATCTCCTCCAGTCTCCTCAGATTCTGCCCTTCTTCCCAGGGTTCTCTCTGCCCTGAAAATTCTGCCTAGCCATTGGCCAGCCAGTTCTTTATTAACCAATTAGAGTAATACATATTCACAGTGAACAAAAGGATTATTCCACAGCATAGGACCTCATAACAAGGGAGCCAGGATCCAGCCCTTGAGGTAGGAGGTCATAAAAAACAATCTGGTCTTGATTCTACCCTTTCCGGCAGGGACCAAATGTGCACTGGACCAGCAGTGGGTGTCTGCATGCCCTCAGTCCTTGCTGGTGTGGACAACTGAGGATGATGTTACTCTGCTTTCTCACAGCACCTGTCTCTGCTTTTTAGCAACATTAAGCCTTGTTCAGACTGGTGCACGCTGTAATTACTTTTCTGAGATACTCAGGTCCCATGTCCATTTTTCAACGTTGGGCTTTATGCTCATGGCAGTATTTATCCTATGTCTCAGTTTTACCCATTTGCCTTTCCACTTAGTTTATTGTGTTAACTTATGATTTTTAACAAACTTTAATAAACAAATAAAAACATCACAAACCAAAATTAACCACACCCAAATAATTAAATGAACTTAGCAAACATAATTGGCATCAAAACAGAAGCTGCGAAGCTTACATTGTTTTACATTTTCAGTATCAACTGTGTTTTATGTACTTACTCATCACCAAAATCAAAAAGTCCATGACAGAATTAACACTAAGAAAACAATTAGCTTTATATCCTCTTTCTTGTTCTCTTTTCTTCTTCTTAGACTATACTCACATGTACATTGATTTATGTGTTTTATTACCTGGGTTCCTCATAGGAAAACGTGATAAATTTCTTGCTGAGAGTGTGGGACCTTGTTTAATATTCATTCCACATGCTACGTCCATGCATTTTCTGGCAAATTTTTTGTTTCATTTTTTTCTTCAGAGCTGAGTAATATTCCAGTGCACATATATATATATACTAAATTTTCATTATCCATTCATCTGTTGATGAACAACTAGATTGATGTCAATTTTTTGCTGTAATGAATAAAACAGCAACAAACCCGAGGGTATAAATGTCTATGGTAGAGTGTGGAGTTCTCTGGGCATAGGCACAGAGTGAAATAGATGGGCTGTATGGTAGTTCTACTTTATTTTATTTTATTTTTTTAAGAATGTTCAAACTGATTTCTTTAACGGCTGTATTAATTTTCATCCCTACCAGCAGCAAATAAGGGTTCATTTCTCTTCGTATCTCTTCACATCATTGGTTGTTGGATTAATTAATGGTAGCCATTCTGAGCGGGGTGAGGTGTTTTCTGAAAGTAGTTTTAATTTGCATTTTCCTGATGGGTAGGGATACTGAACACTTTTTAAAATAGTTATTGGCCATTTGTGTTTCTTTTTTAAAAACTGCCTGTAGGTTTGTTTGCCTATTTGTTGATTGACAGTTTTATTCCCTTGATATTGAACATCTGCCACGCTTTGTAAGTTCTGGATATTGTCTCATGGGCAGCCGGTAAGGATAACCTCAGACGCTGTGAGCTGTGTGTGCCCTGCTGTTTCCTTTGCTGTATGAGACTGTATGTTCACGCAGTCCCATCTGTTGGTTTCTGGGTCTGGTTCCCGTGCTGTTGGTCTGTTTTGTGGCAGTTGTAGCTGTCCCTGTATCTACAGTACATATATTTGAGGTCAAGAGCCACAATACCTTCAACATTGTTCTTGCTCTTCAGGATTGTTTTGGTCGTTCACTCTTTTGGGGTTCCATATGAATTCTTGTATTATTTCTTTTTCTAAACCTGTGAAATATGACATGGGAACTTTTATGGGCATTGCATTAATTATGTATATTAATTTGGGTAGTATAGACATTGTCACGATATTAATTTTGTCTATTCAGGAATATGGACTATTTTTCTATTGTCTAGTGTTTTCTGTAATTTACTTTGCCAATATCTTGACAATGTCACTGTGGAGGTCTTTGACTTCTTTGGTTAGATATATTCCTAAATACTTTTGTTTTCATTTTATTTTTGAAACAGGAGCTCATTATATAGTCCAGGCTGGCCCAGAACTCACTATGTAGACCAGACTGGCCTCAAACTCACAGAGATCTACTTGTCTCTGCTCGCAAGCGCTGAAACTGAAAGCATACACCACTGTGCTAAGCCACTTGCTCTGATTTTTGAGAAATTATTCTCATCATCATCTATCCATTTAAATATTTCCTTTAGGCTTGCTCCCACCCTTTCTCCTAGGAATGCCCCTCCATATCCTGGGTTCTGATGAGTATTTACTCATTAGTCATTTTTTTTTTAATTTTCAAATACATTTGGAATTTATATTGACATACAGTGTTCTCTACTGGGGAAAAAAAACACACAAAGGAATGAACCTGGGCACAGAGGCTTTCAACTTCATGCACTGGAAACCTTGATCAGAAGGCCACTGGTGGTGGTGGTGTGGATGCAGTCTTAAGACCGTCCTGGGCGTGTTGAATTTGTTCCCCCAAGCTCTGAATCAAGTTGAGCCGTCAGCATCAGGAGGCCAGGATGGCGGCTCACACCTATAATCCTAGCACTGGGAAGGTTGAGGCAGAAGGTAGGTGGTTTCGATGACCACTTGTTCCAGGCAACTCTGAGTTATACAATGAGGTTATACCTCAAATAAAAAAATAAAAATTAAAAACTTGGAGAATATAGCTTAATGGTAGATCCCTGACAGGGTCCTAGCACCCATCCCCAGTACAACAAAGATCAAACAATAAAAGCATAAAGAGCTACAGAAGGTTTCAATTGTTTTTTACAAAATGAGATTGTAGTATCAGTGTGTAAGTCCCCTCTTTTTCAGTAAGAGCTGCCCTTCCAGGTCACTACATATAGATGCGTTCTTTTCAGTAGCTTTGTAATGCTCCAAACACACACACACACACACACACACACACACACACACACACACACACGCATTTCAATCCCACAATAAATAATTAGATCACAAAGCTGGGCTATAGACAACTGTTTATAGACAACTTCATGTCGTGATTAAAACCGTTACTAAATACTTAAATGGGAGGGCTGCCGAGATGGCTCAGGGGCTTAGAGAACTGACTGCTCTTACAGAGGACCCGGGTTCAGTTCTCATGACCCACATGGTGGCTCTCAACCCTCTGTAACTGCAGTTTCAGGGTATCTGATGTCCTCTTCTGGGCTCTCAGGACACTGCTGCACCCATACGTTGCACAGATGTATATGCAAGAATACCCACACATATAAAATCAGGATAAATAAATCTCAGGCTGAGCATGGTGGGGCGTGGCTTTAATCCTGGCACTGGAGAGACAGAGGCAGGGAGATTTCAGGGAGTTTGAGGTCAGCCTGGTCTATACAGTGAGTTCCAAGCCAGCCAGGGCTACATAGTGAGACCGTGTCTCAAACAAACAAACAAACAAACAAATAAGTAGTTTAAACATTTAAGAGGAGACACTGCCAGCTGCCGCCATGACAAGCAGCATGTGAAAACGCCAGTAGGCCACAAGTCACGTGGCAAGGGCACTAACAAGTGCTGGTAAGGAACTGCAGGATAATTTTCTGAAGGCCCTGGCCATGAGAGAAGAAGATAATCACAATGGGAAAGTGAGCCCCTGTCCTGGAAACATAACTCGCAAAGAACAGGCTGGCCTCCAAATCACTCACTCAATCTTGCTGAATTAAAGGCTGGATCCACCATCCACCTGCAAGTCTGGATTGACTGCAACTGCTCTCCTTCCCCAAGTCACAAATCCCACACCTACAAAAGAAGAAATTTAGGAAGACATCTCTTCCCCTCCAACCCATGCCCTCTTCCACAGTATACTCAAATTAATTAATTAATTAATTAATTAATGAAAAGTAAAAAAAACACTTAAGAGGTTTCTCAACATTAAAAATACAAGAGAAACAATAGACAATCTAAATATTTTCCTAATTGTGTAATTTAATCTACATAAGAATTTATGGATTCAGTATTTGGCAGCAAGACAGCAAACAATGTTAAAGAAGATATTTTAAGGCTGCATTCCATACCCCAGATTGTATTGTAACTTAAGCCCTGAGTTACTGGTGAGTGCAGTCTGTAGCCTTTGGACATTAAAATTGATATGTGCATATTAAAGTAAACAGTGTAGCCTGCTTTTCTTCTCCTCAGCAAAGGAACTTAGCCCAACTAATATCTAGAAATCTTAGATATGCACACAATCTGAAAGTCTGTATCAGATGTTGGTAGCCTGAGGAGTATGACTATTTAAGATGATCAATATATAATTAAAATTTCAAGGTTCTAACTTTAAACTCATCGGAGTAAAAAAGTATGATTTATTATACAAATCCTTATTAAACACTTGTTTTGTTCTAACTAACTTTACAGGTGGTGAGTGGAATGATATATACTATGGAGTTCATAGCCAGAGAAACTGAGTGTTCCAAGGAGAGCAACACAGAACTGACAGCCAATTGTGAGGCCAAGCCCGCCGGGGTGAGTAGCACTGAGCCTGCGTGATGCTCTAAGAATCACCTGCTCAGGCGCCTCGTGACTAACGGTTTTCCTCTTGGCTTCTGCTTTCCTGATTAGCAAAGTCTCAACTGCAATGCCAACGTGTACCTGAAGCCTTGGGAGAACATAGCGGATGCGACTGTCAAGTGCCAAGAGTTAGATATGGTAGGAACTCATTCAGTTTCGGTCAGCTTGGAGTCAGTTCTGCCTATTCCAAAAAACCGTGTCCGCGTATTGAAAACCCGTCATTACTGAAATACACTGGGGGAGGAGAAGCTGTCTTTTTAAAATAGGAAGAAGTCGGACGTTTCTCTGCTGATCTTGATGTTTATGGCTGGAAAGGAGAACAGGCAACCTGTTGGTCACTTAACTCATTGTCAGTGTTCCCTGGAAGTTCTGGGGCTCCCAGTGAGGAGCCTGCCCCAGCCCCAACACCTTATTAAACTGAGGTGTGCTCTGCATTGTACATTCAAGGACTTCGTGAGAAATGTGTACTCACTCCCCTTCCACAGTTAATGAATCCTAACCTGCACTTTTAAAAGGTCCTCAGGGGTTTCACACACATGATTCAAGTCTGTAAGGCATTACTCTGCATCGTCCTTTTAGGGCTTTAAAGAACGCCCCATGTGACTCACGCTTTGTTAGTTGTCAAAGATGGAACACTAAGATTTGAAATGCGAGCCATGTGGAGGCAGAGGCAAGCATTTCTCTGTGAATTTCTCTTTCGAGGTCTTGAAAGTGAGTTCTAGGATAGCCAGAGCTGTTACACAGAGAAACTCTGTCTCAAAAAAACAAAAAAGAAGGGCCAGGCAGTGGTGGCGCACACCTTTAATCCCAGCACTCAGGAGGCAGAGGCAGGTAGATCTCTGTGAGTTCGAGGCCAGCCTGATCTACAGAGTGAGTTCCAGGAAAGGCACCAAAACTACACTGAGAAACCCTGTCTTGAAAAACCAAAAAAAAAAAAAAATAAATAAATAAATATAAAAAGGATGTTTAGGGTTGGGGATTTAGCTCAGTGGTAGAGTGCTTGCCTAGCAAGCGCAAGGCCCTGGGTTTGGTCCTTAGCTCTGGGCGGGGGGGAGGGGGGGTGATTTGAAATGCTGTGAGGCTCCAGAGTGAATAACATCACGATGTCTCTTGTCCCAGGCTCTGCACAGCAGACTTTTTATACATTTCCACCAGTCCTTGGGACCCTGAGAGGCAGGTGCTGTTATTTTTATTTTGCAGAAAAGTGAAGTTAGTCTGTACAGCATTGAGTGCAGGTCAGATCAGAGCCCTCCATCTCCATCATGAGCCTGATTGCTAGAAGAGCTTGCCTGACTCTGAAGTCCAAAGTTCTTTTACCTCTGAGCATTGGCTTCAACGGCCGCCTTCTCACAGGTGGTGAAGTGGAAGTGGAGAGAGAGCACCCACAGAGCCACACTTTAGTGCAAGTGGCCACCTCTCTTTTTCTCGTTTAGACCCTTGTCACTTGTATACTATCTCTAACACACTGTAAAAAGCCTTCTGACCACGCTTTGTGAGCAAGCCCTGTGGTGGTTCAGCCGACAAAGTGAAGCTGTGAAGGTGCTCGGGCCTTTAAGGATAAGAACAGCAATGTTCTTGTAATAGAAATGGTATCAGTCATCCAACAGTGTACCCGAGCTATCATGTAGTTCAACCACCCACCCAGCTTTTCCAAATGAAGAAAAACTCTTAGCCTTGGATATTGTTAAGAACAATAGTTGGGCAAGGCTGGGGATGTAACTCAATGATGGAGTACTTGCCCAATATGTACAATGGCCCTGAGTTCAATCTTCAGTACCACAAACGAAGTCTACAAATTTTAAGAACAATCAAAAGAGAAACAATATCGTTAATTCATTTCCATAGAAAATTAATATAGTATTTAAAACCCGGCAAAGAATCACCCCATTGCAAACCAAAATGGCATCATCAGGTTCTTAGTCTGCCCTCATGAACAGCATGGTTCTAACATGATATATTCATTTTAATATTTCCCGTTTAGATTACAATGATGAGAAGGCCTCCAGGCTTTTCACCTTTCCGAGTCATCTCAGTACAAGAAACAAAAGCAGGAACAACTGTAAGTCCGCCCTATACTGCCATGGTGCAAGAAGAGCAGAATCCAGAAAATGAACAAAGACCCGCTCACGGGCATGAAAGACAAACAAAGAATAAGGCTGACCATGCCCAAAAGCATGGGCATGACCAAGGCCATTGGCCCCCACAGATTCATGGCCTTGGCCATGGACATCAGAAACAACATGGCCTTGGCCATGGACATCAGAAACAACATGGCCTTGGTCATGGACATCAACTTAAATATGATTTTCTTAAACCCCAAAGGGAAGATGGCTTTGACCATGGACATACAGTGGAACATGGTCATAAGCATGGTCATGGTCATGGCCACGGTAAACACAAAAATGAAGGCAAAAACAAAGGAAAGCACACTGACCAGAGAACAGAGCCTTTGGCAAGCTCTTCTGAAGACAGTACTACATCCTCTGCACAGACCCAAGGGAGGACAGCGGGAACCACCCCTAGACCTCCCCCAGCTCGGCCAAGTATTACCCCTTCTGGCTTCCAGGACTCAGATTTAATTGACAGTGTGGTGGCTACCACACAACCATATGTCGCAGAGATTGATGATTATTTGATCCCTGATATCCATGTACAACCAGATAGCCTTTCCTTTAAGCTGATATCTGACTTTCCAGAAGCAACATTCCACACGTGTCCTGGACGCCCATGGAGGCCAGTTGGTACAAAGGATCTAACCACAGAAATGGGAGACTTTTCTGATTTTGATCTTGCTGACGCTCTTTCTTAGCTTTATACAGCCTGCTAACTCAGAGAGGCAAAGAAAGCACCCAGCTGACATTTCTCCTCCACCATTGTCCCAGAAAACCTGTCCTCTCTCCTTGTCTCAAATAAGTCTCTTCCAACTCACTCTCCCTCCCCTCTACTTCCTCTGCATCTCTCTGTCCATCCTCCTGACTCCTTCTCTCTATGGTTTCTTACTAATAATCCTATGCTCACTTCCTGTCAACTGGTTGCTTGCTCCACCTCTCGACCTATGGTTGACTTTATTTAATCCTGTTTACACTATTTAAGCAGAAAGCTCTTGGGTTAAAGGTGTGTGCTATGGCTGAGTCACACCACAACTAGAAACAGGTTTTTCCAATAAGAAATGAAATCTTGGGGTTCAGAGTGTGATCAAATATCCTGCAACAATATGGCTTTTTGTACCCACTGGTGAGTCCACCAGGCTCCATTGGAAAGTTCCATACCCATGGCCACTGAGACACTCCAGTGGTCATTAGACAGACAGACAGACAGAAAACCTGAACATGAGACATGGGCCTGTAGGGGGGAGGGGCACTGACAAGTATGGGAGGGAAAAAACAGGGTGTGGGGTATGAGAACAACAAAATTATATATGAAAACTTCAAAGAACAATATATATGTGTACATATAGAAATATATATGTATATGTAAATGAATACATATGTATATATAAGTGAAATTGTCAAAGAACAAATTCAGCTTGTTAAAAATATTATTGATCGGGCTGGAGAAATGGCTCAGAGGTTAAGAGCACTAGCTGTTCTTCCACAGGTCCTGAGTTCAATTCCCAGCAACCACATGGTGGCTCACAACCATCTGTAATGAAATCTGGTGCCCTCTTCTGGCATGCAGACACACGTGCAGACAGAACACTGCATGCATAATAAATAAATAAATCTTTAAAAAAAATTATTGATCATAAACAATCAAACACATATAAAAAATGAAAAGTTTTGAAATACTCTAAGAATTACTGGAGCTGGAGAGATGGCTCAGTGGTTAAAAGCACTGGCTGCTCTTCCAGAAGTCCTGAGTTCAATTCCCAGCAACCACATGATAGTTCACAACCATCTCCAGCAGGATATGATACCCTCTTCTGGCATAAAGTTGTACATGCAGACAGAGCTCTCATATACATAAAATTAATTAATAATTAATTTAAAAGAAAAGAATTACCAAAATGTGAAAGAGACAGGAAGTGACCCCACACCACTGAACAAATGATATAAAGGGATTCCTGATTGCAGATTCGCTGCAAACCTTGGATTTAGAAAAAGCAAAATATATACAAAATGCAATAAAGTGATGTGCGGGGTGGGGGTGGGGGTGGGGGGGTGGCTTTTAACAGTTTAACAGCCAGTCTGTAAATGCTGCTGTTTGAATTTACTGGAAGCATCTGGGCCCTGAGTGTTCCTTTCGTTTCAAATATTGTCTACATTTTAAAATAAAGAGCCAATGACATCAGGAAACATTCTCACCTTGTCAACTGGCTTCATCGCTTTGCAAGCGTTGAGCAGAAATGTCAAATTAACAGAGTTTTGCTATACTTACAGAGGCTCCTAAACGCCTGTGAGTACAAGGGCAGACCCTCGGGGGCAGGGGCAGCGCCACCGCCTGGCAGTGAGGCCTAATCTTCACACTCGGCACAATAGCCCCAGCAGCGACCCCGAGTGGAAGGACCAGAAGAATCATGGGATACATGTAACAAGGAAGAATGTCCCTTCATCACTCTGCTCCTGGGCGAAATAAAATTCAGACTTGATGAGTTCATAGTGGTCTCCTTTCAGCCACACCTATCTTGTAGCACATTGTAGCTGTCATCAAAACTTGAGTTAGGCCACAGAAGCTTACCATGCCACTGTGGAACATTCTAAGTCAGACAGGAATCCTTAGATGAACTTCCTTCCCACTGAGACCCCACGGGTGCTAAGTGGAGGGGTGGAGAGTCGAACTTCTGCAGTGTCTAAGGACTCTCTCTTTCTTCTTCACCATGCTCCTGCTCACCAAGCCAGTGCTAGGAATAATTAGACTTGCTTATTAATATTTCTAAGTCTCAGTAAGTACCCAAATAGAAAGTAATCTATGTCAATATGATGTCTACTACCTTCTGGTTATCAGAAAATGGCCAGTGATCATGGTGGCATATACTTGTAATACCAGCACAGGGGAGACAGGGAAAGGAGGATTGCTGAGAATTTGAGGTCAGCCTGGGTTACATAGTGAGTTCAAGACCAGCCTGGGATACATAGAAAAACACTGCCCCCCACCCCCACCAAAAAAACAAAAACAAAAACAAGCCATGCAGCGTGGCTCGACCTGAATCCCAGCAATTGGGAGAAAGAGGCAGGCGGATCTCTGAGTTCAAGCCTAGCCTGATCTACAGAGAGAGTTCTAGGACATTCAGAGCTACACAGAGGAACCCTGCCTGCCATCTAAGAACCTACTTGAAGCAACCAGTCTCTCCGCAGACAGAGCTCCCCTGCTCCCAACCTCCCCTGCACTTGAACCCCCCAATTCCAGGACCTGCCTGAAATACTTGCTCCCTCCACAGATTCAGCCCTCACCCCAACTCCATCTGGAGCTTTAACCCTAGCCCCACACAAAGCAATATCCAATATCCCTTAATTAAAAAAAAAAAAAAAGCCCTGGAGAGAGCCAGACATGGTAGCACATGTCTTTAATCTAGCACTCAGGGGGCTCGCTATGAGTTTGAAGCCATCCTGGTGATCTACAAAACAAGTTCCAGTCAGCCAGGGCTGTGTAGTAAAACTCTGTCTCAAAAACAAAACAAAACATGACAACGACAACAACAACAACAGCTCCGGAACAAATATATCTCAACACAATGAAGGCTACACATGTCAGGCTCAGGAGCAGGATCATGCTGAATGGAGACAAACTTGAAGCCACATCATGAATATCATGAGCAAGACAAGGCTGCTAATTCTTTCCATTACTATTCAATATAGTTCTTGGGAGTCTTAGCTAGACCAATAAGAAAAAGAAAAGGGGCCAGGCGGTCGTGGCGCACGCCTTTAATCCCAGCACTCGGGAGGCAGAGCCAGGCGGATCTCTGTGAGTTCGAGGCCAGCCTGGGCTACCAAGTGAGTCCCAGGAAAGGTGCAAAGCTACACAGAGAAACCCTGTTTCGAAAAAAAAAAAAAAAAAAAAAGAAAAAGAAAGAAAGAAAAGAAAAGGGATATGAACAGGAAAAGAAATCAAAGTGTTTCCGGTATGATTTTAGACATAAAAGACTCTAGGGGATGACTGTGGCTCATAATAAATTTCAGTTTTACTCAATTATTGAAAAAAAATAGCCAAATGAATGGAAACACATGAACTATGAACCAAAGGCTGAGGGGCTCCCAGCTGGATCAGGCCCTCTGAATAGGTGAGACAGTTGATTGGCTTGATCAGTTTGGGAGGCATCTAGGCAGTGGGACCAAGTCCTGTGCTCATTGATTGAGTTGGCTGTTTGAAACCTGGAGATTATGCAGGGACACTTGGGAGGAAGGGACTGGACCTGCCTGGACCTGTCTGGGAGGAGGGGACTGGACCTGCCTGGACTGAGTCTACCAGGTTGATCGCAGTCCTCGGGGGAGGATTTGCCCTGGAGGAGGTGGGAATGGGGGGTGGGCTGGTGGTAAGAGGAGAGGGTAGGAGGGGGGAGAATAGGGGAACCCGTGGCTGATATGTAGAACTGAATGGTATTGTAAAATTTAAAAAAAAAAAAAAAAAGAACTTAAAAAAAAAAGACTCTAGGGCCAGCCTGGTGGGTCACTGAGTAAGGACTCCTGTGGCCATTCCTGATGACCTGAGTTCAATCCTGGGATCCATACAGTGGAAGGAGAGAAGCAACCCGTAAAGTTGTCAATCAGACTTCTACATGCATTTCATAGTCTATGGCACACGAGCACACACACATAAACACATACAAATGAATAAAGGTAATTTTAAAAAATTAAAAGAGACCTTGAAGATGCCACCAGAAAACTCTTACAGCTAAAAAAAAAAAATACTTTCAGCAAAGTGGCATAAAATAAAATAAATACATAAAATCAGGAGTCTTCCTATGTAGTAATGACAAATATACTGAGAAAGAATCCTGGAAACAATTCCATTCACAATAGCCTCAAAGAAAATATCCTGGAATAAACCTCCCAAGAGATTGAAAGACCTCTACAATGAAAACTTTAAATCTCCAAGAAAAGAAATCGAGGAAGACACAACAAGGTGAAAAAAAAACCACCTGTGCTCAGGGATTAGAACATACGTTGCGGAAACAACCACCTTGCCTAAAGCTGTCTCTGCAGATTGCAGGTCATGGGAATCCCAATCAAATCTCCTTGCTATTCCTCACAGAAATAGAAAAAAAATCTTAAGATTCATAAAACAGCACAGCAGACCCCAGATAAACAAAGCAATCCTAATCAAGAAGAGTGCAGCCGGAGACATCAGCTACCCGATTTCAGATTTCACTGCAGAGCCACAGAAACAAAGCCAGCCCAGTGCTGACATGAATGCAGACAAGCTCATCAACGGGAAGAATAGAAGCTGCAGAGAGAGGTCCATAGAATTACAGCCATTTGTTTTTTTATAACGAGGCCAAGGATGCACGCCAGAGAAAAGATAATGTCTTCAACAAATGGTGCTGAGAAACTGGACATCCAAACAAAAAAGACTAAGAAGAGATGCTTATCTCTCATTCGACACAAAACCCAGCTCCAGATGCATCAAGGGTCTCAGTATAAAACCTGAAACTTCAAGAACAAAGAGTAGGGTATCCACAACAAGACACGGGCATGTGGAAGGGCTTTCTGAGCAGGACCCATGTCGCTCAGAAAATAAGGCCAACAACTGACAAATGGGACCTCAGCTTCTGTGCAGGAAAGGAAACTGCCGATCAGGTGAAGAAACACCCTTCAGGATGAGGAAGTTACACATCTAACAGAGGATTCAAATCTAGACTACACAAAGAACTAAAAAAAAAAAAAATAGCAAGAAAATGGAACTAAACAGTTCTCAAAGAAGAAATACTTGCGGCTAATAAATATTGTTTAAAGTGTCCGGCATCAGGGGTTCGAGAGGTAGCTCAGTGGTTAAGAGCACTTGCTATTCTTGAGCAGGACCTAGATTCAGATCCCAGGCCCCACATGGTGGCTCACAACCATCACAACCACTCCAGCTTCAGGGACTCTGACATCCTGTTCTGACCTCCACAGATATCAGGTATGTACATACATACATACATGCAGGCAAAACACCCATAAAATAAAAAATAAATCTGCAACAATTTTTTAAGTATTCAACATCATTAACCACCAGGAAAATGTTAATCAAAACCAATCTGAGATTTCATCTTAACCTAGTCAGAATAGCCATTATCAAAAAAATAAATGACACCACCACACCTTTAATCTCAGCTAGGTTTTTCGAGACAGGATTTCTCTGTGTCGCTTTGGAGCCTGTCCTGGAACTCACTCTGTAGCCCAGACTGGCCTCAAACTCACAGAGATCCACCTGGCTTTGCCTCCCGAGTGCTGGGATGAAAGGCGTGCGCCACCAACGCCCAGCAAGAGGACCACTTTTACACTGTTAATGGGAATATAAACTGCTGCAGTTACTATGGAAATCATCAGAGGGTTTTCCCTAAATGTTAAAATAGAACTACCAAGTTTAGGGTTTCTATTGCTGTGAAGAGACACCATGACCACGGCAACTCTTATAAAGGAAAACATTTAATTTAATTGAGTGTTGCTGTGGGATGTTCTGTATGTCCTGTGGGAGCCTGTTCTTGGGTTCCTCGTGGCTTTATCCAGCAGGTCCGCATAAAGAATAGTTAGGACCATGGGCCTGAGTGCAGGTGTCTGAGATGGTCTGCACTTGGCTGTGCTGGGGGATGGTCTGTATGTCAAGTTGCTCTGATTGGTCAATAAACAAAACCTGATTGGCCCGTGGCTAGGCAGGAAGTCTAGGCGGGACTAACAAAGAGGAGAAATAAAAGAACAGGAAGGCAGAAGGAGTCACTGCCAGCCGCCTGCCAGGACAAGCAGCATGTGAAAAATGGTGGTAAGCTACGAGCCACGTGCCAATGTATAGATTTGTAGAAATGGATTAATTTAAGCTATAAGAACAGTTAGCAAGAAGCCTGTCACGGCCATACAGTTTGTAAGCAATAGAAGTCTCTGTGCTTACTTGGTTGGGTCTGAGCGGCTATGGGACTGGCGGGTGACAAAGATTTGTCCTGACTGTGGGCAAGGCAGGAAAACTATAGCTACAGAGTGTCTTACAATTCAGAGGTCCAGTCCCTTATCATCATGGTGAAACATGGCAGAATGCAGATAGCCATGGTGTTGGAGAGGTAGCTGACAGTTTTACGTCATGCACAGGCAACAGGAAGTGAACTCTCTCACTGGGCGAGGCTTGAGCATATATGAGACCTGAAAGCTGCCTCTACAGTGACGCACTTCCTCCAACAAGGCCACACCTACTCCAACAAGGCCACACCTACTCCAACAAGGCCACACCTCCTCCAACAAGGCCACACCTCCTCCAACAAGGCCACACCTCCTTCAACAAGGCCACACCTACTCCAACGAGGCCACACCTACTCCAACAAGGCCACACCTACTCCAACAAGGCCACACCTCCTAATAGTGCCACTCCTCTTAGGGGCATTTTTTTTTCAAACCACCACATACTGTATCACCCAGCTACTTCACTCCTGGGCATACACTTGAAGAACTCTGTACCCTATGACAGAGATTTGTATATCAATGTTCATTGCTGCCCTGTTGACAATACCCAGGAAATGAAATCAGCCTAGATGTCCTCCAACAGATGACTGGATAATGAAAATACGGCACAATTGCAAAATGAAATTCTATTCATCACTAAAAAAAGAAATGAAATTTGCAGGAAAATGAGTGGAGCTTGAAAATCCTCTACCAAGTGAGGTAACCAGGGTCCGGAAAGACATGTTGTAGGCTCTCTCTCATATGTGAGCCCTAGATTCAAAGTTTAAATTTCTGTTTACATTGGAGTGAATATCTGCAGAGGCCAGGAATCAAGGAAGGAGCCAAGAGGTAGACGAGGTGGCAGCGTGGAAATAAAACTAAAATAAGAGAAGAGCAAAATGTGTGTCATAAAGAGGGGAGAAAGCTGGAGGTGGTGATTAGAAGAGGAACCATAAGTGAGGGACAGTCTACATCAGATTGGCCTGTGGACGAGTCTCTAGGGCATTGTCTTGATTAATGATTGATGTGGGAGGGCCCAAGCCACTGTGGGGCAGTGCCATTCCCCAAGCAGGTGGGCCTAGGTTGTATAACAAAGCAGGCTGAGCAATCTATGGAAAGCAAGCCAGTACATGACATTCCTCCATGGCCTCTGCTTCAGCTCTTGCCTCCAGGTTCCTGCCTTGAGTTCTTGTCCTGATTTCTCTCCAAGTGAATCTTTTCCTCACCAAGCTGCTCTTAGTTAATGTTTTATCATAGCAACAAAAAGCAAACTCATATAGAGAGTAAGGCCTACCGTTGAAGAAATGACATTTTGGATACAGAACACAGAGAAATTAAGTTAGAAGTGGGCTGGAAGCTTC
Source organism: Peromyscus leucopus (assembly GCF_004664715.2). Taxonomy (NCBI): domain Eukaryota; kingdom Metazoa; phylum Chordata; class Mammalia; order Rodentia; family Cricetidae; genus Peromyscus; species Peromyscus leucopus. The sequence goes on along the minus strand of NC_051073.1, from coordinate 72,561,717 downwards.
CTCCCTGATGATCAGTGTTAATGGTGCTCGAAAATTTTATGCAAAATATTTGGGGGGAAAGTCATCAAACATCTAACACAGATATGGACCATTGACAATGGTGGCATGTATGTTCCAGAGGTAACCAACTGCTTCCTGATGGGATCTGAGACATGCTTCATGGGAGGAAATGCGTGCTTCACACTGTAAACACGGTCAAAAGCCTAAGACCACGAACAAAGCCCTATGGAGGAATCTAGTACTGATGTTTTGCTAAATGGACAATTAGCCGGATATGGTGGCATCCCATAATCCCAGCACTTGGGAAGAAGAGGCAGGCTGATCTCCATGATTTTGAGGCCAGCCTGGTCTACATAGTGAGTTCCAGGACAGCCAGGGCTATGTAGAGAGACCCTGTACCAAAACTCACACACTAAATGGGCAATTAAGCTACCTGCTAAATACTTACATTTATAGGTGCAGACTGGCTCAGCTATCAGAGAAGTTTGTGGGGCTGTGAGCAACAGTTAAAGCAGGAATTCATAACACACCAAAGTCATAAGAATAAGGGACTCTTGAGAGCTAGCTACACACAAACTGGGACATCTCTATCACTCCAAGACCCAGGGAGTATTGTGGAAGAGGGTGTTGTAGAGACCATGAGGGCTGGAGGGTAGAGGGAAATGCTATAAAATGGCCATGCCATCATAGGTATATGGCAGCTGTGACCACCTGTGCCAGAAGGGCGCACACACAGAGACATTACGGTAAGAGGGTGGCAGGTGTGGAAGAAGAAGGGGTCAACAGAAATGGGAAGGAGATGAGACAAGATACTGAGGGTGTGACCAGGATAAAATGTATGCAAGTAAGAAACTGGAAATTTAAAAAAAATTTTAAAAAGAAAAAGAAAAAAATGTAACCTTCCCAAAGTTTAAGGAAAATCTGAAATTATCTTTTTGACCCAGGTGATGGAGGAAACAGAAAACTAATGAAGTCAAACATGGTAGATGATTTAGATTTCCTTTAACAAAAACCTTTATCCAATGCCTGTAATAGCCACTTAGTGTGCCAGACCACGTTACCTTTGGTCACTTAATCCTTGCAAATGCCCTGAGGTCTTGTGCTCAAGTTTCTTTTACATTGAGGAAACTTTTATTGTCAATACCTTGACCAATGTAATAAAAGATGATATTGAAGAGGTCAAGGAACCAGTGCCAGAGGTTAATAAATGAAAGAGCTGGTACTTCAACTCAGACCTTTAAACTCCAATATACCAATCGACTTTGAGACATTCTTCAAGGTTATTATTACAAAAGACATGCCAAGGAGTTGGAAAGGGCACTGACTGCTCTTCCAGAGGACCTGGGTTCTATTCCCAGGACCCCCACGGCAGCTCACAACTGTCTGAAAATAGTCTCAAGTGACCTGATGCCTCTTCCGGTTTCATCAGGCACTGTACACACGTGGTACACATGTACACATGCAAAGAAAAAAATCCATACACATAAAACAAACAAATAATGTTTTAAAAAACGTAACTCTCATTTATGACTCTGAGATGATCGTTATTTCAGCTAAAAAACTGTTAAATAGCTGTGGCTGACTCTGTTCTCAGTACTAAGGTAAACTGTAATTGATTAGACCAGGTCCTGAAAGATGAATTTTAGAAGATATAAAGCCTTTCCCAGAAAGAGCTTACAGTCTCACTGAAAAGTCAAGACAAAAGTATGTGGGTGGCTGGCGAGATGGCTCTGTATGTAAAGGCGCCAGCAGCCAAGCAGACAACCTGAGTTTAAGGCACAGGAACTTCATGGAGTAGGTGTCCTGTCTGCACACTCCCCCATGTTGTCCTCCACACGTGGCCATTTTTTTTTTTTTGGATCAGTGAACAGACCTGACCAATAAAATAAGAGGCTGGTGAAGAGGTCGAGGAACCAATGCAGAAGGTAGAACAAGACCAGGTTGGGAGCTGGGGTGAAGTAGGCAGGAGAATCCTTGTTATGGCTCTTGATACGCCCAAGTGCTTAAGGTGGATTGTTATGGAGATTCTGGGAGACATGAAAGTGAATGAGCCAGGGACTGTCTTCAAACTGTCAGGTTTTAACAGGATGACCCCCTCAGTGCTTTATTCTACAACAGAGTATTGTAGTTCTACATTGTGAAAGGACCAAGCAGATGCCATAACAGGCTGCTCAGTCTTCTCTCAGAGATCAGGCCTCAATTTCAGTTTCCTGAGACTGAGCAAGCAGTCTCTGGGAGGGCTGTGAACAAAAGACATAGTCCTTGCAGTAGCTCCCTTTCTGCATGTACTCTGACTGCTCAAAGTTCAGCCAGTTGTTTACTTTCTGGGACCCCTCACCAACTTACAGCTATGTGCATGAGTCAAGGACAGAGCCTGGACCACTGAGCCAAACCCCACAGTCAGTACGTGCTAGGCCAGCCAGCCCCCATGGCATCTCAAGGACAAAGCCTGGGACTTGTCCTTGACAGGCCCCAAAATGATAATTGTAACCCCCAATCCGAGTTGCACCCATGCCAAACCCCTAACCCCTCCCCAACCACCCTGAAGGGCTTGTTTTTTGCCTTTAAATAGCTAGCCTCACAAAGAAAGAGCAACTCCTCCCTGCCTCACTGAATTGGGTGTAGGAATGAGTTCTCTGTCTAGGCTTGTATCTATAGAATAAACCTTGCTGTTGCATTCTGGACATCCACGGTCTTCAGTGGTCTCTTTGGGGTCGAGATCTGGGCATAACACATTGGACATTTGCTACTGCCCAGTGAGTAAACACTTTTCTCCCATGTTGTTTTTGTTTGTTTGGTTGGTGGAGCTGAGTATGTTGTTATGTTGTTTTTGTTTGTTTGGTTGGAGCCAAGCAAAGCCGAGCCGGTGGTGGGTGGTGCATGCTTTCAATCCCAACACCCAGGAGGCAGAGAGAGGTGGATCTCAGCGTTCAAGGCCAGCCTGGTCTATAGAGTGAGTTCCAGGACAGCCAAGGCTACACCGTGAAACCCTGTCTCAGAAAACAACAACAAAAAACACAAACAAACAAACAAAAACCTGGCTGCAGGCAAGCCTGTAGAGCATTTCATTTACTAGTGATTGATATGGGAGAGCATAGCCCATTATGGGTGGGGACACCCCTAGGCTAAAGGTCCTGGGCTCTATAACAAAGCAGGCTGAGCAAGCCAGTAGGCAGCACCCCTCCATGGCCTCTGCATCAACTCCTGCCTCCAAGTTCCTGCCTGTAAGGATTATGTCCTTAATTGCGTCACCAGCCTGCAATGGCATCCCAGCCTAAAAAGTGGGCATGCTCTCTCTGTGTTCTCTTTTCCGTATCACCTCTCCTTCTGTATTCACCCTCCTCCGTGTTCTCTCTCTCTCTCTCTCTCTCTCTCTCTCTCTCTCTCTCTCTCTCTCTCTCTCCTCTCTCAATAAAGCTCTAGAAAGGTAATCATGGCTCGTGACTCTTCCTGTCACCGATACATCCAGCACTCTCCTCCATTGGCATGGCTGCCGTGGGCTACAGGCCAGCCACAAGCGCCGCCGCTTAACCAACACTGTCCTACTTGAGTTTCTGCCCTGACATCTTCAGTGATGAGCAGTGATGTGGAAATATAAGCCAAACAAACCCTGTCTCCCTAAATTGTTTGGTCACGGTGTTTCATCACAGCATTAGTAACCCTAAGACACCTGCTTCTCCTTGTCCAGCGTGCTGGTGTGCCATTTAAGTTAAGCTGAGTTTCCTCATCTATTCTGTTATACCTGGAATGTGTATGTCCAGAGAGTGATCAGTCCACACTGTTAGTCCTTCTTAGGGAAAAGTCAATTGGGAAAACTATGGAGGCACACCTGATTTTTATAACAGAAGACAGCTGATATATAACAAGCCAAGTAACACCAAAAGCTCCTGGGATTTGGCTTCCTCTGGAGGAATTCCCTGATCCCTCCAGGTAGTGACTTCGCCATACCCAGCCGAGTTCTTATGATCGATTCCTGCGGCCCGTGGCACTCATTAGCCAGTCTACTGCTGCTGCTGGCTCCGGTCTTGTGTGGACAGCCATATTGTTGGGGTATCATGGGTACAGCTTCCCTCGTCATTTCTAGGAAACTGTCTTAGGGCAGGCGTCCTGGTCCTCTGACTCTTACAATCTTTCCTCTTGCCTTCCACAATGTTCTCTGAGCTTTAAGTGCAGGAGTTGGGTTGTAGATGTGTCCATCAGGGCTTGGCTCTGTTGATGTCTGCATCATGACCAGTTATGGGTTTTCTGTAACGATCTCTGCTATAAAATGAACTTTTTTTTTTCTCGAGACAGGCTTTCTCTGTGTAGTTTTTGATGCCTGTCCTGGATCTCACCCTGTAGACCAGGCTGGCCTCTAACTCAGAGAGATCCTCCTGGCTCTGCCTCCCGAGTGCTGCGATTAAAGACGTGGACCACCACCGCCCAGCAGAACTTTTTTTGATGAGGGGTAAGAGCTACATTTACCTGTGGGTATAAGGGTGAGTTTTAGATTGTAGTTAGGAATCATGCTGGTTTAGTAAAGTGGTTGTAGTAGGTTAAGAGATGCAGTCTTTGGGGGGCGGGTGGGGGGAGGCAGTGTTCGATACAGGATTTCTCTGTGTAGCCCTGGTTGTCTTGGAACTCACTCTATATGTCAGGATGGCTTCGAACTCAGATATTGGCCTGCCTCTGCCCCTGGAGTGCTGGGATAAAAGGTCTGCGACAACACCACCCAGCTAAGAGATTTTTGGAGCCTTAAAGAGTTATGGTAAGAGCCCTGCAGTGGTGGCACATGCCCTAATCCTAGCACTTGGGAAGCAGAGGCAGGTGGAGTTTGAGGTCAGCCTGACCTACAGAGCTAGTTCCAGGACAGCCAGGGCTACACAAAGAAACCCTGTTTTGAAAAACCAAAAAAAAAAGTATCAGAAAAAATTCCAGCCAGACTAAAACTCAACAGGGAAGAGAAGAGCGGTCTTCTGCCACCTGGTGCCCATTTGTGAAATTGCATCCTGAGACTTCCCAAAATCCACCAGGAAGTTTAAGTCTCCAAGACTGAAACCTTAAAGGACTCCTACCAGGAGCAAACAGAAGGTGTCTTAGTCTATCTGGAAGAGTCTCAGCCTAGACAGCAGTTAAAACTGTAATTCACCATAATAAAATTTACAAATATGCCGGGCGGCGGTGGCGCATGCCTTTAATCACAGCACTCAGGAGGCAGAGCCAGGTGGATCTCTGTGAGTTCGAGGCCAGCCTGGTCTCCATAAGTGAGTTCCAGGAAAGGCGCAAAGCTGCACAGAGAAACCCTGTGTCTGGGGGGAAAAAGCTTTTTAGTTGGGAAGCCGGGCTTAGCCATTGTTGATTGCACTGAGTCCTTTGTTGTTTTGCAGACTCACAAAGGAAATAAAGTAACAACTCCCTTCAAAAATTATAGTTTCCCGTACTTGACCTCTGGCTCTCCTGGCGTATCTGCACACATGTAAATGATGATGCTATCAACTTGTTCATATTTATAATAACTAAAGGTGGCCAAACATGAATTATCCATGGTCTGCAGACCCCTAAAAAGGACCATTTGAGTCTGTTATGTAATGATGTAGAACTGATGTCCCAAGTACATTGGCTCAGTGGTTAAGCTCACTTAGTGCTGTAGCCAAGGACTCAGGGTGAATCTCAAGCACCCACATGGCATCTCACAACTGTCTGAGACTCCAGTCCTTGGGGATCTGACCCCCTATTCCTGACTTTGCAGGCATCAGGCGCACATGATATATATATAGGCAAAATACTCATACACGTAAATAAGAAAATTGGGCCTGGGGGTGGTGGTTGTGATGGTGGTGTAGGTGGGCTGAGCATGATGGCACATACCTGTAATCACAGCACTTGAGATGCTGAGACAGGAGGATTGCCTGGGCTATAGAAAGAGTATCATGCTAACATATCAAAACTGTCAAAAACAAAACAAATATAGAATAATAAGGCATGCTATCATTTTCTGTTAAAAAAAAAGAGATCACATTTCCTTGTATATATTAATATATATTGAGCACACACACACACACACACACACACACATATATATATATATATATACATATTGAGCACACAGAAGAATCAGTATCATTGGTTGAATCTTGAGAAAATAATTAGGTACAAGGAAATTGGGTAATTCTTGTGAATATAATGTCTATTCGAAAACTAAATCAAATATCAGGGGCCGAGCAGTAGTGGCAAATGTCTTTAATCCCAGCACTCTCTCAGGAGGGAGAGGCCGTCGGATCTCTGAGTTCAAGGTCAGCCTGGTCTACAGAGTGAGTTCTAGGACAGCCAGGGCTACACGGAGAAATCTGGGGGATGGGGAGGAGGTTAGTTGAGGTGGCACACTTCTACAATCCCAGCATTATTGGGGGTGGGGCAGTGGCAAGGGAACTAATTGCATTCTAGACCAGCCAGGGCTACAAAGCAAGACCCTGTCTCAAAAAATAAAACAACAACAACAAAAAAAAAAAAAACAATTAACGGGTTCCAAGATAGCCAGGGCTACACAGAGAAACCCTGTCTTGAAAAAACAAAAACAAAAAACAAATAAACAATTGTGCCAGCCACATGGCTCAGCAGATAAAGCCACCTGTCATCAATCCTGAAGATCTGGGTTGATCCCCAGGACCCACATGGTGGGAGGAAAGAATCAATTCTCACACATTGTCCTCTGATTGACACACAAGTGATTGTATACCCAAACACATAAACACACATGAGCACAAAATAAGCAAGAGCCTGGAGAAAGGACTCCACAGTTAAGAGAGCACACTGCTCTCACAGCACCCACAAGATGGCTCACAACTCCAGCTCCAGGGAGTCTGATGCCTCTGGCCTCTGCAGGAATCTACATGCACATACTGTACCCCCAACACACATACATATAGTTAAAACTAGTCTTTAAAATAAAGAGACAAGTCAGGCGTGGTGGCACACACCTTTAACCTAAGTACTTGGGAGGCAGAGGCAGGCAGATCTCTGTGAGTTCCAGGTCAGCCTGGTCTACAAAGCTAGTTCCAGGACAGCCAGGGCTGTCACACAGAGAAACCCTGTCTTGAAAAACTTAAAATTAATTAATTAATTAATTAAGAGATAAATAAATCAAATGTATTCATTAAACTCAGTCAAGCAATTTAATTTCTAAAGATGCCAGTTATGTTAGGCCACAGCTGTATCATCATTCAGGAGGCAGAGGAAGAAGGATCTTAGTTCAAGGCCAGCCTGCTCTACATAATGACACCCCCTTTCAAACAAACAGACAAACAAACCAACAAAAAATGCTGAAAATTATGAAGAAGAATTAAAATATCCCAACCAAAGCCCAGCTGGAATCCCAATAAAATCTACAGTGCTTAGGGCATATCTCATCAGTGGAGACTGACTGGTTTGTGTGGGCCATGGGCTGATCCTAGCAGTACAAACAAGAAAATGTGCTATGTCCAACTGTATCTTGGGACTGGATTAGAATGGACACTGTTGCAGCTGATCTGCTCTGTGGAGCTAGACTAGGAACCCAGGTAGTTCCTAACCACCTTTAAAATTTATTATTTTATATGGATGTGTGTTTGCCTGCATGTATGTGTGCCATGTGCATGCCCAGTGTCTGCAGAAGTCAGAAGAGGGTGTCAGATCTCCTGAAATTGTAGTTACAGAGGGTTGTGAGTCTCTCTGTGAGCTGGGAGCCAAGCCCTGGTCCTCTGGAAGAGCAAACAGTGCTCTTAATTGCTGAACCAACTTGTGAGACTGAAAGACCCTTGTGGTAATCTAATTGTACTGAAATATTATTTTGATTGTATGTTAATAAATGAAGTTGTCTGGGGGTCAGAGCTATTAGAGCCATAGCAAGAGTGTGGCGGTGGTGGCACACGCCTTTAATCCCATAAGATCTCTGTGTGTTCAGGGTCAGAGCTATTAGAGCCATAGCAAGAGTGTGGCGGTGGTGGCACACGCCTTTAATCCCATAAGATCTCTGTGTGTTCAGGGATACAGCCAGCATTGGAGACATATGCCTTTAAGACCTAGGGGGCTGTACATTCAGACAGTGACAAGGCAGTCATGTGTTTGGGTTTACAACCAATGAGAAGGCAGAACAACATACTATAAAAAAACAAGCCGACAGGAAGTAGGTCTCTTTTCGCGAAGCTGGGACAGCAGAAGGAAGGGTGAGATTTAGCTCTGAGCTCTGACCTCTCGACTTTCTCTTTTACATTGTTTCTGTGTTTCTTATTTAATAAGACGGTTGGTTACATCAACAACCCTAATCCTTCAGGTTTACACCCCCCAAGCCCCAGGAAAATGAGGAACTAAAAATCTAGTTCCAAGGGCAAGCTGACTCAACCATTGCTCAATCACCCCTGCCACAGTGTAACAATGTAAAGAGATTTCTATTAAGAGATGTGCTCAACTGTGACTGGGATAATTACAAGTGTTCCAGGAAAGACCACTGTAACCTTTGTGTAACTCTCACTCCCACCCTGATACCCACCTTGAGGTTTCGGGAAGAATGTGCATGCAGACGGACATGACTGTACCCCCTCTGTGATCAGACCATGATCTTGAGAAATTAGCCTCTAGATATAAATCAATCAAAATGAAATTGTATGGGAATTGTAATCTTGTGGCTTTTGTGGATTTTTCCTTTACAAGTATCTATGTAGCTGCAGTAGGATGCAACTCTTGCTCTCAGGACAAGAGTAGCCCGACTGTACAGCCGCATCAATAAACCTCTTGCTGTTTGCATCAACTGGATTGGAGTCTGGGTTCTTGGGATGCCCACTCAAGAAGGTAGTACCCTGGGCCTGGGGTCTATCAAGACCAAAATAGGAACAATATACCTTTCAGGTGAAGGGTTCTTCTGTTTGCAGTTAAGACAGTCAAGAATAGGTTCCTGTTTGTCCTGAGTTAAGCCCTTGCAAGTTAAGATTTCTTTTTGCAATTACTAATAAGTTCCTGGGGCTGGAGAGATGGCTAAGAGCACTGGCTGCTCTTCCAAAGGACCTGGGTTCAATTCCCAGCTCCCACATGGCAGCTCACAACTGTCTGTAACTCCAGTTCCAGGGGATCCAATACCCTCACATAGACACGCATGCAGGAAAAATGCAGACAAAACACAAATGCACATTTAAAAAAAAAAAAAAAAGAATAAGTTCCTGTTTCTTAGATCTGTTGTAAACTGGAAAACATGTTTCTCAACCCACACTAAACTCGAAGCCCCATTCACATGATGTATATTCTTACCCATGTTCCTTCCCTTTCATTGTATTTTTCTAGCTCTTGTACATTACTCTCTCCCCGCTGTGAACACCTTACCTCCCTTATATAAAGGCCAACAGGGCTGCGCTCTCAAATCCTGATTCAGAGTAAGACAGCCCCCGGCCAGTCCTGAGTGCACTCCAAAATACAGTTTGCTTTAACTGGACCCTCGTGGACGTGGTCTCTTCACGTCACAATTCTCAGGTTTCACATACTCCAGGCCCCAAACACTATCTCTCTCTCTCTCTCTGTCTTTTTTTTTTTTTTTTTGGTTTTTCGAGACAGGGTTTCTCTGTGTAGCTTTGTGCCTTTCCTGGAACTCACTTTGTAGCCCAGGTTGGCCTCAAACTCACAGAGATCTGCCTGCCTCTGCCTCCCGAGTGCTGGGATTAAAGGCATGCACCACTACCACCCGGCATCTTTTTGTTTTTTCAAGACACAATTTCTCTGTGTAGTCCTGGCTGTCCTGGAACTCGCTCTGCAGAGATCCACCTGCCTCTTGAGTGCAGATTAAAGGTATGCACCACCACCACCACCACCAGGCTCCTAAAACCTTTGTCAACGTACAGGTCCCCTAAGCAGCAGGTGTGGCCATATCTAGGGAGATGTTAGAAATGCAAATTCCCCTGAAATCCATGTTTCTCAGAATTGGGTGTTGGGGATGGGTCTGTTTAACCCCAGCACTATGGAGGCCGAGGCAAGTGGAACTCTAGAATGTGAGTTCTAGGTCAGTCTGGTTTACAAGATAAGTTCCAGGGGAGGAGAGTCACAAGCTACAACTTGATGAGACCCTGTCTCAAAATGTAAAGGCCTAGACTTGACTTTACAGGCTCCATCTTAGGGCAGGGCCACCATCTCAGACCACCTTCTGTACTCAGTTCCAGGAAGGACCTCAGGAATGTGCCATGACAACTTGAACAGATACAGAGCAATATCCTCCTACAGACATCCTGTCTGCAGTTTATGGTCCTTGAAGATATCTGATAATCCTACTAAGCAGTCCAGATAATCCTGTTCTAACCCAATGGTTTCATATGTGGTTTCACGCCCAAAGTCTAGACCAATAGTTTCAAAAAATCACCTTGCCCCATGTCCCTTCTACCCAATCCCAAATTGCCAATTCCCGGCTTGTGGTTTTTTTCTATAAAAACCTTCTATGCCTGGGCTTGTGGCTGCCACCACATTTCCTTCCATCTGCTGTTTGGTGGCCCAGGTTGAACCTGAATAAAAGGATCCTTATGTGCTTGCATCGGAAACCGGCTCCTTGGTGGTCTCTGGGGCTTTCTCGAAATGGATACAACAAAAACAAAACAAAATAAGAATTGTTTTGATGAAGAAAAGGAGAGGAGGATGAAGGAGAAACGGGTGCGGCTCAGAGGCAGAGGGCTGGCCTAGACAATGGAGGCTCTGGATTCTCTATTCCCAGCACAGAAGGAATGCAGAAAAAGAACAATAACTAACTAAAAAACGAGCATGCTGGGAGTGTGTTCAAGGGAGCCCAGTCGAGAAACTGTTGACATGACTGCTGCTCCCATGATGTAAGGAAGGTTTTCATCGTGCACAAGAGAGAGAAAATAGCAGCGTCTGGAAGGGTCCATGGTGGAGAGAAAAGGAAGCCAAGTGGACATGGCCAGGGCTATGCAGGAGGAGGGGAAATGGGAGGAGATAGGGAACAGAGAGAGCACAGTGACAACAGCAGGGGGCAGGGGAACCTTGCTTTATACCGAGAACAAATAGGTACCTGGGAGGAGGGAGGCCTAGGGAGGCTGGTGTCGACTTTCAAATGTCTCACAAGTGCTTGTGACTAGGGACTGAGGGAGCCTGGAGGCCAGCATGGCACAGATGTCCCTTTGGAAATGACTCCTTTGTCAACCGGAAACTGGTTTCACAAGTTCCTGAGGAATGCTGGCTTTTATCTGACTTCCACAAATCCTTCTATAGTACATACATAGCTGAAATGGGCCTAGACTCACTCAATTTTTGGACTGAGTCAGTGGGCCTGCCCTTTTGGGGAGTGAGGAATGGGGTACCCTTTGGACCTGGCAGTGAGCAACTACAGTCTATATATAGTCTTAGCTACTAGGGAGGCTGAGGCAGGAGGATCACTTGAGCCCATGAGTTCAACAGCAGACTGGGTAATTGTCTTGAAACAAAACAAAATAAATAACTGCTCCTGGCCATAGTGTTTTTCCCCCCAGAGATCTTTCTTTCTTTCTTTCTTTCTTTCTTTCTTTCTTTCTTTCTTTCTTTCTTTCTTTCTTTCTTTCTTCCTTCCTTCCTTCCTTCCTTCCTTCCTTCCTTCCTTCCTTCCTTCCTTCCTTCCTTCCTTTCTTTCTTTTTTTGGACAGAGTTTTCTCTCTATAGCCCTGGCTTTCCAGGAACTTGCTCTGTAGACCAGGCTGGCTTCAAACTCAGAGATCTGACTGCTTTTGCCTCTGAGTGCTGGGATTAAAGGGATGCCTACACCACCATCATCCAGACTGGTTTTTCTTAATTAAGCTACTAAAGGACTGTGCTGGCTAGTCTTGGGTCAACTTGAAACACAAGCTAGAGTTATCTGAAAGGTGGGAACCTTAACTGAGAAAAATGCCTCCATAAGATGTGGCTGTAGGGCATTTTCCTAACTACTGATGGATGGGGAAGGGCCTAGTCCATTGTGGGTGGTGTCATCCCTGGGCTGGTCATCTCTGGTTCTATAACAAAGCAGGCTGAGCAAGCCATGGGGAGCAAGCCAGTGAGCAGCACCCTTCCACGGCCTCTGCATCAGCTCCTGCCTCAGGTTCCAGCCCTGCTTGAGTTCCTGTCCTGGCTTCCTCCAATGAAGGACTATGATCTGGAAGTGTAAGCCAAATAAACCCTTTCCTCCCCTGTAGTAGGAATCTTAAAAGTTCTTATTAATAAAATCAAACCCGAGGCCAGTTATTGGGGTCAATGCTGGTAGATCAGAGAGACAGAACAAGCCACAGCTATCTCACCTTGCCAATTTCTCAGCTGGTCCTGTTTCCTCAGACTGGAGGCCTCTGAGTACTCATCCGGAATGGGTCTCAGCTGAACTGTGCTGCTCGAAAGCCTGAAGCTTAACCAGCCACATGCCTAACCAGCCAAATGCTTAAACAGCCAAATGCTTCTAGTTTCTGGTCCTCATGCCTTATATATCTTTCTGATTTCTACTACCACTCCCTGGGATTAAAGGCTGGCTTTCTGGGATTAAAGGTGTGTGTCACCATGCTTGGCTATTTCCAATGTGGCCTTGAACTCACAGAGATCCAGAGGTATTTCTATCTCTGGAATGCTAGGATTAAAGGTGTGAGTGCCACCATTTTCTAGCCTTTGTATTTAGTGGCTGTCTGTTCTCTGACCCCAGATAAATTTATTAGAGTACACAATATTTTGGGGAACACAATACCACCACACTCCCCAAGTTGCTTTTTAGTCATGGTGTTTTGCCGCAGCAATAGACACCTTAACTAAGACAGGGACTTTTGCCCTTCTCCCACTTTCATAGACATTTAAACAGAAAACTCAAAGAAGGGAAGATGGAAGGGCAGAGAAAAGGGAAACAGAAGGGGAGAGGCACCCTCCCCATCCACCTCACTTCCACATTCTTCTTTTGGGTACCATGTATTAATGTCTCATTCTTTTCTTAGGGGTCCAATTCTTTCAGGCTTTAGCCATTGTAAAATTTCCTTTTTTTTTTTTTGTCCTTTCTTGTAGACCCCTCTGTTTCCCTGAAGTTCATAGATATTGAATTCTACTGTTCCCGGCCTTGCTTTCTCTTGAGAGAATCCACTGTATCTTGGGTGAAAAAGAGATCCTAGCAGATGTTTCCCCTGCCAAAAGTCAGGAATATCATGTGCTTAGTAGACATATTCACTTATTTATGTATGTGTGGGAGTGTGGGGGGGAGGGAGAGAAAGGAGGGGGAGGAGAAAGAAAAAAAGAGGGGGGGAGAGAGGAGAGAAAGGGAGAGAGAGAGAGGGAGAGGAAAGAAAGAGGAGAAGGGAGGGAGAGAAAGAGGAAAGGGAGAGAGAGGGAGAGGAAAGAAAGGAAAGGGAGAGAAAGGAGAGGAAAAAGAGGGAGGGGAGAGAGGAGAAAGAGAAAGAAGAGGGAGGAGAGAGAGAGAGAGAGAGAGAACTACATCATTCATGTGGAGACCAGAGGACAATGTTCAGGCATTGATCCCAGCCTTCTGCTGTGGTGAGCCTGGTGTCTCTAGTCCACAGGCTGCGGTACTTCTGAGTAACTGGCCTGGGAGTGTAGATGTAACCAACCGTCTTATTAAATAAGAAACACAGAAACAATGCAAAGAAGAAAGCCAAGAGATCAGGGCTAAGAGCCTTACCCATATGCTGCAGCTAGCCTCTTCAGCCAAGAGACATACTTCCTGTGTGTTTGTCTTTATATAGACTTTCTGTTCTGCCTTCTCATTGGTTGTAAACCCAACCACATGACTGCCTCATCAGTGCCTGTCTGTACAGACCTCCAGGTCTTCTATGGTTGGTATTGAGATTAAAGGCATGTGTCTCCAATGCTGGCTGTGTCCTTGAACACACAGAGATCTACCTAGCTCTGCCTACCGAGTGCTGGGATTAAAGGTGTGCACCACCACTGCCCAGCTTTTGCTATGGCTCTAATAGCTCTGACCCCCAAGCAACTTTATTTATTAACATACAAATCACATTTTAGTACAAATAAAATATCACTATACGGGAGCTTCTGGTGTCCCCACATAGTTGTGCTGAGATTTTAGGCTTTTGGTCTTCTGTGGGGAGTTTGCCTATTGACTTTTCACAGCACTTTTCACACTCCTTGTCCAAAGCCTAGTGACATGAAAATGAAAAGAAAACTCACCCTTGACAACCAGGTCTACCTGCTCAGAGTCCAGAGATGTTTAAGGGCACTGGTGTGTGTTCTGATTTTCTTAAAAATAAATTCATGGGCTGGGGAGATAGCTCAGAGGTTAAGAGCACTGGTTGTTCTTCCAGAGGTCCTGAGTTCAATTCCCAGCAACCACATGATGGCTCACAACCATCTACAATGAGATCTGGTGCCTTCTTCTGGCCTGCAGGCTGAACACTCACTGTATACATAATAAATAAATCTTTAAAAAAATCGATTATTTAAAAATAAATAAATAAATTCATAAACTTTATTGTTATTGTATGTATGAGTGTGCATGCTTGTGTGCCATGAAATGTGTGTGGAGACCAGAGAATAATTTTGTGGACATGGTGCTCTCCTTGGAACATTATGTGGGTTCTTGCGTAGAACTCAAGCCAGACAAGTGTTTTTATCTGTTGAGCCATCTCCCACCCCTACACATCCCTCTACTCTCATGGGATGTGGTGGTTTCTTGTTATCCTTCTCCTTTTCCATAACAACCCAATGAACACAGCTGCCTAGAAGCTGTGTTTGTGTGAAGGGCTTCACAGACTGTGGGGGACCAGCCCCCACTTTTATGGCCAGGGTACTCTTGAGCGGGGAAAAGTGGGAAATATTTAGATAGAAAGAGATACCTAGATGAGGAGAGGAAAGACAGAAACACAGGATAGCCTCGAGAGGGCCTGGGTCCAAACCCACCAGGGTTTATTCAAACTTTATTCCAAAGGGCTTTTTATAACAATGCCCAGAGGCAAGGCAAAAAGATCTCCCCCTGCTAGATACAACCAAGTGTAGACCCTTTCAAACACCTGGTACCCAGGCCCGTGGTCCAATCATCCTCTTATGCAGTCCTGCTGGGTACAGCCACTAGGAAACCTCGGTGGGCTCCAACAAGGGACCCTTGAAGATGTGCCTCAAATTCTAGTCTAGTCACCAGGATGGAGAAGGACAAAAATTGGGGGAGGGGAGCATGAAAGAGAGAGAGAGGGTCCTCACCTCCACATCCAGTTGAAGCCTCTTACCTGTTGTGGAATAATTCTTTGGTATGCTGTGAAGATGTTTTGCTCTCATTGGTTTAATAAAGAGCCAACTGGCCAATAGCTAGGCAGGAGAGTCAGACTGAGAGAACTCTGGGAAAAAAGGGGGAAGAGTTGCCTACCAGGCAGATGCAGAGGAAGCTAGAGATGAACATGCCATGGTGAAAAAAGGTACCACCACGTGGTAGAGTGTAGATAAGAAATATGGGTTGATTTAAGTTGAAAGAGCCAGTTAGTAACAAGCCTAAGCTATTGGCTGAGCACTTATAATTAATAATTAGTCTCTGTGTCATTTACTGGGGAGCTGGTATGTCACTGTGGGGGTGCTGGAGAAGGAGCTCAGAGTCCTATATAATGATCCATAGGCAGCAGAAGAGACTGTGCCACATTGGGTGAGGTCTCCACTTGAGCATAGGAGACCTCAAAGCCCACCCCAACAAAGACACACTTCCTCCAACAAGGCCATATCTACTCCGACAAGGAAGGCCACAACTCCTAATAGTGCCACTCACTATGAGCCAAGCATTCAAACACAGGAGTCTATGGGGGCTATACCTATGCAAATGCAAACCACCACATTGTCCATGCATGATTGGATGACCCCATGCCTGTGTGCATTTGGGTGGGCAGCACTAATTGGACTGAAAAGGAAAAGGACATGAAGGTAGGAGACAGAAGTGTTGCAGGGGGCATCTTGAGGAAAGTGGTGGGGTGGATATAATCAGGATAAACTGCATACATGAATAGAATTTTTAATAGCGAAACAAGCAAAAGATACAACCGAGGAAGCGGGGGAGGGAAGGAAGGAAGGCGAATTCCAGAGCGGTCACCACCTGCTGGAGCTCTCCCCTTCGAGCCACAAACCTGCAGTTTTCTAGGAATCTCCCCATTCCCACATGTGCTATACTCATTGTGCAACCCTGCTGGCTTCTGGATCATTCCATCCACGGATCTCTAGAGCCATCTCACTCATCTCTCTTATTGGAGGGAGAGAGAAGGGAGAAGAGCTTTTTTAGCAATCTTCTGAGATGTCACCTGACAGCCACCAAAAGGGTTATACGTCAAATGTTAAGACGGTTGTTTCCTCTTTTATGGGGAAACTGAAGTACCCTTGGGCACATCTCACTCCCCACCCTCACACACTTGGGAGACACACATACACACACACACACACACACACATACAAACATATTCGCGCACACACACACACACTAAAAGCATAAATAATAAAATTTTAGAAGCAGGGCAGTGGTGGCTCCACATCTTTAATCCCAGCACTCAGGAGGCAGAGGCAGGTGAATCTCTGTGAGTTCTAGGCCAGCCTGGGCTACAGAGCAGGTTGCAGGAGCCAGAGCTACACAGAAAAACCTGTCTCAAAAAACAGCAACAGCAAAGTAACATGAATAGTAGAGCTAGGTTTTTGTTTTGGTTTGGTTTTTCAAGACAGTGTTTATCTGAGTAGCCCCGGCTCTCCTGTAACTTGCCCTGTAGATCAGGCTGGACTCAAATTCAGATCTGCCTGCCTCTGCCTCCGAGTGCTGGGATTTAAAAGCATCCACTAGGGGCCTGGAGAGATGGCTCAGAGGTTAAGAGCATGGGCTGTTGTTCATCCCAAGGTCCTGAGTTCAATTCCCAGGGACCACATGGTGGCTCACAACCATCTGTAATTTGATCTGGTGCCATCTTCTGGTGTGTAGATAGAATATTGTATACATAATAAATAAATCAATAATAAATAAATCAATCTTTAAAAAATAAAAATAAAAAATAAAAGCATCCACTACCATGTCCGGCTGAGCTAGGTCATTTTAAATCAAGTCTATGGAAATTTATCTAGAGGGCAGGAGAGTTGACTCAGTGTTTAAGAGCATCGGCTGTTCTTCCGAAGGCCCCAGACTCGATTCTGAGCACCCACATGACAGCTCACAACTGTAGCTCCAGTTCCAGGGGATCTGAGACATATGCATTGCAGGCAAAACACCCATACATGGAAACCTAAATAAAAACAAAGCTTTAGCCAGGCGGTGGTGGCACACACCTTTAATCCCAGCACTTGGGAGGCAGAGCCAGGTGGATCTCTGTGAGTTCCAAGCCAGCCTGGTCTACAGAGTGAGATCCAGGACAGGCACCAAAACTACACAGAGAAACCCTGTCTTGAAAAACAAAACAAACAAACAAAAAAAAAAACCAACAACAACAGCAAAACAAAACAAAACAAAAACAACAAAAACCAAACAAAACAAAAAACTTTAAAGTTTATCTAGAATTTAAGTGAGCAAATCCATTTCTTACTGCACACATAGACTGTAGATAAAGACACAGGCAGCCGGTGTGGCTGCGGTTCTAAACTCCCTCCGCAGAGGAGTAAGTGTGAGTATGGAGATCTGAGAACAACTTGCAAGCGTCAGTTTTCTCCTACCGTGTGGGTCCTGGACATTGAACTCAGTTATTGGGCTTGCTGAGCCCTCTTATTGACCCCAAACGCCATTTTCCAACTACCAGCAGGAGTAACAATCGAATAATCTCTAAAAATAAACGGAGAGTGTTGACACTCTAGACTGCTGGAGGAAACAGATAACGGCCATGTGTCTTTGCGGCCCTCCTGTTCTTCCTACTCATTCTACAGCTTTCACGGAGTGGTGGTGTGCAAAGAATCTGCTGGTCTGTTCGCCCTAAGGAGTAAAGGACGCAGAATGTCGTTTGTACACTTTTGGGCAGATCTCACCGTTCAGAAGACTCAGTGTCATCAAGCCTTAGCCTCCTTTTCACAGTAACAGCTTTTGCTCGTGTTTTAGAATTCCCTTTCTATTGAGTTATTCAGGGCTTTCAATGTATTTTTAGACACTAGTATGGCTGGTTTGCAAATATTCCCTCCTTCCTGTGTAGCTTGTCTTTTTATCTTTACTTCAGGGGAATCTTTCAAAGGCAAGATATTTATTTCCACACAGCAGGCTGGGCGGTGGGTCCTTCCAGGCTCTAGCACAGTGCTGGGGGTTGGGAAGTGGAGGGGGTGGGGGCTGGGCAGGGGGTGCGGCGGGGTGCCGGGGGAAGCAGGAGGTGGATCAGAGGAAGGGTCCGAGGGTGGAGGAAGAAGAACAGGAGAAAGGCGGCGAGAGAGAAGATACAACCAGAGGGCACCGGGGACAAATTCTGAAGCTGAGCCACCTTTCCCACAGCTCAGAAAGTGAAGCGTGCAGCGGCTGCGGCTTCTCAGGGGAGCCCACCTCTGCACCCCAGGAGCGCGGGAGGCACCAGCCCAGGGCACTGATCTGGCCACACAGATGTTCCCACGCCAAGCCTTCTCAGTCCGGGTTCCACTCAGGGGCTGCCTTTGTAGGGACCCAGAGCAGGGGCTCCCTGTGGGGGTCCCGGTGCGGCTCAGTCCCCATCTAGCTGTGGGCCACGTGGCCAGCCTCTAATCATTAGTT
This sequence comes from Peromyscus leucopus, assembly GCF_004664715.2. Classification (NCBI taxonomy): domain Eukaryota; kingdom Metazoa; phylum Chordata; class Mammalia; order Rodentia; family Cricetidae; genus Peromyscus; species Peromyscus leucopus. Next base: position 72,543,101 of record NC_051073.1, on the reverse strand, counting down.
CACAGCAGTCGAGCATGTCTCGGCTGCAGCCCAATCCTCTGCCCTTTGGGCCCCTTTCCCAGCTAGGCCGGCCCTTCTAGCCTGGTTGTGCCCCCACCGCTAAAGGATAGATGGAAGATACCAAACAGAAAACTGGCTTCTTGGGTGTCTTCTGGCCCCAGGCTCAACGCCCAGCCCTGCTAGCTAGCCCCAACTCCTTGCCTTCTTCCAACTTGCATGCAGACAGAGCGTTTGAGCATTGAACATATCAGCGAGCGTGGCTCCTAGTGCTGCTGTATCTGGCCCAGCCAGCACCTTGGGACCATCAGCTATTCTCAGTCCCATCCCTCATCCGCACAAACCATGGTTGTGAGTTCTCTGTGTGTCCCAGTTGCACAATCTTCCTACCTTTGGCGGGGTGGGGGATGGGTGGTGTGTGTGTGTGTGTGTGTGTGTGTGTGTGTGTAGAAGAGGGACAAGCAAAGTTTATTTTTTTATTTTTAATTTCTGAAACTTTATTATAACCAGACACAAAGACTATACAACTCAATGACCTATACAATTGGAGCAGACATTTTGAACAGAAGCAGGGGAGCTTCACATTGATTTTACACTTCACTATCAAATATATTTTTATATACTCATCCACCACCCAAAACAAAAACAACAACAACAAAATTACAGCGGAGTTAGAACTAGAAAAGCAATTACCCTTATTATATCTTCCTTGTGGAACATGTGTTTAATACTTGAATTTGGTTTTTGTTTGTTTGTTTTGTTTGTTTTTGTTGTTGTTTTCGAGACAGGGTTTCTCTGGGTAGCCCTGCTTGTCCTTGAACTTGAAAGGACCAAGCAGATGCCATAACAGGCTGCTCAGTCTTCTCTCAGAGATCAGGCCTCAATTTCAGTTGCCTGAGACTTGAGCAAGCAGTCTCTGGGAGGGCTGTGAACAAAAGACATAGTCCTTGCAGTAGCTCCCTTTCTGTGCCTACTCTGACTGCTCAAAGTTCAGCCAGATGTTTACTGTCTGGGACCCCTCACCAACTTACAGCTATGTGCATGAGTTAAGGACAGAGCCTGGACCACTGAGCCAACCTCCACAGTCGGTACGTGCTAGGCCAGCCAGCCCCCATGGCGGCTCAAGGACAAAGCCTGGGACTTGTCCTGGACAGCCCCCAAAATGATAATTGTAACCCCAACCAGTAAATTCAAAGGTTACATACCCTCACCCAATTAAAAGAGAACAGAGATAAAAATAAACCAATCCAAGTTGCAAAACCCCCAACCCCACCCCCCCAACTGCCCTGGAGGGCTGTGGTTTTTGCCTTGAAATAGCTAGCCTCACAAAGAAAGAGCAACTCCTCCCTGCCTCACTGTATTGGGTGTAGGAACAAGTTCCCTGTCGAGACTTGTATCTACAGAATAAACCTTGCTGTTGCATTCTGGACATCCACGGTCTTCAATGGTCTCTTTGGGGTCGTGATCTGGGTATAACAAATTTACTCAGTAGACTAGGCTGGTCTCAAACTCAGAGATTTGCCTGCCCCTCTGCCTCCTGAGTGCTGGGATTAAAGGCATGCGCCGCTGCTGCTGCTGCTGCCGCCGCCGCCGCCGCCGCCGCCGCCGCCACCCGGCCAGTATTTATTTTGTTCTATTTTTTTTAATGCCAAATGCCGGTTATTGAAGGAGGGAGGAGCTCTTAAATATGGGCTTACAGCACAACAAGAGAACCCCAGAGGGCAGAAGTTCCCTACCTATGTTTTACAATCTTGCATCTAAGCTGCTAATGCCTGCCCATTATGCAGGATACACAGACAAGGAACTTCCCTTAAGCATTCAGGAGGGTGAAACCCTGCAGGGAATTAGCATAGGGAGGACATCAAGGTCAAGGTCGTCAAGCAAGGCAACAGCTACCCAAAATGGGGGGCCAGGCCCCTACGGGTCCCCCCTTTACAAAAAATGAGCTTCTGACTTAGGCTGTGTGGGATGTCAGCAGGACACCTTACCCATCATGGAGACGCCTGCCTTTATTTTATTTTTTAAGAAAACAAAACAAGGATAACCTGAAAATCCAAGAAGGACTATTACAGCAAGTAAGGAAAGGGATGGGTGGAGAGCAAAAGTGGGGGGTTTTAAGGGGGATACTGCCATGCAGAAACCAGAGACACAGACTGTGAGTGAATTTGGGGAAGACAGAGGAACTCCGAAGTAGAGAGCTGCTTTTGTTGGGCTGGAACTCTGAGCTGGCAGTCCGCATTTCAGTGTCGGTGTTCTGGAATAGTTGCAGTTGGGATTGCCTGTGGCTAGCAGTAGTCTGGCCCCGAGGCAAGGACAGTCTCAGAAATGCTGAGCATGACCACCCACCCACGGTACACTGGCATCTGCATTTTGTAACTAGGGTTTTGTTAAGAATAACTCTTCAGGACAGGCGCAAAGCTACACAGAGAAACCCTGTCTCAAAAAACCAAAAAAAAAAAAAAAAAAAAAAAAAAAAAAAAAAAGAATAACTCTTTTGACAAGGTAATGATCCTGCCTGAAGACAGTGGTGACTATGCCCTGAACATAGCCTTGTTTTGAGGTCAGAGTGCAAACAAAAGTTTTTAACTTTAAGGATCAGTCCAAGTTATCACCCCACTCATCACCAACACACACACACACACACACACACACACACACACACACACACACACACACACACTTGCTCAAGCTGGTTTTGGATTCTCAGTCCTCCTGCCTCAGTTTCCCTATGGTGGGATTACAGGAGAGACTGACTCAGAACTACATGTCAAGTGGAAACTTCGTTCTAATACATTGACTGGGAACTAAACAAGTAATTCTAAAAAACAAAACAAAAAACCAAAACACTTTCTTTTCATTATTATTAACTTTTTTTTTGTTTTTGTTTTTGTTTTTGTAGACAGGATTTCTCTGTAGCTTTGGAGCCTGTCCTGGACTAGCTCTGTAGTCCAGGCTGGCCTTGAACTCACAGAGATCCACCTGCCTCTGCTCCTGAGTGCTGGTATTACAGGCGTGCGCCACCAGCGCCCAGCTATTATTAACATTTTTAATAGACAAGATCTCTCTCTATAGAACAGACTGAGGCTATTCGAACTCACTGTGACTCTGGCCCCGTAAGAAGATGGGAGATCTATGCAGCAAACAGTACCTATTGTCAGAATCACTTAAAATACACCAGTGGTTTTGCTGTTGTTGCTGTTGCTTTGTTTTTTTGAGACAGGGTTTCTCTGTGTAGCCCTGGATGTCCTGTAACTCACTCTGTAGACCAGGCTGGCCTCGAACTCAGAGATCTGCCTGCCTCTCTGTCCTCAGTGCTGGGATTAAAGGAATGTTCCACTAACTCCAGCTTGTTGTGCTTTTTAACAGTTGTTACAGGGGTCATCTTACCCACCTGGCAGAATTTTGTTTTCCTGATAATGGCAAACAGACTTAATGATGGTTGTGATTCTGCTCTGCCCCACATGAGCTGCCCATGAGAAATTTGTCTTTAGTATGGGAATCAGGGACTATGTGGTGTTAGGTCCCCTTTGTGATGGCAATGGTCAATCTTTTTCTTTTTTCTTTTCTTTCTTTTTTGGTTTTTTGAGACAGGGTTTCATTGTGTAGCCCCGACTGTCCTGAAACTCACTCTATAGACCAAGTTGGCCTTGAATTCACAGAGATGCCTCCTGAATGCTGGGATTAAAGGCATGCACCACCACTGCCCAGCCTTCCAACAGTTTCTTAAATGACCCTAAGTATATGCTTGTCATCTTTTTTTTTTTTTTAAGAGTTTATTAGGGGTTTACAACTTCAGAGGGTAAATCCATGACCATCATGGTGGGGAGCATGGCAGCAGGCAGGAAGGCAGGTGTGGCACTGGAGCAGTAGCTACAGGTCATGTCCTTATCCATAAATGAGGGACAAAGAAAAAGCTAAACTGGAAATAGCACTGGGTCTTGAAGAATCAAAGCTCGTCCCTATGACACACCTCCTCCAACAAGGCCATGCCTCCTAATCCTTCCCAAATAGTTCCACCAACCGGGTGTAAGGATTCTGTCCTTGATTACGTCATCAACCTGCGAGGGTGTCCCAGCCTAAAAAGCAGGTGGGCCCCCTGTGCGTCCCTCTCTTTTCTTTCCACTCCTTCCTTCTGTCTGTCCTCCCTCTCTCTCTCTCCCTTCCTCTCCCTCCCCCCCCCCCTCAATAAAGCTCTAAAAAGGTAACCATGGCTGTGATTCTTCCAACCAGCTCTCCTCTGCCAGCATGGCCACTGCAGGAGGCGTCCAGTCACGAGGAGCGCCCCGTTTAACCAACACTGGGGACTAAGCATTCAAATATGAGTCTGTGGGGGCCGTTCTCATTCAAACCACCAAAGTAACTGTTCAGAATAATTATTAGTTATTATAATTAGTAAAATAGACAATGGAGCTATATGTTCTTCATTTCTTTCTGGAACTGGGAACTCAAAATTATAAAAATGACACAGTAGTAACAATTTCAGAACTGAAAAATACACTAACCAAAAGAATCCTATGGTTAGTTTAACAGAAGATTAGAAATGGCTAAAGAAAGAATGAGTGAACTGGAGAGGTCTGAAGAAACTATTTAGGATGAAGACAAAATAAAAAGAGAAATATGAGAGGAGCTGGGGAGCTGGCTTAGCAATGAAAGTGCTTGATGGCAAGAATGAGGGTGGCATTTGGACCTCAGAAGCTCATTTAAATGTCTGGTGGGGCCGGGTGGTGATGGCGCACGCCTTTAATCCCAGCACTTGGGAGGCAGAGCCAGGCAGATCTCTGTGAGTTCGAGGCCAGCCTGGACTACAGAGGGAGTTCCAGGAAAAGGTACAAGACTACACAGAGAAACCCTGTCTCGAAAAGAAGAAAAAGAAAAAGAAAAAAAAAAATGTCTGGTGGGCACAGTGCCCTACATATATATAAATCTGTGCCTAGGTGGTAGAGACAGAGGATCCCCAGAGCAAGCCGGCTAGCAAAACTAGCTATATCAGTGAGTACTGAGTTTGAATGAGAGACCATGCCTCAATAAATAAAGTGGAAGAGCAATTGAGGATTATTCTGGGCATCAACCTGTGGCCTCCACATGTATGCCCACCCAGGTACGAGCGCGCGCGCGCGCGCACACACACACACACACACACACACACACACACACACACACACACACACACACGGGTTGGGAGGAATAATAAAATAAAATTAAGGGTTGGAGATTTAGTTTAGTGGTAGAGCGCTTGCCTAGCAAGTGCAAGGCCCTGGGCTTGGTGTCAGCTCTGGGGAAAAAAAAAAGAAAAGAAAATTTAAAAAGAAATTGACAAGAGAATTGAGAATTCTGTAAGACCATCTTAATGTTGATCTTTGGAATCTAATCTGAGGAGGAAGAGAAGTGGGAGAAGAGAGGCCTTGATGAAGGTGCTGGGCAGTAGGAAAGTCATGAAATTAACAGAATTGGGGGGTACTAAGAAAGTGACAGGTTTAGATTGAAAGACCCTAACCACCCTTCAGGCTTACACCCCCAAGTCCCAGGAAATGAGAAACTAAAAATCTAGTTCCAAGGGCAAGCTGACTCAATCATTACTCAACCACCCCTGTAACAATGTAACAATGTAAAGAGATTTCTATTAAGAGATGTGCTCAACTGTGACTGGGATAGTTGCAAGTGTTCCAGGAAAGACCACTGTGACCTTTGTGTAAACTCCACTCCCGCCCTGATACCCCTCCCCCTTGAGGTTTCAGGAAGAATGTGCATGCGGATGTGACTGTACCCCCTCTGTGATCAGACCATGATCTTATGAAAATAGCCTCTAGACATAAATCAATCGAAACTAAATTGTATGGGAACTGTAATCTTATGGCTTTTGTGGGTTTTTCCTTTAAAAGTAGCCATGTGATTGCAATAGGCGAGACTCTTGCTCTCTGGAGCTGAGTTAGCCCAACTGTACAGCCGCAATAAACCTCTTGCTGTTGCATCAACTGGACTAGAGTCTGGGTTCTTGGGGCGCCCACTTGAGACCCTAGATTTTGGGGTCTATCAAGATGAGCTGAAAGGGTGGGAGGTGGAAGCAAGTGTCAGGTTTTTTTTTTTTTTTTTGAATGCTGAATGCCATTTATTGAAAGAGGGAGGAGGTCTTAAATACCGACTTACAGCCCAATGGGAGAACCCCGGAGGGCAGAAGTTCCCTACCTATGTTTTACAATCTTGCATCTAAGCTGTTAATGCCCATTATGCAGGATATACAGACAAGGAACTTCCCTAAAGCATTCAGGAGGGTGGAACCTGGCAGGGAATTAGCATAGGGAGGACATCAAGGTCAAGGTCAGCAAGCAAAGCAACAGCTACCCAAAGGAGGAGGGGGGCACCAGGGCCCTACAGGCCCCCTCTTTTGCTAAAAAATGAGCTTCTGACTTAGGTTGTGTGGGACGTCAGCAGGTCACCTTACCCGTCATGGAGACGCCTGCCCAGGCCACACAGGCGCTCTCTCTTAGGTTGGTAAGCGCCCCCCAGGCAGCCTGTCATACTACATATTTATATAAAACTAACCATCAGAAATGATGGTTATAAGATCAAGTACTGATTAGCTGTGAAAATTCTGATATGCTCTGTGTCCTGAAATTGAGATTTATTTATATAAAAATAATTAAGTTCATCCATTTTTTATTTTATTTACTTATTCATTTATTTGTTTGTTTGTTTTTCGAGACAGGGTTTCTCTGTGTAGCCCTGGCTGTCCTAGAATTTGCTCTGTAGATCAGGCTGGCCTCCATCTCAGAGATCTGCCTGCCTCCTGAGTGCCTATGACACCACCACCCAGCTTTATTTAACTACCTTTATCTTTGACTAAAAAAAAAAATAAAAAAAACCCCAAATCTTGGTTTGTTGTTTCCGCTTCAGTAAATTTCAAACGCTATTTTTTGCTTTTTTTGAATGATCGCAAATACTATAAATAGAAGCAAACAAAGCCTTTCCCCCAAATTTAATAATGTTTTCTCTTCTTCCTTTTTGTTTTTATTTCTTTCTTTTTCTTTTCTTCCTTCTTTTTTAAACCAGGGTCTCACTCTATAGTTAGCTCAGAACTGGCTATGTAGACCAGACTGGATTTGAAATCACAGAGATCGTGTCTCCACTTCTTGAGTGCTGGGATTAAAGACGTTCACCACCACACCTGGCTCTGCTTTCCTTCTATTTAATATTTAGAAAGTCATTCAAGGGCTAGAAGGCCATGCAGGTGAAGCTTCCTGGAATCAAACCTGAGGACCCGAGTTCAACACCCAGGATCCATGTGGTGGAAAGAGCACTAACTCCTACAGGTTTTCCTCTGACCTCTACATATGAGATGTGGCTCTTCCTCCTTCCCCAAATAAGCACACGTTAAAAATGTAAACCAATTATTTTATCTATCTATTTATTTATTTATTTAAAACATTTTAAAATGTACTTATGGTATGTGTGTGTGTGATGCAGTGTGTGTGGTGTGTGTATGTGTGTGTGATGTGTGTGGTGTCTGTATGTTTGTGTGATGTAGTGTGTGTGGTATCTGTTTGTGTGATGTAGTGTGTGTGTTGTGTGTATATGTGTGTGATGTAGTGTGTGTTGTGTTGTGTGTGGTGTGTGATGTGTGTGTGTGTGATGTAGTGTGTGTGTTGTATGTGTGTGTGATATAGTATGTGGTGTGTGTGTGGTGTGTGATATAGTTATGTGGTGTGTGATATAGTGTTTGTAGTGTTTGTGTGAGTGTGGGGTGTGTGTGTGTGAAGATGGGCATGAGTGTGGAGGTCAGAAGACAGCTTTCAGGAATCTGTAAACGCCTTCCACCTTGTTGGGGCCAGGTCTCCTGGTTTCTCCTGGCTGTGCACTCCAGCACAGCTGGCAGGTAGGCTGTTTCTGGCAATTCTCCTGTCTCTGGAAGTCGGACTGCTGGGATTGCAGATGCATGTCACCACACCCAACTTTTAAAGTGTGTTCTGACCACCAGAACTCAGGTCATCAGGCTTGTGCCCCCAGCTGAACCATCTGGGCCCAGCTGTTTCCTCATTAACAGTAACACTAAATTCCTGCAGGTCAGTGCTCTGTCCTCCTGGGACCCAAAATTCTACCTCCGTGAAAAAAGCATATTATCTACCGACACTTACAACTGTTAGGTGATCTAACTACACTGGTAAAGCAGTTGTGGTGGTTTGAATGTAACTGACCTCCATGAGCTCATAGGAAACGGCACTACTGGGAGGTGTGGCCTTGTTGGAGTGGGTGTGGCCTTGTTGGAGGAAGTGTGTCGCTGTGGGGTGGGCTTTGAGGTTTCCTATGCTCAGGATACCTCTCAATGTCTTAGACCATTTCTTGTTGCCTGCAAGATGTAGGCCTCTCAGTTACTCCTCCAGCCCCATAACTGCCTGCATGCAGCCATGTCCCACCATGACGACAATGGACTGAACCTCTGAACTGTAATTGAACCACCTCAATTAAATGCTTTTCTTTATAAGAGTTGCCCTGCAAATGGAAGGAACTAGGAAATATCATCCTAAGTGAGGTAACCCAAACCCAGAAGGACAAACATGGTATGTACTCACTCATAAGTAGACTCTAGATATAAAGCAAAGAACAATCAGACTGCAACCTACAGAATCAGGGAGGCTATATAGCAGGGGGACCCTGTAGCTAGAGTTTTCCTGCCTGGCCCACAGTCAGGACAAATCTTTGTCACCTGCCAGTCCCACAGCCACTCAGACCCAACCAAGTAAACACAGAGACTTATATTGCTTACAAACTGTATGGCCGTGGCAGGCTTCTTGCTAACTGTTCTTATATCTTAAATTAACCCATTTCTATTAATCTATAAGTTGCCACATGGCTCGTGGCTTACCGGTATCTTAACATGTTGCTTCTCATCACGGCGGCTGGCAGTGTCTTTCTGCCTCAGCCTTCCTGTTCCCAGAATTCTCTTCTCTGCTTGCCCTGCCTATACTTCCTGCCTGGCTACTGGCCAATCAGCATTTTATTTATAGAGTGATATCCACAGCAAGGACCCTAGGATGACTGTGGCTTATAATAAGTTTTGGTTTTACTCCATTACTGGGCAAGTCTCAATGAAACATTTCACAATAAGGATAAGAATTTATACTGTATCAAGCTGATAATAGAAAAATAAATAAGGGTTGGGAATTTAGCTCAGTGGTAGAGCGCTTGCCTAGCAAGTGCAAAGCCCTGGGTTTGATCCTCAGCTCAAAAAAAAAAAACCAAGAAAAAAAAAAGATTTGCCAGGCGGTGGTGGCGCATGCCTTTAATCCCAGCACTCAGGAGGCAGGCAGAGCCAAGTGGATCTCTGTGAGTTCAAGGCCAGCCTGGTCTCCAAAGCGAGTTCCAGGACAGGCGCAAAGCTACACAGAGAAACCCTATCTCGAAAAACAAATAAATAAATACATACATACATAAAATAAAAAAGAAAAATAAATAAATAAATAAATAAATAAAAAAGAGTTGCCCTGGTCATGGTGTCTCTTCACGGCAAAAGAGACCCTAACTAAGACAGCAGTTAAAAACATAAAATTCGCCAGGCGGTGGTGGCGCATGCCTTTAATTTCAGCACTTAGGAGGCAGAGCCAGGTGGATCTGTGAGTTCGAGGCCAGCCTGGTAAACAGAGTGAGATCTAGGACAGGCACCAAGGCATCAAAACTACGAGAAACTCTGCCTCAAAAAAAAAAAAACAAAAAAACAACCAAACAAAAAACCCCATAAAATTCAAAAGGTGGTTGGTTATTTTTATTTTGGAGGTGGGCAGTAAGAGAATGGAGAATAACAAGTGATTTAACAAAATATTTTACCATTAAAAAGGGAGGGGATAGTCACCGCTTAAACCTCTAAAATACATTTGATCTATGCACTGCTTACATGAAATATCATTGTTTTAAGGGTATATAGGTTGTGATGGTAAATACCTATAATCCCGGTACACAGGAGGCTGAATCAGAATGATCACTGGTTCAGGACCATCCTGGGCTGCATTGGGAGGTCCAATTCAGGTCACTGGGTCTGGCAGCAACTCCTTTTTCCCACTGAGTCATCTCATTGGCCCACAAACGCTTAGACGTTATTGTGAAGACCATGACAAGAGTGGATGCTACCTACTAATTGACTTTGGGAAACACTGCCTGCATGCAAACAGAATCTGTCCTCTGCTCTGCTCTAGCAACTGAGTAATAAAGAGAGGCAGGCAGCAGAAGTCGCCATTCTAATCCAGTGTGGGATTTGTCTTTTTGGACAAATCACAGATTAAGACAGCAGCAGGTACCAGGCTGTGAGCTTATTAAACAATAAACGTCATGTAGTAACTAGGTCTTAAAACATGCATGAACAAAAGTTTGTTGATCACTTGATTACCAAAATACTGCTTTATTTATCTTTGCTTGCCTTTTATTTTACTTTATGTGATGGATGGGTGTTCAACAGTGGCTGGCCTGGAACCTGCTATTACAGACCAAGCTGGCATCTAACTCACAGGGATCCACCTGCCTCTACCTCCTGCCTGCTGAGATTAAAGGCGTGTGCTATGCAGGGCTCTACTTAATGTATGTTTGAATTCTCTTTATACACTATTTCATGTAGCTCAGGGTGGCTTTAACTCATGCTGTAGCCCAGCAGGACCTTGAACTTGTGATTCTCCTGGCATAGCCTCCTGAATAGGTGGGATCATGGGCCTGCTGGCCTGGCTAAGAATCTATCTTTTTTTTTTTTTTTAATCATTTGTAGTGTAACTGTTCTCACAAATTCCAAGATTGCTAAGGATCATTTTTAGCTAATTTTGAGAAGGCTAACTTCAGACTGTATTTAGAGACACTTATCTTAATGAAAAGAGTAGACAACTTCTATGCAGATTTGCAAAACATTAAAATATATGTGTTATTTTCAGCTCACATGTTACTTGATGCTAATTATATGGTGAGAATAGAAGACACACGGGAGTTACTGGAAATACATTACAGGGTGACAGATACTTTGATTTTATTATCCTTATTTATTTATTTGATTGTTTTGTATTTTTGGCTAGCCCTAAAATATTTCCTTTTAAGAGATTTAGAGCCGGGTGGTGATGGCACACACCTTTAATCCCAGCACTCGGAAGGCAGAGGCAGGGGGATCTCTGTGAGTTCAAGGCCAGCCTGGGCTACAGAGTGAGATCCAGGACAGGCACCAAAACTACACAAACCCTGTCTCTAAAAACCAAAAAAAAAAAAAAAAAAAAAAGGAGAGAGAGAGATTTAGAAAGATGCTTCAGGGCATCTAAGGGCAGTATAACTCTACAGAAAACACTCAGCTGGAAGGTGTGTTGACCTATATCCATCTCAGTTAAAGTGAGCCTAGACAGTAAACAGTCACATTTCTGATTTAGTACTTTGAGTTTCTTAGATCAGGCAATTTTTTTTTCCCCCAGCAACTTTGAATGAGACCATGAAGGCCAGTCCATTTTGTCTCTCACACACACCTCTCTCTTGCGGCAAGGTCTCATGACACAGCCCTTGGATCCACAGGCCTCTGCTTCCCCAGTGCTGGGGTTAAAGGCCCCAGCCACCACACCCAGTCTCTATTTTGTCATCTTGATTTTGTTACAGTTTCTGACTCAATAACTTCCAAATAAGCAAACAACTTATTTTTGAATAAGGACAGTATTTAGGGCTGACAAGGTGGATCGGTGGGTAAAGGTGCTGGCCTTAGGGCCTGATGATCTGAATTCCATCCCCTGGAGCCTCTTGTGGGAGCCACATGGTAGAAGAAGAACCAACTCCCAAGGGATGTCCTCTGACTTCCACAGACGCTGAGGTGCACACAATGAGTAAATAAATAATTGCAAATGTAATCATAAAAAAGATGGGTTTTTAGAACCAAGTATTACCCGTAAAGTAGAAAAGTGAGCCTTTCCTCACCTCTTGTAGATCAGTGTTTGGTGTTGGTCTTCTGAATTAATGAGAAAAAATTTGAGCGTTCACGATACTGTCTTTAACAGAGACCAGAGTTGTGTTTTAAAATAAAATGATTAAATATATTTTTAGCAAGGGGCTGGAGTTGTGGTTGACTGAAACCTCTGGGCATAAGCAGCCATGCAAGTTTATTATGGGCAATAAGAACTATTGCTCTCAATTTCAGGAAGGCAACAACACCAGACGATAAAAATTTTTGTTTTGTTTTACCAGAAGGGAGGGAATCTACTTTTTTTTTTTTTTTTTTTTTTTTTTTTAAGTGCTAGGGCTGAACCTGCCAGAAGCACCCGTTTACATTTCTGTCTGACAAAGGAATGACAGGTCCTTTGCAAAAGTTGGTAACGATTCTATCAAACATTTCTCACACCCGCGAGGTTTAAATTATTAGCATTATTTTTTCAAACCAGAGCTAAAGCCGACCAGGAGGATATGAGAACAGAATCGCCACTCAAGGGACATCTGTTAATGACACCACACGTCCTGCCCCTCGTCTTACAGAATGTAGCTGCGACCTGGATTTCCTAGGAGGTGCTGGGTGGCCGACATTTTCCCGTGGCCGGGGTTTCACACGTTGCAGATCCGAGTGGAGAGTCAATGGCTGGGCGGAATGCCAGGTAGCCCTTTCCCGACCCATTAATAAACGGAGCAGTGAGAACGGACGGAGTAACCCGAATCCGCTCCGGCCCGGAACGCGGGGGCCCGGCCCGGCCCGGCGGCGGCACGCTGACGCGCAGCTCACCCGGAGCCGCGCGACCTGAGGACGCCGCCCGCCAGCGGAGAGCGCCACCCGGCTTCCGCCCGGGCCGTCCCCGGCTCCGCCGGCCTCTGCGGCAGGGCCGCGGAAACCCCGTAGGAGCCGGGCGGCCGAGGAGCGCGGCGCGCGGTCGCGCTGCTGCAATATTCTTCCGCCGACCGCAAAGAGTCCCAGCGGCGCTGCCCGACTCCTGCACCTCCAGGGCCCGCTCTCACACCCCGGGATAATGAAATGTGGGTTTCGGTCATCGACCCCCGTAGGGTTTCACCGGCGGTAACGACCCCGAGCGGCGCAATTTTCTGCGGCCCCCGAAGAGAGGGAAGGAAATTCCTCCGCGAGAAACGGGTTCCGGCCGCGAGCCTATAAAAAACGGGCGGCGCCGTGCGGCTGTCTTTTCAGTCGGGCGCTGAGCGGGTTTTCGGATCATGTCTGGTGGCTCCGCGGATTACAACAGGTACGGCGCTCCCGGGGCGGCCGGCGGCCGGTGGTGAAGGTCGCGGGCCCCCGCAGTTGAGGTGGGTGGCTTTCTTGCGGCCCCCACTGCAGGAATGCGGGCTTTCTCTTGGGGGCACACACACAGCCCTCCCTTGTGTCCTTCGAGAAGCTTCCATGATGGTAGCGGTCGGGGTGGTGGGGAGACGGGACGGACACGAGGACGGAGTGTGAAGGATGTCCTTGCTTAGGGAGACATTGTGACATCTGGGCCGCTGCCCCTCCCCGGGCGGGACGTGGCAATGGCAAGCAAAGCCGTGGCGCAGCCCGCTTAGGGCAGGGGCCGCCGGGTCCCGACTTCATGGGCGGCGGGTGGCGCGAGCTGGGGCTGCTAGGGTTCTGTGGAGGTGGGAGATTGGACGGCCGGGGGGACGAGGACACCGGCCCGCAAACGGCGCCGGCGAACCGTTGGCATGGTCCTGGCTGGGCCTCGGCGGCGTCAATCACGCCGGCTTGCGCAGAGTTAGGGGCGGAGCTCGGCGCCCGCAGCACTCGCGAGAGCGGCTTTTCCCAGACGGGAGTGCTTGGTCCGAGGGCCGTGAGTCAAGGGGCTTCTGCACTTTTTAACGGCATTCTCAGCCCTTGGGGCAAAGGGGAGGGTGTCTACCCGCAGTGCCACCTTGCTAGGGCACTGTTAGTAAGACTGCACGTGCGTGCAGGGTAAAGGAGGCACCGGGTGGGAAGGGCAATCCGTGTAAAGGCTCGGAAGGGGTAAGTTGTCTAACTGCAGTGTTCTTGCCAGCAGAGAACATGGCGGCCCAGAGGGAATGGACCCCGATGGTGTTATCGAGGTAAGAAATGCTGGTGGACGTTCAAGGCTTGGGAAGGTGGAGCGTTTTGGTTTTTTTTTTTTTAACCTCTTACTCATCGTTTTGTTATTAACTTACAGAGCAACTGGAATGAAATCGTTGATAACTTTGATGATATGAATTTAAAGGAGTCTCTTCTTCGAGGCATCTATGCTTATGGTTTTGAGAAGCCATCAGCTATTCAGCAGAGAGCTATTATTCCTTGTATTAAAGGTAAAACCCACTGACACTTAGAGTAAATGTGTTCTGCATATATATGTGGACCATAAAGGGAAAGTAACCTTTGGGGAAGTAGTAGCACCTGTTTGTATTCCTTAAGTGAAATGATGGCAATCATCTTTCGGGACTGACCTGAAATGAAGAAATCACTCTTGCTGATCACTTACTTGGACATAACTTATGTTCCAACTGGAATACATGGTGTATAGTAGACGTGACAATTTGATGTGGGATCGGTAAATATGTATCCTACTTTTTTTAGGGTATGATGTGATTGCTCAAGCTCAGTCAGGTACTGGCAAGACAGCCACATTTGCTATTTCCATCCTGCAACAGTTGGAGATTGAGTTCAAGGAGACCCAAGCACTAGTATTGGCCCCCACCAGAGAACTGGCTCAACAGGTATTGATAGTGTAGTTCAAAAACTGCTTGCGTGTTGCATAGGTTTCAGGTTTCACAACTGTGAAGAATTTAATATTAAAACGTATGAATTTTCCTAGTAACTATCAGAGCCTCCTTTTTAATTATCCATGCATGCAGGGAGTTTTGTTAAAAGCTAAGCAGGATCTGGGTATTACATAGTTATGCCTTGTAGGGTTGTACTTCTTCAGTTGAGAACTCGTAGGTTTCTCAAAGGGTGGATTATATCTGTACCCATTTTAAAACTTGCAATCCAGTTGTGCAACATGAAAACTGCAGTGACATGTTAAACATTTGACTGTCTCAGTAGTTTGTGATGCATCTGTTGCATGCTCTGTTTCAAAGCACTGCTCTATTGGCTTTGAAGTAGCAGTTCCTAATAAAGCTGGAAGCTTTATTCAGGTCAAAATTACAATGCACAGTGCATTGTGGGAGGAAAATTACCAACATTTGCCCTTATAGAATATATTTCAGTCTGTTCACTACACAGTGAAGAGTGTAGAATTTTTTTTCTACTTTCCCAAATGGTGTTTCAGGCAACAGGTTTCCCAGTTCTACAAGACAGGAGGGAGCAATAAGAAGTTACTTGAAGTTTCATTGTGCTATGCATGCATTAGAGCTGTTGGCAGTCAAGATAGTTTAATTTTATGCCTTGGAGCTTAAGTCTTATACCTTAACAGTTTTATAGGATGATAATTAAGATTTTTGGCTTTTAGATCCAAAAGGTAATTTTGGCTCTCGGGGATTATATGGGAGCAACTTGTCATGCCTGCATTGGAGGAACAAATGTTCGAAATGAAATGCAGAAGTTGCAGGCTGAAGCCCCTCATATTGTTGTTGGTACACCAGGGAGAGTGTTTGATATGCTAAACAGAAGATACCTTTGTAAGTATTGTTTCTTAAAGAACCTTTAATTGTCAAAAATGGCTACGAGAACTTTGAGATGCAGTATGACTTTCTTATTAACAGCTCCAAAATGGATCAAAATGTTCGTTTTGGATGAAGCAGATGAAATGTTGAGCCGAGGGTTTAAGGATCAAATCTATGAGATTTTCCAAAAATTAAATACAAGCATTCAGGTAAGGTTTATTCCTACACATTTGGGTTTGGTTTCATGCAGGTACAGTTACAATAAAACTGAAGTGTTCTATTGTCGTTCCCCCTGCTGAAAGTATTTGATACATTACTATCTCTGCCTGGCTCTACCATAGTAAGGCAGAGACGCTTGGTTTCAAACATTTTCTCCCCTCCAGTATTAGCTGAAAGTTCTCAATACATAGTTAAAAACAACCATTTCTCTTTTAAAGGTTGTGTTGCTTTCTGCCACAATGCCAACTGATGTGTTGGAAGTGACCAAAAAATTCATGAGAGATCCAATTCGAATTCTGGTGAAGAAGGAAGAATTGACTCTGGAAGGAATCAAACAGTTTTATATTAATGTTGAACGAGAGGTAATTGGTCTCATTGTTAAAAATATAAAAGATTTTTCTTCTACCTTCTTGTATAAGCACTGTGCTAAAATTGCAGAAACTAGGATTATATCTTGGTTTTTGTAATAATGCTAGCAGAGTACACACAAGAAGAAAAGTAACTGCACTGGATCCCAAAGACAGGGGTGGACCTCTTTCTTAATGTCCAGTGTCCTTTGTCTTAAGATTTGGTGCAATAATTCTTTAGACTAGCAGTTTTCAATATGGGTGGGTTGCAACACCCCTTTTGAGGTTCTGTCAGATAACTACATATCAGATACTTAGGATTCATAAGAGCAGCAAAATTAGTTATGAAGTTAGCAACTATAATTTTATGGTTAGGGGTAACCACAACATGAGCTGTATTAAAGGAGCTTTGAGAACCACTGATTTAGACAGAACATTTTTTTTAAAAAGGAAAGTTTGACTTATCTTTTTTTACATTAGGAGTGGAAGTTGGACACTCTTTGTGACTTGTATGAGACATTGACTATCACACAAGCAGTTATTTTTCTCAATACAAGACGCAAGGTGGATTGGCTCACAGAGAAAATGCACGCCAGGGACTTCACAGTTTCTGCTCTGGTAAGAGTTGGGTTGAATTTGCATCAAATTCAATTATATCCACTAAGCAGGATTTAACTACAATATGGCTGTTAAGTGCTGTGTTGTCGTTCCCCCTGCTCAAATCAATATTGTTTCTTAACTATACCTGTCTGCTCTACACCTGTAGCAGCCAGGGACGCTTGGTCTCATACATAGTAGAACTTAACTCTACCTTACTAGAAATTCTTAAGTGTTGTTACATTTGCAGCATGGTGACATGGACCAGAAGGAAAGAGATGTCATCATGAGGGAATTCCGATCAGGGTCAAGCCGTGTTCTCATCACTACTGACTTGTTGGTAAGTCGAACTTTTTTTTTTTAAGATTACCAAAAGCTAGATTTGTGGGAAGGTTTTTTTAAATAACCTTAACCAACTTGGGCTATTTGGCAGAATGAGTAAGACCACACTCCACAGTGAGCTATACCACTTCGTATAGTTCATTACTATCTTGTGGCCTACACTGAATTTTGGGATGTCCAGCTTTTTTTAATTGGGGTATTGAAAAGCCTTGTTTTTATTTCAGGCTCGTGGGATTGATGTGCAACAAGTGTCCTTGGTTATAAACTATGATCTACCTACCAATCGTGAAAACTATATTCACAGGTGAGAGGAAAGCATCTCTAAATACTTGTTATTTGAGAAGTAAATTCAAACATTTTCCTACAGTGTTGTGTGTGTATACAAGGTAATGGCAATTCAGGGAATAGATTCCAGTAAAAAGGCAGTAATTTATACCAAGGTCTGATTAAAATCGGATTTGGGAAGATTGGTCAAAAGAACAAAGTGGGAAAACTTGTAATGTGGCCAAGGTTGTGTACATACATGCAGATTAGGTTGCTTTAGATTTTTTTTGGTCTTAGCTTATGTTTGAGCCTTATCTTGTAGTGATTTTCCTTGTGTTCATGTGCTTTTTCTTGGTGATTGTTTCTATATAGTTGGGATTTTCTTGGTGTCGCTGGTAGCATTTTGAGTGATTCCCTGGTTTAGTTATAGTGGCTTTTATCCCTAAATAAATTGAATTGTACTTTGTTATATGATGTAAAAAAAGACTTTTTAAAAAATACAGGAGTCGATAGCGGCAGTTGATGACGAGATGGCGCTCAGAAACGGCGTTGACGTAATTTAGGACGTGGAATCATAAGCGAAACAGCACACTGTTTGAATAAAGAGCGAGTCGGTATTTATATTTGATTTTCTTTTGTCATGATTATTTGATATTTTAAGTTGTTCCAGCCCAAGGCATTTTGTTATGTTAGCATTTCTGATAGGGAGCATTAGGTGGTTTGTATTGTCTGGTACTTGGTAGGTAGAGGTGTTTTTGGAGGTAACACGTTTGAATAATTTTTGAGTATATAACGTGTAAAAATGCTGAGCAAAAAGCAGTGATAAGTTTGGGCTACCATACCAAATACTTGTTTTCCCACTGGAAAAAAGTAAGTTTTAGAAAATAGTTAACCTTGCAGCATTTGTATTTACAGTTTACAGTTCCAGAAGTGCGTCGAAATGGATTTTATAACTGTTTTCTTTTATCCCTGGTGTTCACATCTGTCCCAGGCTGACAACTGCTCCTGGCTGGCCCACTTTGGTATGGGCTTTAATTTCACCCCAAACACAATACTGTCATCTGCTTTATTATAATGCTCAAGGCGCCTATCTCATTTTGCAGCCAGACAAGCCTTGAATTCTTTTGGCACTAACTGCAAAGGAAGATGGTTTCCCCTACCTCTGGATATTGTTTTTAGCAGCTAGTGCTCCACTTAGAAGCACGAACTATAACCATAAGTAAACAGCAGCTGATGGTTAACAAGTGGATCGTCATATTCAGTAGTTCTAAATAATACTAAAGCAACTTTCTGACTGCTGGTTTCTTTTTCTTACACAGAATTGGCAGAGGGGGTCGATTTGGGAGGAAAGGTGTGGCTATAAACTTTGTTACTGAAGAAGACAAGAGGATTCTTCGTGACATTGAGACTTTCTACAATACTACAGTGGAGGAAATGCCCATGAATGTGGCTGACCTTATTTAATTCCTGGGATGAGATAGTTTGAATGCAGTGCTCGCTGTTGCTGACTAGGCGATCACAACGTGCATTGTGCTTCTTTGAGAATATTTGAATCTTGTCTCAATGCTCATAACGGATCACAAATACAGATTCTGATAGCAAAGCGACTTTAGTCCTGAGCTCTTGTGAGGAAAGGCATTGGCTTTATCCTCTTTAGAGTTAGACTGTTGGGGTGGGTATAAAGATGGGGTCTGTAAAATCTTTTTTTCTTAGAAATTCATTTACTAGTTATGTAGAAATGGTTGTATTAGATGTTCTCTATCATTTAATAATATACTTGTGGACTAAAAGATATAAGTGCTGTATAAAATCAGCCAATTATGTAAAACTAGCATATTTGCCTTTATTGTGTTTGTCATTAGCCTGATTAGAAAGGCCTTTAAAAGTGATCTTTCTTTTTTAGAAGAATTTGAATGCATTTTGTTGGTATTGTATTTATTCAATAAAGTATTTAATTAGTGCTAAGTGTGAACTGGACCCTGTTGCTAAGCCTCAGCAAGCAATCATCCTAGGTAGGGTTAAACCCCCAGTAAAATTGCCATATTGCACATGTCTTAATGAAGTTTGAATGTTAAATAAATTGTATATTCACTTTATAGGTTTTTTGTCATTTATTTGTTATCAAAAAGTCGTAACAGACAAGTTATTGTCAGAGTTCCTGTCTTCAACAGTTCTGAGTCAGCTGCTGCATCACAGTTGCACAAAGGCTCATCAACTGCAGGTGTTCATCCGCACCATCTGCTAAACATTTATCCACTTCCTGTAAAGGGAAATGGGAAAGTTAAGTCGGGCACATAAAGCATGGATGGTCTACAAATGTTTATGTGCAGTACTTACAGCAAGTTTTTCTGTAATAATGGACTTCTGTTTATCAGAAAGATTGTCATTTTCTACAACCACATCATGAAGTTGATTAACAAGCTGAATAGCTGCATGTCCTTCATCTATTAGGTCCTACAACAGAAGTGGTTTTAGATAGTGGTCTTTCTAAAAGTAAGTAAATTTGGGGTGTTTTGAGACAGGGTTTCTCTGTAGCTTTGTGTCTTTCTTTCCTGGAACTAACTGTAGCCCAGGCTGGCCTTGAACTCAGAGATCTGCCTGCCTCTGCCTCCTGAGTGCTGGGATTAAAGGTGAATACCACCACTGCCCAGCCTCGGAAAATGGTTTTAAATTAACATTACCTTTACCACAGCTTCTAGTTTGTCAAAAGAGCCACTGTGACATGCAGTGAGTATTCCATCAATGGTTATAGCTGGTATTACCTGAATAGACATTAAAAGAGTCAGGACAAGGCTAGCTTGAAGAGGGCTGTTGTAGCCAGAAGAGTTGCCAAGATAAAACAAGGCTCACCCCAGCAATGTCTGTGATTACATCTTCCATGACTTCCTTCCCACCTGTTAGTCGAGTAGCACTTTGAAGAAATGTAATGGCTTTCCGGAGATCTCCCTCTGATACTTTAACAAGATAAGCTATTCCCTGGAAAGGAGAAAATTGGGCAGACCAGATGTCTTACCCAGTAAAGGTGCCTGACAAACACACACAGGAACCCATAGTGTATTAAGTAGTACACCTCTGACCTATTACACTAACAAAGGCTAAAGAAGCTCCGTACCCACACCCCCATTTGGGGGGAAGTTTTCAGTCTTGTAGCTGGGTTTGTGGAGATTGTTGGTTCTGAAAGGAATCAAGTGAATGGCCACTTTGTACTAAGTTCTGTCAAAGGATAAGGGCATTACATAGTTTACACTTTTATTAGGGTACTAATGTGTGGGATTGTGTTTCAGTTTGTTCACTTAGCTCAAATATGCCTGAAAAACATCGAATTACAGCAATGATCATTAGTTCTCAGAAACTCTTACGATGTATATTTTTATAAAAGAAGTATTTTAAAACCAACTATAACCATTATAATTAGTACTACTTACCTCATGGCTAATTTTGACATTTTCCTTTTCAGCAATATCCAGTAATCGCTTCTGCTGAATTTCATCTGACAGAGGCTTGAAGCGGAACTTTGAACATCTAGAAGTGAGGGGTTCAATTATTCTGGAAAAGATTAAAAACCAACCATGATATATTTCAGAGTAGCACAGGGTGAGACTTTGGATGTTCTCACTACAAGTCCAAAGTGAAAGATGAGTCAGTGACTGATCCAATTATTACACACGTGTGCATATAGACGTTATCTGGTGCACCACAAATATATACGCTACTACATGTCATTTTAAAAAGACTGCTTAGCACCTGCCTTCAGGATGTATACATACCGACTGACATAGTTACAGATGAGGCAGAATCTGGTTGTCTTAGACTCTTTTTCCATGGTACGTCTTAAAGCTGCCTGAGCAGCTGAGGTCATAGAATCTGCTTCATCCAGAATTACAATCTTAAAGGGAGGACATGGCTTCCCACTAAATCAGAAACACAAGAGTTGAACACTGACAAGTATCTTTGCTGAGATACAATACACAGTTCACCCACTTTTATCTTTCAGTATATGTAACCTGTACCTTGGAAACTAACTCAGCTTATTACAGTGTGTGTATAATGTGTATGTGTAGTGCATACGTGTCGCAGCACTCACGTAGAGATAATAGGGTAACTGGAGTTGGTTCTCTCCACCATTACAAGGGTTCTGCAGAATAACTCGGGTTGTCAGGCTTACATGGCAAGTACTTTTCCCTCTGAATCATCTCTAAGCCTATATTGTTTAATTTAACAAGTAAAACATTACTGTTCGCGTGCTTTAGGGTTATTAAAAGTTATTTAACTTCCTTTCATACTCCTACAACAGTTAATAGGCATCCTGGGGCGGTGGTGGCACACACCTTTAATCCCAGCACTGGGAGGCATAGCCAGGCAGATCTCTGAGTTCAAGGCCAGCCTGGTCTCCAAAGCGAGTTTCCAAGAAAGGCGCAAAGCTACACAGAGAAACCCTGTCTTGAAAAAAATAAAAAAACCAAAAACAAAAAAAAAAACCTGGGCAGTGGTGGCGCACGCCTTTAATCCCGGCACTTGGGAGGCAGAGCCAGGCTGACCTCTGTGAGTTCGAGGCCAGCCTGGGCTACCAAGTGAGCTCCAGGAAAGGCGCAAAGCTATGCAGAGAAACCCTGTCTCAAAAAAACAAAAATAAAAAAACAAATGAATAGGCATCCTGGACAAACAGATGACTTACGTCCTAGACAGGTCAGAATTTCAGCTACAGTAGTAGCTCAGAAATGTCTAAGATCTTTGCCCATTTTGTAGTTGTATTTTTAATTGAGTTTTAAAACTATATATTCTGGACATAAGTCCTTTTCTAGGTATGACTTGTAAACATTCCATTTTATTTTCTGTACATTGATTTTGCTTTGTTTTGTTTTTGGCTTTTACTGTTCACTTAGTTGGTCCAGGATCATTTCATGCTATTCAGGAAATGACTAGAACCATTCTAATGCTTCTCAGCCTTCATGCTGCCATGCTGTTACTGGTGTAATGCCACCGCACAGGGCTCTGGCTGACACCAATGCCTTCCATGTAACAACAGAGAGGAAGGGGCCATGACTTGACTACCCATCCCAGGGAGGAGTGGCAGAAGCAGCTGCAGCATCGGTTTAGGGGAGGGATTAGGCTCTCATAGCAAGGCCACATGCTGAGGGAGAACCAGTCTGCAGTAGCATTAGGACCTTGCAGGGCCTGGCTGTGTCAAGAGCAGGGAACCTAAGCTGCTGCCCGCCCTTCCCATTCACTTCCCACTCTCCCATTCACTCTAGGTGTAAGCACTTGCCACTGCCAACTCAGAATGTACTTGTTATAACATGGTATCTGAGACGGAAAGACTGTGAAATCTGATCTTATCAAAACACTACAAACGAAATCACATGGTCAGACTGAATAATTGTGTTAAACAGGGTTTGTTGTCTTAGAAAGATACCAGGGGGACTTACCTTCATAACTTCCAATTATCCCAAGCAAATGCCTGAATGGAGGCCAAATTCAAACCACAGCCTACATTTAAAGCAAATATAATGAATTGTATTATGGGGGGGGGGGGGTGTAAGTTACTTACTCTGAACGACTTCCTGACACAGTTAACTGAGCAAAGTTTTTCACTTTCTCTCGGACTACTTGTATCCCACGTTCATCAGATGCATTTAACTCAAGAACCCTTAATCGAAAGAGTTCAGGCCTGTTTCAAAATGAAAAGCATTATGAAACATCAAACAGCACTAAGTAGCCCAGGTACTAATTCAGCTGTTGTAACTCCGGAGTTTAGAACCCACCCAGTGAGCAAGACAACCGAAGGCAGAGCCACACACATGGTCTTTCTTTGCAGAGCTAGTCAGTTAACATTTTGGTTAAAAACGTTAGAGACCAGGCATGGTGGCCAACACCTTTAATCCCAGAATTTGGGAGGAAAAGGCAAACAAATCTGGGGTCTCTGTAAGTTCAAGGCCAGCCTAGTCTATTAGAGTGAGATCCTGTCTTTAAAACAAAAACAAAACCCAAAACAAAAATATATACAAACATTTAATTTCTCAGTTTTGTGCAACAAGTATCTACTTTCTACTAAAACCATAGTAACATATTCCTTAGGTAGTTTATTTTTCAATTGTTAGATATCTATTGAGTTTTAAATGTTATAATTTAGCACGTTTGAATTATCACCATACAATAGCTTGCTATAAAGAAAATCACTGGATTAAAACATGAATGAAGGCTGTCTGTGGCAAGGGATCAGACTCAGGGCCTATACCTCAAGCCTAAAGGTGGACTTTTTAAAAAATAATTTTTTCAGCCGGGCGGTGGTGGCGCACGCCTTTAATCCCAGCACTGGGAGGCAGAGCCAGGCAGATCTCTGTGAGTTTGAGGCCAGCCTGGGCTACCAAGTGAGTCCAGGAAAGTCGCAAAGCCACACAGAGAAAAACCCTGTCTAGAAAAACAAAAAACAAAAAAAATTTTTTTTTTCAACATATTTCCATTGATTGTTTTGGAATTTCACACAATGCACCCTATCACATCTGCTTCTCAGTCTTTCTTTCAGGTCCACCTGACCACAAAGTAGAAAAAGATACAACACACCAACTCCAATTTGTGTTGCCCATATACTCATTAGAGCATGGTTAAACCCCAGTGGCCTGCTCCTTAAAAATGGAGTGAGCCCCAGACACCGCCTGCTAGAAGCCAACAACTAGGAAGAGCTATTTATTTCCTGTCTAGACTGTTTCTTGTTTTTTGGAATGGGAGTCGGAGAGGTTGTTGCAGAAGCCTTCAGTGTCTCTCATTGTCAACTTCGAGACTGCAGTCATCAAATAACACTACAAAATAAGCTTTCTTGTCCATAAAAGATGGATTCTCATAGCCAGGCTTGATTAGAACTATACAGCCCAGAGTGGCTCAAACTTCCAGTTAGTTCTTGTTTCCACTTTTTAGTAGAGGATTCATAAGCATCTACCATCACACCTGGCATTTGTTGTTTTTGGAGGCAGGATTTCTTTGTGTGACAGCTCTGGCTGTCCTGGAACTTGCATTGTAGACTAGGCTGGCCTTGAACTCACAGAGAACTGAGTGCTGGGATCAAAGGCATGCGCCATCACTCTTGGCTGGTATATAAAATGAATATTTAAAGTAATATATGCCACTATAGAGATCTGAGAAATAAAAATAAAATTATGCTCCAAAAAACTATTGTTCTCTCTAGTATTTTCTCTACAGACAAATGCACACATGCACTGTTTTTTTTTTTTTTTTTTTTTTTTTTTTTGGAAACAGGGTCTTGCTGTGAAGTCTTGAGTTCGAGTTTAATTCCCAGCAACCACATGGTGGCTCACAATCATCTGTAATGAGACCTGGTGCCCTCTTCTGGCCTGCGGGCATACATGCAGGCAGAACACTGTATACACAAATCTTTATTTATTTATTTATTTATTTATTTATTTATTTATTATGTATACAGTGTTCTGCTTACATGCATGCTTGCAGGCCAGAAGAGGGCACCAGATCTCATTATGGATGGTTATGAGCCACAATATGGTTGCTGGGAATTGAACTCATGACCTCTGGAAGAACAGCCAGTGCTCTTAACCACTGAGCCATCTCCCCAGCCCATGTATACACAAATCTTTAAAAAAATTCTTTAAAATTATGTGTGCTTTTGTGTGTGTGTTTACATACACTCAAGTGCAGGTGCCCATGGAGGACAGAGGCATGGGATAAGCTGGAGTTACAGCATGGTTGCTGGGAATTCAACTTGGGTTCTCCAGAAGATCAGAAAACCCTCTTAACCCCTAAGTCATCTCTTCAACCCCTAGTGAAGAGTCTTAACCACTGAGTCATCTCTCAAACCTTTTTTTCTTCTTATTTTATTTTTATTTATACATGTTTCTATGTGAGTGTATGCCATGTGTATTCGGATACCCTCAGAGGCAAGAAAAAGGTGTCTGATCCCCAGGAGCTGGAGTTACAGGCATTTGTGACTCACCGGATGTGGGTGCTGGAAACCAAACTCTGCTCCTCTGGAAGATCAGAAGCTCTCCTAACCCTTAAGCCACTTCTTCAGCCCCTTGTACATAGTCTTTAAAAAGAAACTGACCAACTGTGGCGGTTTGAATAAGAATGGACCCCAAAGTCTCATTTATTTGAACGCATAGTCATCAAAGAGTGGCACAATTAGCAAAGAATTAGGAGGTGTGGCCTTGTTGGAGGAAGTGTGTCATTGGGGTGGGCTCTGAGGTTTCCAAAGAGCCCATGCCAGGCCTAGGCTCTCTCTGTCTCTGCCTAAGGATGTAGTTCTCAGCTCCTTCTCCAGCAGCGTGCTTGCCTGTGTGCTGCCATGCTTTCCACCATGATAATGAACTAAACCTCTGAAAAACTGTAAACAAGCCCCAATTAAATGCTTTATGAGAGTTGTCATGGTCATAGTGTCTCTTCACATCAATAGAATGGTGACTAAGACCTCAACCAATTTCAACTTACCCAAAGAGTTCTCTAGCTGCTGCCAAAATTGTGGATGTTTTGCCAGTTCCGGGTGGCCCATAGAATAAGAGATTAGGAAGCTGCAGAAATTAAATTTTAATTCTATAGATTATAAACAGATGAGACTGACAACACCCAAATGTTTGTGGAATGGTGTGATGACTTTCATAAGACTACATATAGCTAAAGATTTTTTTGATATAAGTGGTATCACAGTATCTAAAATTCTAAATACGCCTTTGAACTTGCTATGTAATTGTAGATGACCCTGAACTCCTGACCCTCCTGTCTCCACTCAGAATTTCAGGCCACTCTACCCTGATAATGCATTAAGTTCTAATTCAGGTAGGAGAATTCTGAAGATAAGAAAGTAGGTGGGAGTTTAACTTTTGCCAACATTGTCCTTCCTGTTCATTTGTACTTTACCCAAATCAGGTGTCACCCTGGGTGCTACTTAAAAGCTTTCATTGGCTTCATACTCCACTCGCAAAACAGTAAGAAAACCTCAAGCACTTATAATGACTTCCAATAAGAAAGAACTTTCTCCTCTCTATATACTCTCCCTCTGTGCATGCTCTGTCTCTGCATCTCTTTGGCTTTCTCTCTAGGAATGGCGCAAAGCTACACAGAGAAATCCTATCTCAAAAACAAAACAAAAAACTACTACCTTAACAACACACAGTTTAGACAAAACTATGAGACCCTATTTTTCAAATCAAAATCAAAACACCTTATGTGATGATTAATATTAACAGGTCCTGGTTCCACAAACTCCTGGGCTTGTCCTTGAGGAATAAATCTAGGAACTGTTTCCTCAGGGTCAGCCCAGAAGACACACAGGTCCATGCAATGGTGGTTCAGGCAGACCAGACTACATGTTATACTGGAAGCAGAGCTTAGCATCATCACCTACATGGTACTAGTACATTGTACTAGTTTTACAGACACGAAGGATATAAGAATAAAGCATAATGTTTATGCCAAGGTTCAGAAAGGCTGCTGAGGTCACTGCATGAAGCAGTCTATGAAAGTGAGGCAGAAGTTGCAATAGAGACCCCAGGATTTAGGAGAACTAAGATTGTGGGATGTCTGCCGAGGAGCTGGACCAAGACAGACACTATGTGTGCTGTAGGTGGCAGAGCTGGAGGGATGGGGCTACCTAAGTTCTTGTTTAGAGCCTCAAGTGTAAGACTTGATGTCTGTCCTGCTGGGTTTAGGATATGCTTTGGTCTCCTCTTCTGTGCTATGCCTCCTTCCTCCTTTCTTGGGAAAGGGATGTTCACTCTGCAATTGTATATTAAAATTATGTAACTTGGCTTTGATTGTAAAGGACTCACAGCTTAGGGAGTCTCAGAAGAGCCTCTGCTCTTATGCTTTTAAACAGTTTTAGAAATGCTGAAAACTGAGAATTTTTGAAATTGTTTTGAACACATTTTGCATTATGATCCAGCCATCAGCCTATGGGGACAAGAGTTAGAACATCATAGCTTAAAAGTTGTATGTTTGGATGTCAAGTTGACAAGGGCTCTCCTACATCTCCGACTTGGGATTGTAAACTTGTAAACTGATTGTAAACTTGACATACTCTAGATTTACTGAGAAGATAAGCCTCGGAGCACTCGAGAGTCAGGGGTTAAGCACTAGCATTCATCTCTATGCTTCTTGATCATAAATGCAGTGGGACCAGCCAATTCCAGTTCCATGCTTCCCTAGCCTGTACTGTGAGACAGCATAAATTCTAAGCTGTTTAAGTCAGGGATCTTGTCATGCAATGTGCAAATTAATTAGCATACCTCCCCAGGTTCCATAATTGTTAAGGTTATTTTGATATTTGATATTTTTATTTTTGATATTTGTTATTTTGATATGTACATGGCTCTATTTGTAATGACTAACCAAGGTAACTGTAACACATCTCAATTCTTTAAGACAAGAGTAAAATTATTCTTTTAAAATGTTTTTAATTCACATTTATTAGTTATACATTAAATAATGTGTGTGTGTGTGTATCATATTTTTACCCACATTACCCTCTCTCTCTTTTGTCTTTTGAGACAGGGTTTCACCGTGTAGCCCTCGCTGTCCTGGATCTCACTTTGTAGACCAGGCTGGTCTCAAACTCAGAGATTCCCCTGCACTTGCCTCCCAAGTGCTGGGATTAAGGTGTGTATCACCACTGCTTGGCTACCTTCTCTTAATATTACCCATTTTTTTTTTTTTTTTTTTTTGAGGGCACCAGATCTCATTACAGATGGTTGGGAGCCACCATGTAGTTGCTGGGAATTGAACTCAGGACCTTTGGAAGAGCAAGCAGTGCTCTTAACCTCTGAGCCATCTCTCCAGCCCCCAATATTACCCATTTTTATACTATAGAAATTGATCTCCGAGGAAAAAAACAACAAACAAACAAAAAACAGAAAAACTACTGCAGTTCAATTTTAAAATATTTTAAAGAAAGGACTTTTTTTTTTTTTTTTTTTTGGTTTTTCGAGACAGGGTTTCTCTGTGTAGCTTTGCGCCTTTCCTGGAGCTCGCTTTGGAGACCAGGCTGGCCTCGAACTCACAGAGATCCGCCTGCCTCTGCCTCCCGAGTGCTGGGATTAAAGGCGTGCACCACCACCGCCCGGCTCAAAGAAAGGACTTTAACTCTTTAGTGTAAAAAAAAAAAATCACATTATAAATTTAGTCAGAAATGAAGTGTAAAATATTCAACAAGACCTGCAGCACTGGAGATCAAACCTAAGGCTATACCTAGTACATGCTATTTAAAAATCTGCCAGTGAACACCCCTACCCTTTTCTTTATTTTGTATTTTGAGGCAGAGTTGGCTTAGATGGCCAGACTGGCCTTGAATTTAGAATTCTCCTGCCTCAATTCCCTGAGTAGCCAAGATTATACTTACACTTGTAGGCCCAGCTAAGTAAGAATAGGTCAACAAATGTTATACTAGGAGATAGACTTACATTTGTCTAGAAATGTTAGTATTTAGATTTTATAATCTGTTACTAGCCAATTAACATTGTATACTATTCTAGCATCAAAAGTCAAATGGGTATTTGGATCAAATCAAAATGAATACTGGAAAGGGTTTTAAAGTTTTTTTCTCAACGTGTACTATATTACAAGCTGAGCATTCCTAATTGGAAATCCCAAATCCAGAATATTTTGAACATTAGTGTGATGCCACAAGTTCATGGTTACTCTGAACACATTGTTTTCTACTGTATGGTAAGGGAATGTTAAACTTACTAAGTACTGATATGTGAATATAGAAAATAATAACTTATTGGTTGTACCCAAATTAAGAATCAGTGATGAGCCAGGTGTGGTGGTACACACCTTTAATCTCAGCACTTGAGACAGAGGCAGGGGGATCTCATGAGTTTAAGGCCAGGCTGGACTACATACTGAGTTCCAGGATAGTCAGAGCTACATAGAGAGAGAGACTCTGTCACAAAAAGGAAAACAAACAAACAAAAGAAGTGGGAAAAAAGTCAACAATGATGTGATACCAATCCACCAACTGCCTACATGGGTGGGTAAAATATTTACAATTTTGTTTTTGATTGTATGAAAATCTCAATTCATGAAATGTCATTGTATAACATTCAGGGCATGGGCATAGCTATGCGGCATAACTGAATTCTGTGTTGACTTACGAGTCTCATTTCAAATACACTTAGTTTGGGTTTTAAGTGATTCCCAAAGGCCCACGTACTAAGGCTCTGTCATCAGCCTGTGGTATGAATGGTTAAGGAAACTTCTCAACTGTAAGCCAAAACAAACTTCCCTTTTAAGTTGTTTATATCAGATATTTTGTTAAAAGATGTAAAGTTGCCTAATCCAACAAATATTCCAAAATCTGAAAAAACAAAACAACAAAGAAAAAAAACACAATCCAAAATCCAAAACATGTTTGGTTCCACTCACTGGGAAAGTGATATTCCCTAACCTTTACTATAACTTTAGAAATGAACAATGGCAGGCCAAACCAAATATCTAAGGCAGCCAGGTTTAGGAGACAGAACTGAAGAATGAAGCAAAACTGATTTCCTATGCTCACCTCAGGTTCCTTTTCTGCACTGAGCTCATGAGGCATGGGGACACCTCTTCAAATACCATTTAAAACTGCTTACTCAGCTAGGTGTTCTGGCACACACCTGCAATCACATCATTTGGGAGACAGAAACAGGAGGATCTGAAATATGAGGGTATCTCAGCTATGCTGAGAGTTCAGGCTAGCTTAGAGTACATAAAACCCAGTCTCAAAAAACTAAACCAAACAAACCTTTTAACTCTTCAAATGGGCTTATGTTGACTCTAATGATTTAAAAAACAAGTTACCTAAACATGGCAGGAAATGTACTCTATTTTTTTAATAAAGCTACGATAAAAAATTATGCAGTCACACATATACACGTTTCAGACAGGGTCTCACTGCGGCTGTCCTGGAATGTACTATATGTAGACTAGAGTGGCCTGTGCCTCTGGAGTGTTGGAATTAAAGGCACATGCCACCACACCCAGCCAACTATACCTATTTTAAAATGGATTCTTCTATAACACATATTTGTAATTACTTGTAACATGTTTAGACCTATCTGATTTACTTGTTTAGTCTCTTTCCTCTCCAAAATAAAAGCTCATGGAGAAAGGGCCCTAATCTATCTTCTTCAGTGATCTTTGTTGTTGTTTTTCCAGACAGTTTCTCTGTGTAGCCATGGCTGTCCTGGAACTCACTCTGTAGACCAGGCTGGCCTCAAACTCACAGAGATTCCCGCCCCCCACGCCACCCCCAATGCTGGGATTAAAGGTGTATGCTACCACCACCAGCTTTATTCAGTGATCCTTACTTAAATACTACTAAGAATGCTACATAGACGATGATTATTGTTTTATAAATAGTATCAAGACTTATAGCATATATTTAAGGTTATATTTATGGATAAAAGGTTAAAATAAAGGAAAAAGTGAATAAATTCTAACTTCCCAATGCCATCAAACACCATCTACTTACATCAGCTCCTTCTAAAGACTTTTTAAGCACTGCAACCACTTCTTCCTGGAAAGCAACTTCATCCACACACTTTGGACGACTGAAGGGTAGAGGGAAGGAAGGTTATTTAGCATATGTGATAGCTGTAGAATAATCAAGTGTTCCTTCTGCTAAAACACCAATGATAGCTCTTACATATTAGTTATGAAATTGGAAGTAGGCAGAACCTTCATTTGTATTTACCTTAAGCAAATACATACTACTGGATGCAATTATTTTTGCTTCTACCTGTACTGCATGCATAAAATATTAAGCATAGGAATTTAAAGTGAACCAAGTGTGTAGGCTCACCTCTTTGATCCTAGCAACGGGGAGGCAGAGGTAGGAGGATCTCTGCGTTTGAAACCAACCTGGTCTACATAGTGTATTCCAGGACAGTCAGGGCTACAGTCAGACCTTGTCTTAAAGAAAGAAGAAAAAAGAAAGCGAACACTGGTCTACAAAATGGCCTCTCTAACAATTGGGCAACTACTTTGCTTAAAACAAATAAACAATCACACACACACTCTCTCTCAGCTAAGACATTAAATGGTTAGTACCATTTTTTCTAACACCCAACTACAACAAAATAAAGGAGATCTTTTTTGTTTTGTTGGAGACCGTTTTGCTCTGTTTTGTCCTGGTTGTCCTGGAACTCACTCTGTAGACCAGGGTAGCCTTGATTGACCTCAGATATCTGCCTGCCTCTGCCTTTTATCGTAAGTCATTTATTAGTAAAATTAGTAAGTCATTTTTTATATTGTGAGACAAGGTCTCACTCTGTGGCTCCGGCTATCTTGGAACTCACTATCTGTACTACAGATATCCGCCGGACTCTGCCTTTCCAGTACTCTGACTAAAGGTGTGAACCACTGCATCCAGCCACTAGTTAGTAATTACTATGACAAACTTGTTCTCCCAAATTCTATGACTGAGGTTTCTGCTTAGTAAATTAATGAAACATTCTTTTAAGAAAGTTTTATGAGGGGCTGGAGAGATGGCTCAGAGGTTAAGAGCACTGACTGCTCTTCCAGAGGTCCTGAATTCAATTCCCAGCAACCACATGGTGGCTCACAACCATCTGTAATGAGATCTGGTGCCCTCTTCTGTATACATAATAAATAAATAAATCTAAAAAAAAAAAAGAAAAAAGAAAGTTTATGGGGCTACAGAGATGGCTCAGTGGTTAAGAGCACCTGCTGCTCTGCCAGAGGACCTGGGTTCAATTCCCAGTGCCCACACAGTAGTTTATAACCATCTCTAACTGTAGTCCTATAGGCTCTGATACCCTTTTCCGGCCTCTATGTGCACCAGGTAAACACATGGTGCACCGGCATACACTGCAGGCCAAGCACTCATACATGTAATCTAAAACAATTCAAACTTATTTGTTTGTGTGTGTGTGTGTGTGTGTGTGTGTGTGTGTGTGTGTGTGTGTGTGAGAGAGAGAGAGAGAGAGAGAGAGAGAGAGAGAGAGAGAGAGAGAGAGATAGGTATACAGATGATGTAAGGGAACAACTTTCAGGAGTCATTTCTCTCCTTCTACTGTGGTGTTCAGGGATCACACTTATGTTGTCAGGTTTATACAGCAAGTGTTTTTCTCCACTGACTGAGCCTTTTCACTGGCCCCAAAATTCTTCGACCCACATTTTTATAATTAGTCAGGTTAACACTGGGCAAGAATCACTGTGTGTGCTCTAAGTCAGAGTCTCATCCAAACACCTGCAAGGATTAGACAGGTAACAATGAAAACGATGAACAGCAGCTACACGGTGATGATGTAAGGCCTTCTCCAAAGGAGAAGCAGCACAGTCTGACTGTCCTGTAAGAACTTGTATCCACAACTGTCTGATACAACTGTCCTCTAGCCCCCAAGTCTGTATTTCTTCACATTTATTGTTGGGGAAGGAGGATGCATGCTATCCATAGCAAGCATGCCTTGAGTCACACGTGGAAGTCAGGACAGCTTTTGGGAGTTAGGTTCTCACCTTCTATCACGTGTATTCCAATATCAAACTGAAAATGGAGAAGCTGAAAATAGAGATCCCTCTCTTCTTCCCCATATATTTTTAAATTAAAAAAAAAAAATCCATTTTGGGGGCTGGTAAGACAGCTCGGGAGGCAAAGGCACTCATTGCCAAGTCTGATGAACCCAAGTTTGATGCCTGGAACACACGCTAAATTAAAAAAAAAAAAATCTAGATTGTTATAAGCACTGGCTTTGTGGGGAGGGAACATGGGAAAAGTTGGGGCAAGGGAGGGATGGGAATGATGTAGATGTACTCATAGTTAAATTTCTCAAAAAAAAAGAAAAAAAGCCTAAATCAAGAAAACAGCCTTGTTTGGCTTGTAAATAACCTGAAAACCCTTGGTAATCACAGAGGTTATATCTAAGCTAATGGTTACGATTACGTCTAGTATCACTTAGCTGATGACAATTTAGTGCTACTTCAAACCTCCTTTTTTAATGCTAAAAAACAAAACAAAACAACCCCAACAATTTCCAGTATATAATAAAAGGGGGACAGATTCTAGATTTCAGTATAACTACTGTGTATAGCCAGCTCACAGAAACGTTTTCCTCATTTCTGTATTTAAGACCCTAAAACTGCACTTTATGAAAAATCTTAGCTCATTTATAAAATAACAGAGTTAAACTCAGCTACTCTATCAGTCCAAGGATCCATGACTTTTATAATTGAGTAATTCCCCCCCCCCCACTCAAAGGTAGCATCTAAATAAGGCAATTCCCCCTTACATTAAAAAAAAAAAAAAAAAAAAAAAGTGGACTAGCACTGGTTAGAGAGGAAACTTATTAGTTATTTCAACAAAAGTGTGAGTAATTCTTACTATTTTTCCACCCAAGGAACCGGTTTGGTTTTCTTGGTTTCTCCACTGCTTCCTGCACTGGCAGATACTGCCCGGTCCTTGGTGAACTGAGGTTTGGTACTGCCAGATGTGCCTTTTAGAAATGCCTGCATGGTTTCTTCTCCTGGGTATAAGACAAAAGAAAAAGAAACCATTATGCGCAAGTTCCCTGGGAAAGGGCACCTAAGCTATTGCAAAGGCATTCAACCATTACTCAATAAAGTGCATCACCTCATGACCTAGGATGCTCTGAATGCACTCAGGGTCACAGGGTCTTAAGAGGGGCCAAAGTCCTTGAAGAACCTATAGGTAAGGAATTCTGAGACACATATAAACAGTTGACCAATATCTCTTCCTGGGCCTTGAGCGCAGCTGTACTGGCAAAGCCAATGCAGGTCTTCAGAGACTCGCGGGCGGGGAGGGGGAAGGTGGGACCTTGCTATGTGGGCAACAGCTACTGTTCCGATAAACTCGTATCAAAACGAGAAAATGTTAAGTTTTATACAAAAACTATTTACTGATACATAAACACACTTAGGGG
The DNA here is from genome assembly GCF_004664715.2 of Peromyscus leucopus. Lineage (NCBI taxonomy): Eukaryota > Metazoa > Chordata > Mammalia > Rodentia > Cricetidae > Peromyscus > Peromyscus leucopus. The sequence continues at coordinate 72,508,906 of NC_051073.1, read as the reverse complement.
GCTATTTTCAGGGGCTTCAAAAACCACCACCCCTCCGCTATCACCGGCTTCTCTGACATCGCCCAGCATCGATGGCAACGTGGATTTTTTTTGTTTTGTTTTGTTTTGTTTTTTCCTTTCCCCACTGCTATACCGTCGGGGCTTAGACGTGCCCGGCTCCACAACATTCGGCAAACGCTTTACCAAATGAAATGTGAAGACGGGGCTAAAGGCGAGTCCATAGAGTCAACGAGAGCAAACGCGTGGCTCTGGGGCCGGGCACACAGGTTCTTCACTCATGCGCGGGGAAACAGCGCGCGGTCGCTGGACTGAGGCCAGTCTCCGGTCGCTGCCCCCCGCCGCGGGCTGCCGACGACAATGCCGCCCGAGCCGCGGTTTGCAGCGACCACTGCGGAGGTGGAGGACTCAGCCCGGACCCCGCCAAACCCGGACCCAGGCCGAGAACAGCCAGAACCGACACTTACAAGGCGCCGCCGTCGCCCCCCCGGAGCCGCGGTTCCCGCCACAGAACGGCGGCGCAAGGCACGGCGGGAGCGCGCGGCACCCGAAACGTCACTTCCGGCGCGCGAGTCCCCGGGACGCGCGCCTCTTTGGTTAGGCTTGGGGAGGCCCCGCGCTCCCGGCTCCGGGCGGCGGGGGTCCCGCTGAGGTCCCCTGGGCAGACTCCTGTCCCCTGGGCAGACTCCGCCGCGCTCGGGTCACTCGGGGTGCGGCGGGGCATGGCGCGACCGCAGACCCGGCATGCTCCGCGGGGAAGGGCTCGAAGGGCCCGGCCCAGCGCCGCGCTAGCATCTGCTTTAAGCAAGCGGCTTGGGGTTGCTGCCACCGTCGCCCCAAAGGTCTGGGCCAGGAGGCTGTCCCCCGACCTTTCACCGGAAGGAGGCACCCCGCAGAGTACTGCCCCCCCCCCTCCGATCCTCAGTGGGCAACCCGCAAACTGCGACCAGAAATGCGGCGTCTGAAGCTAGAGAGACGGCTCAGCGGGTAAGAGCATTGGTTGCTCTCGCGGAGGAGTTGGGCTTGATTCCCAGCGCCCGTCTGGTAGCTCATAACTGCTAACTCCAGTTCAGGGGCTCTAACGCCCCCTTCGGGTCTCCGAAGGCACTGCATGTATGTGGTGCACAAAACACACACACACACACACACACACACACACACACACACACACACACACACACACGGCGAAACCAAAGGGCACTGCATGTATGTGGTGCACAAAACACACACACACAGCGAAACCAAAGAAAGGAGATACCTGAAGAAGTTGCCGTTTGGGACTGGAGAAATGGCTTAGCGGACCCGGGGTTCAATTCCCAGCACCCTCACAGCAGCTCACAACTTGTATGTAACTCCAGGTCCTGAAAGACCCCCGAAGGTAGTCTTCCCTCTGGAGAGACCCTCGCCCAGAGATCACACTGAGACCATAAGTCAGATGCAAACAGCAAGAGGCTTTATTCAGGAACACGGGTACCCGGGGCGACACAGTCACTCAAGAGGCTCAAGAGCCTGGCGCACCGATGGGCTGGAGTGGAGGGTTTTTATAGGGTCGGGCAGCAGAAGGGCGGGTACAGAAGCGAGAAGCATGGTTTACAGGGTTCTGATTGGACGATTCATATGAGGCCAGGTTCAAACTCAGGACAGTTCGTGGTCCCCCCCCCCCCCCCCCAGCTCGACACGCCTGCTGACTTGGCTCTTGTCTAGGGTACAAGTTGTTTTTCTGACCTTTTAGTTCCCTGTTCTGGGGCCAGGTGGCCGACCGCAGATACCCTGGGATGCTGATTGGCTTGATCTTGTTCAGGTCTTGGGCAGGTAACCCCAGCTGCTGGGAGTTCATGAGTACAATGACCGTGTCGTATCCAGAGGACATTTCACAGTCCTCAACCTCTCCACCTTTTACATGTTTTCTGTTCCCCCTCCTATAATGTTCCCCAAACTTTGGGTTGTGTAGGCTGTTGGTGTATTGTTCCATTTAAGGCTGAACACTCAACAGTTAATTATCCTTAGCATTTTGACCACTTCCAAGTCTTCACTGACAGCTGCTCACTGCACAGAGGCTTCTCTGACCGAGGTTGAGAGGAGCACTAGTCTATGGATATAATTATTTAGAAGGCACTTTGAAAACATGCCCATTTAACAACAACTACAAAACAACAATCGGTTCCCATCTAGGGCCTATAAACTCCTGAACCGTGTATTCTTTTCTGTTCACAACACCGGGCATACATTTCCTCCTCTGGAGCAAACCTCAAATCCAATCAGAAAGTGACGACTTAGCTCCCTGGCAGTCATGCCGTAATTGCATGAGCAAGTGTATCTTGCCTGGCAGGTTAGCATTGTAGCATTCATGGTCCATTGTTGGGTGAATTCGCTGATCATTTTTTCTGCACCAGGGCCCTATTTCCACCAGCATGAAGGCTAGCCAGCAGGGAGGAAGTTTCCATGTCAGTTCCTGACTGATTTCTCTTCGACCTGCAACCGAAGTGTGTTATGTCTTCAGCAATAATGTCTAGCTGTGGTGGGCAGCCGAGAGCAACAGCAGTAGTTTGTATTGTTTGGGGGACCTCTGAGGACTTCCTGGTCAATAACTCACAGAGGGGTAATTTTTACCAGGCTCTGAGTAACTCATTTCTTCAGGGGAAAGAATTGCCCACCCATTAAGGGAACCTGTGTTCAATCTCCTAATATATATATTATTATATATATATTATATATATGATATATTACATATCATATATATATGATATATTACATATATATATATATATATATATATATATATATATATATATATATATAGGGATATGGTTTTTTCCAGGCAGGGTTTCTCTGTGTAGCTTTGGTGCCTGTCCTGGAACTCACTCTGTAGCCCAGGCTGGCCTCGAACTCACAGAGATCCGCCTGGCTCTGCCTCCCGAGTGCTGGGATCAACGGCATGTGCCACCACTGCCCGGCTATATCTTTTAATTAGCTTACAAATAGTGGGTTCCCATTAAGATTTTTGGTATATCCTCAGTGTTGCCTAACCATCTCACCTCCTCCCCACCACTTGTCCCTGCTTAGATCTTGACTTGGAGTAGTTCTCACGCCCTTTCGCATCACATGTGTTAACTATCCACTCTCCTTTGAGGTCTGTTTCCCTCCTCACTTTCATGTGTCCTTTCTGTTACCTGACCTTTACAGGTACTGTAGGTTAAACACAGAAACCTGAGAAATTGTAGCTCAGATCCACATATGAGAGAAAGTATGTGACGTTTGTCTTTCTGGGTCTGAGCTATCTCATTTAGTATAATATTATCCAGTTCCGTCGATTCCCCTCTACATTTCTTTAAAAGCATTTAAATCAGAATTTGAAGTACGTCATTCCAAGATCTTCCAGCAGCATTTAAAGTTTGTGTTTAATGTAAGGATCAAACTAATCTGTCGTTAGTCTTATGGGCCTGCCATAAACATTTCTTTTAGATTTATTATTTTATGTTTATGAATGCTTTGCCTGCACACATGTATGTCTATCATGTGTACAGTTGCTGGTGCCGTGGATGGTTGTGAGGCGCCATGTGGGTTCTGGTAACTGAACCAGGGACCTCTGCAAGAGCAACTAGTGCTCTTAACCCCTGAGCTGGCATCTCTCCAGCTCCCTGGACCTGCCCTTGTGTGTGATTTAGTGGGTTTCTCTTGCTGCTCCCAGCAGACTTTCCCTGTTTTGGATATTTAGTGTTGGAATTGCGATACTGTGAGGGGGGGCTGTTTCTGTTTGCTGTCCTGAATGCCTCCTACATCTGGGTGGCACTTCTCTTCCTTGCTCTGGGGAATTTTATAGTATGATTCCTTTGAAAATATTTTCTATTGATTTAGAACAAGATTTTTCTTTCTCTATGTCCAGAACTTGTAGATTTGTTTTTGCGAGAGTGTCATGTGTATCTTAGAATTCCTTCTGATACCTTCTTAACATCCATCCTCGTCTTTGCTTGATCGCTCCAGCTCCTTTACCTCCTCCTCAAGCTCAGAAAGTTCCTCTTGACACAGTCGAGAACTGGTGAAATGTCCCACAGAAAATTTTATTAGACTTACCGGGTTTTTTTAGTCCTGTTTTTCTTCAATATTTTTATGTCTTGTTGAATTCTTCTTTCATTTGTTGTATTGTCTTCCTTATTTCCTTCAGCTGTTTATGTGTTTCTTCGTTGAGGACATTATTTCCTTCTTTCCTTCTATGAGCATGCTTACAATCATTCTTTGGAGTTCTCTGTCTGGGGTTTTATTTAACTTACTATCTAGATGCCATTATTGCAGTCTTAGCGATTTTTGGAGGAGTTATATTTTCTTGTCTTTCATATTATTTAAGTTACTGCATTGGGATTTATATACCTAGGGTTGTTTCTTTCCTTGAGATTTTAAAAACCAGTGGTACTTGTTATGTTCAACCAGAGTTGGATGAGGTAGAGTTGAGGTGTGTAGTTCAGAAAATAGTTCCATAGTCCAGGAGCTCAGGGCGTTTGGTGTGGACTCTATTTTATTTCCTGAATGAACAACCGTGGCAGGATGAGTGGACAGAGGGGCAAAGACTGTAATGAGCCAGGGACTGCAGAGTGTTTTTCTGAATAGGAGACAGAGAAAGGGTTAGAGAGGGAATTCAAATACATTCCTCTAAATGCATGGCTATAGTATTTTATACACATGGTGAGCAGGTTCTTCTAATCCTGTTGATGCATATATGTGTGTAAGATAAACTAAAATTGGCTTCAAAGATGAAAGATGCTTTTCCATTTCTGTGTGAAATAAACCTATATGAAACATGAAAAATTGCTGCCTTGAGTAAATATGATTGTTTTATTTAAATGAAATAGCAAAATACATTTTAAAAGGTTTGTTTCAAAATGCTTACTTTATTTGATTATTTTGCCTGCATGTATGTCTGTGCATCATTTGTGTGCCTGGTACCCGAGGAGCCTGGAAGAGGGCATTGGATCCCCTGGCCCTGGGATAGTTACAGACAGTTGTGAGCTGCCATGTGGGTTCTGAGAATCAAACCCAGGTCCTCTGGGAGAGCAGGCAATGTTCTTAACCTCTGAGCTCTCTCTCTCTCCAGCCCCTCACAAATGCCTTAAGTATTCATGTTGATAGTTGGTTTTCTTTTCTTTTTCTTTCTGTGTGCATGGAAAATGTTTAGCATTTAATGAACCTCCCTGGGTGGCTTCAAGCCACCAGGACACAGGCACCTCCAACACTTTCCACCATCTCCTCAGTTCCTCTGCTGAAGAATCTGGTTGTCTCGGTTGTGACAGGTTGCTCAGGGAGCTTTCTTTCCCTTCCCCAGAACTCTGGGGTAGCCCGATCATACAACATGGATGATGAGAGCAGTTCAAGTCTTGTTTTTTTTTTTGTTTTGTTTTTGTTTTTCTGCTCACTGCCCAGTGTCCACAGTTTATGCAGGTTGACAGTTAGGCAGGAGTTCTGGTTCCCCTTCAAGCCATAAGGCCTCATACCAGCTCTCCCAGAGTCACCTGGATGATGGTGATGCGTGCCTCCAGCCGTCCGGAGGCCTCCCAGATGTTTACGGTGCTAACCGATGCTGCTGTGGCTCATGTGGCCCTGGAGTTTCTGGGTCTTCCTCAGTCTGGATGGCATGGTGGTGGCAAAGAGGAAAGAGAGAAACACTCCCAAGTCTCAGCGATAGCAGACTGATAACTGATTTTCTTAGCTTATTACCAAGTTATTTATCTCTTTATTTACTTATTTTTTTGAGACAAGGTCTCCTTATGAAGCCCTGGCTGTCCTGGAGCTCACTATCTAGACCAGGCTGGCCTGGAACTCACCGAGATCTGCCTGCTTCCATCTCTTGAGTGCTGGGATTAAAGGTATGTACTACCATGCCTTGCTACAAAGTAATTTTAATTTTTAAATTTTATGATAAATATTCCAGTTCCCTCTAGTGATTATTTGTAACTTGGATTCATGCACTTCAAGATATGTACAGGCTTAAGTTTTGGTTCACAGAACAAAACTTTGCAAAAGACAAGGATTCGGTTTAGGAATGTAGATTATTCTCAAAGTTCCTAGGCCAGTGCTTTAACACTCAGAGTGGGAGATGAAGAAGGTACCAGAAGCAGCAATAAAGAGAAAATGAGTGAGGTCCTGCACCTCCAGGTGCAAGCTCAGCTCTCTTTTTGGGTAAGCTGTTTTAATGCACTATGCTTTAAATCAACCTTCCTCCTCCTCCTCCCCCTCTTCTCCCCTCCTCCTCCCTTTCTTCTTTTTCTCCTCCTCCCCTCCTCCCCTTCTCCTCCTCCTCCCCTTTCCCTCCTCCTCCCCTTTTCCTCCTCCTCCCCTTCTCCTCTCCTTCTCCTCCTCCCCTTCTTTTCTTCCTCCCATTCTCCTCCTCCTCCCCCTCCTCCTTATCTTCCTCCCCCTCTCCTCTGTCTTTCTCTCCTCCTTCTTTGTGTGTGGGAGATTTAATTAATGCATACTAGGTACCTGCTCATCCACTGATCTCTTCCCTAAGCCCTGAATTCTAAATTTGTAATTGCCTTACAACAAGAAGGTGCAAGTATGTGGTCTCTGTGTAAAGATGGGGTGAGCTGGAGCTGTAAGCACAGCACCATATTCCAAGGAGTTTCATCTCGGTTAGTATGATGGCTCAGTCAGTTTGCCTCCACAAGATAAAGCCTGTACCGAAGCTGCAGACAGACAAGGACTGATAAGGCAGTGGGGTTCTTCTTAGACACGGTCTGTCTATTGGTATGAAGCGGTTTGGTCCAGGCTAGTGTTGTAATCACCATCCTTCCTCAGACTCCTAAGTGCTCTGGTTATATGTGTATGCTACCATGAGAAGGATCTTTAAGACAGCTCCAGTGTCTCAGTCAAGATGTCTCTTTTATATGCTAGAAAAGGCCCTGTACTTTTCTTTCCCACTAGATAAAAGAAGGGAACCAAACAAAATAATAGCTTGACCGGTTAAAACTTGGGAGACTTGCAAATGTCCTCTAGCGTGGCTTCATTCTGCCATCTAGTAGGCAAGAAGAGAAAAGCCGGACCAGAGCAAAATTAGTTTATCACGATTTTGCTGATTGTCATTTACCAAGTGTTTTCTGGTTAGTGTAGTGGGGTGGCAATTCTTGGCTGTCAACTTGACTCTATCTGGAATGAACTACAATCCGGAAATGGAGGGCACACTCATGATCCGGATCCTGAGGCTGGAAGACACACCTTTAATCTGGGCTACCCCTTCTGCGGGAAGCCTATGTACGGACTATGGAAGAAGGAAGGGATTGTTCGTTCTCGCCCTGCTTGCCCTGACCTTGTCGGCACATCCATTCCTTCACTGGTGCTTCCGAGGATGAAGACAGTGGCAGCCAAGTCCCCCAATGGGAGGAGAAGCAGCACACCTAGTGTCTAGTGAGGCTTGGAGGACGGCTCATGCTCTTATTGCTGTTGACGGCGCTGGCTAGTGCCCCTCACCTCCCCCAGCTTCCGTGATGCGTCAGACACCGGCACATGCGCTTTGTGATCTTTCCACTGTCCAAACAGTGGTTCTCACCTTAGGAACAGACCCTCATGACCTCCTGGGAAAAGCTCTACCATGCTCACCCCTGCATGGTGAATTTCACTGATTGGCTGCTGGACCCTCGGGAGTCACTTTCCTTTCCTGCAGAAAATAGTTTTGCACCATTTTGTGGACACAGGAAAGGGAGAGCATCTGTGTAAGCAGAGCTGGAGGGGAGCAGGTGGGCCTATTGGTACCTTAGGATTTGAGCTTCCGCTTTTTGAGTGCAGGATCTAGAAATGCATCGAGATTCCTACCTACCCATTGGACTGTAAAGTTTATGTGGGTAATCTTGAAAACAATGGGAACAAGACTGCATTAGAACAGGTGTTTGGCTATTACTCTGAAGTGTGTGGATTGCTGGAAACCAGCCCCCCCTCCGCCCACGACTTTGTGTTCCTTGAGTTTGTGGATCCCCGAGATGCCCCGATGCTGTCTGCAAGCTAGATGGAGGAACACCATGTGGCTGGGGCGTCAGAGCGGAACTGTCGAATGGTTGAAAAAAGACGTCGAAATCGTGGCCCACCTCCCTCTTGGGGTCAGCCCCCTCCAGGTGACTCCTGGAGGAGGAGTCCTCCACTTTGGGACAGTTCTTAAAAGAGAAGCTTCTCTCGAAGCCGGAGGAGGTCACTTTCGAGAGATAGGAGAAAAGAAAGGTCTCTGTCTCTGTGAGAGAAATTGCAGGACGTCCAATCCTGCTCTAGATCTCTCGTGGCAGATCTAGGTCAAATGAAAGGAAGGAGAAGACCAGTTTGCACAGGAAATACAGGAGTGTGCACAGGAAATTCAAGTGCATTTTAAAGATGTTTTAGCTGTTCAGATTTGTTTCGTCTCTTGGAACAGTGGCACACACATATAGATGTAACCAACCGTCTTATTAAATAAGAAACACAGAATCAATGCAAAAGAGAAAGCCGAGAGGTCAGAGCTCAGAGCTAAAATCTCACCCTTCCGCCTGCGGTATCCCAGCTTCCCGAAAGAGAGCTCTATTTCCTGTCTGTTCGTCTATTTAAAGTATTTTGTTTTGCCTTCTCATTGGTTGTAAACCCAAACACGTGACTGCCTCATCACTGTCTGAATGTACAGCCCCCTAGGTCTTAAAGGCATATGTCTCCAATGCTGGCTATATCCCTGAACACACAGATATCTATGGGATTAAAGGCGTGTACCACCACCGCCACACTCTTGCTATGGCTCTAATAGCTCTGACCCCCGGGCAACTTTATTTATTAACATACAATCAAAATCACATTTCAGTATAATTAGATTACCACCACACACACATAACGATGTAATTCTCTATGGTTTCAAGTGGGTTGTAGGAAGCATGTAATATCAAAAATTGTTACTCTACAATGCTCCCTTAAGCAAGGTTGAATTTGCTTTGAACGTTAGTTTTTCATAGACTGAAATAAACCTAGATCCTGCCCAGTTAAAGTGGGATGTGCTAATGATATAGAAAGAGCTGGCGGCAATTGATAAAGCCGTAGATTCTCTAGTAGCTGGGATTTGCTGTGGAGCTGTGTGAAACAAGAAGCAGTCTTTCAATATGTTCTAAAAACACAAACAAACGGGTACATGGTAGGAAGAGCACCCAGAAGGCTTCAGAAGATATTCCTTACTGGTTGCTATATATGGCCACACAGCTGTTTTTTTTTTTTTTTTTTTTTTTTTTTTTTTTTTTTTTTTTTTAGCATTCTTTATTTGGAAATGGAAGACTTTTAAGATTCCAGTGTCAGTTTAAGAGTACATTGTAAGAGCTGAACTTTGGAATAACTGTGCAAGATTTCTTTTTCATGCTGTCCTTTGTAATAAGTTTGTGAGAATCCTTGGGATTAAAGTTTTGGTTACAAATTGTTTTTTTATTTGAAAAAAAAAAAGAATAGTTTTGATGAAGGAGTGTTGTACATGGTGGCTCTGTGGTCCCTGGCAGCATCGGAGATACTGAAGCTATTGACTCTGGAGATACAACTCTTTCGGTTCATGCAGAGGATAATCAAAGGTTCTCCAACATTCACAGGCTGAAACTGTAGCATGTGAGGGGAGGCATTCGGACAGCACACTCTGAGTGGTGGCATTCCCCCAACATTCACAGGCTGAAACTGTAACATGGAAGGTGGGGCATTTGGATGGGAACAGTGCCCACATAGATGGCCAGGAGGCTCCTTGGCACCTTGCTGGGAACACAGCTAGAAGCCGCCACTCACAATCTGGAAAGCGGTCCTTTGCCAGATCCATGACCTTTGACTGCCTAGTGCTCAGGACTGCAATGCAATTTTGTGTTTTGTAAGTCACTCAGTTTATAGTGTTTCGTCACAACAGCCTAAACAAGCTAAGATGGCCATCTGCTTATCCTGTGGATCACAATATAATCATTTCCTATGTGAATGTGTCAGAGCTTCAGCTGGCATACTATGTTAAGAGAAAATCTTCAGGATTCCGACTACTTGCTTCAGGAACTGCTGCGTGGATCACTCGGTTTGACCACTGAGTAATCTGTTGCTTATTACAGAAACACAGTACCGAATATTCGAAAGCTGAGCCTTGCTCCGAATCAGGAAAGTGTCTGTGCTTGATGATGCCTGCAGAGGGCAGAGGGCAGAGGGCCTGAACCAACCCAGAGAGGTTCTCTGATAGTCACAGGTCACAGGTCTGTGACTAGAGGAGCCTTGCCTGCATCAGTCATTGAATGATGTCTCCAGGTACTTCATCAAGTGCTCCGGGACACACCCGCTCTGGCCCAGAGGACACTGCGCCTTCTTCTCCAGGGTCTCCAGCATGACAGCCTTTCAGAAAACAGTTGTCTGCCCAACTATTGTTACGGTAGTTATTAAAGCAGTTTGTAAGTAAGATGAGAAGAGACTCTCCGTGAGTAAAATTTTTCGCCACTTTTCTGTTTGTTTAAATGAAAAATAAGACAGGAAAGTGAGACAAAAGTCTCTTAAAGCTTTTGGAAGAATTGTCCTGTTGTGGGTTAGCCACCGGAGAGGACTGCTCAGACATGGGTTCAAGGCAATAGGAGTCTTTACTAGCCGGCCAGTGACTGCACTGGGTGTTCAGGACCCAAGTTGAGTCTGAGCCTTTCTCGGGATGAGCTTTAAAGCACAGAAACCATGTCCTGGGCTGACCCACCACAGTTAGCAAGAACAGTCAGTAAGAAGCAGAACGCCTGAAGCCGAAAAGCCAGGTGAGTACATCTAGGGACTTTCCCAGAACTGTGGACTTGGATGGTGCAGGTCTTTGTCTTTGTTTTGGCAGGTGTTGCTGCTTATGTGCTGGGTTCCAAGCCTGAATGGTACTTCCATCATGGCGTCCATTGTGCTAAGGTCTGGGGCTTGTTACAATTCAGACCCCTTATAGCTTTTTTGTTTTGCTTTGTTTTGTTTTCTAGACAAGAGTTTCTCTGCATAACAGCACTAGCTGTCCTGAAACTAGCTCTGTAGACCAGGCTGGCCTCAAACTCACAGAGATCCACCTGCCTCTGCCTCCCTAGTGATGGGATTAAAGGTGTGGGCCACCACTGCCTGCCTTCTCTTACAGCTTTTTAATGTTGCCTTAAGGTTCCCAATATTAAGTAGATAAAAGGATAATGACACTGGTTGTTCAGTGGAAGAATCACGAGCGAAAGAGTCATGAGCCATGGTTACCAGAGTTAGAATGGGCTTTGTTTGAGAGAAGAGGGGATAGGACAGGAGATGCCAGGTCTGGCAGAAAGAGAGACAGAAGGAGAGGTGCAGAGAGAGAGGGAGGTCATGGCGCTGCCTTATAAAGGCCAGGATGCATCTGCGCACATGTGCAGAGATCACGAAGTCACGTCCATGTGACTACGTGACCATGCAACCATGAGGCATGAGTCACACAGGATGTATGACCCAGAAATGACTAGGGGGAGATAGATGACTAAGTGTCCTGCCGGGCATGCGCGACCATGGGGTATGGTTGGAATTCCTATTAGTAGAGAACATGAATAAGGCCCCAATTCCATTCAGTTTGGTGTTCTGAATGCCAAATGCTGAGTTTTATGTGGTATTAGAGAAAAACCAACCAAATTAACATTTCTAGAGCTTTTCAGAACCAGCCTGAGAACGCAAGAGGTCAGCAATGTCTCCTATATTTCCACAAGGAAAAGACACACACACACACACACACACACACACACACACACACCACACCACAGAAAAAAAAACAAACAAAAACTACGCAGGCTCAGAGAAGTTTTCTCCGCTCCCTCCCCCTCCCTTCCTTTCCTGTGAATTTTTCTCTTTTCTTACCCTCTCCAGGTAAGGATCTAGTTCAAGCCTTGCATATAGAAAGTAAGAGCTCAACCAGTGAGTTCACCAGAACCTTTTTACCTTTAAAAAATTCCTATTATTTATCTAAGTCTTGGAATGCAAAATTCTTTCCTTTGTACAAAGGCCTATGCCATGTGTGTTACTAATCTGTTACAACAAAGTCTCTCTCTCTCTCTCTCTCTCTCTCTCTCTCTCTCTCTCTCTCTGTTTTTTTGAGGCAGGGTTTCTCTGTGTAGCTTTGGAGCCTGTTCTGAAACTTGCTTTGTAGACCAGGCAGGCCTTGAACTAGCAGAGATCCGACTGCCTCTGCCTCCTGAGTGCTGAGATTAAAGGCGTGCCCTGCCCCCCACTATCAGCCTGCTCCCTTATGTCATCCATGATCACCTGTCCAGAGGTAATACCGCCCACAATGGGCTGGCCCTTCCCATCTCAATCATCAAGGAAGAAAAACAAAACAAAACAAAACAAAAACCATGCCCGCCCTCCCAGGCTCACCTACAGGGCAAGCTGGTGGGGGCATTTCCTCAATTGAGGCTTTCTTCCCAAATGACTCCATCTAATACAGTAGCCATCAGAGAGATGCAGATCAAAACCTTGTGGGGGGCTGGAGAGATGGCTCAAAGGTTAAGAGCATTGGCTGTTCTTCCAGAGGTCCTGAGTTCAATTCCCAGCACCCACATGGTGGCTCACAGCCATCTGTAATGAGATCTGGTGCCCTCTCCTGGCCTGCAGGGATACATGCAAACAGAACACTACATAATAAATAAATAAATCTTTAAAAAAAAAAAAAAAAACGAAAAAAACCCACTTTGTTGTGACTCCAGGTTACCCCTAGTCAGAATACCGTTCATAAGAAAACAAATAACAATGAATTCTGTCAAGGATGTAGACAAACAGGAACCCTTATGCACTGCTGATGAGAATGAAAGCTAGTCCAGCCTCTATGAAAATCAGTCTGGAGGGTTCTCAAAACAGGAAAAATAGATCTACCGCACACAACCTGGCTCTACCTACTGCTGGGTGTTAACCCAGGTCAGCAGGTCACAGAGGTGTCTGCACACGGACGTTTCCTGCAGCTCTAATCCAGCGGACTAGTTTAGGTGGCCAACAACAGAAGCTGCTTAGAGAAAATGTGGTTAGATATGCTCAGTGGAATTCCTTTCAGCTGTACAGAAGAATCAGGTTACGTGGTGTGCTGGAAAATGTGTGTAACTGAAGACAGCTACAGCGAGTGAATGGAGCCAGTCTCGGAAAGACAAGTGTTGTGGGTGTTCCCTCATCTGCGGCTCCTGGATTGTATAAACTTACATAAAACCCTGTATGAATATATAAAACACAAACGAGAGTGTCTGGGAGAAAGAAGAGCCCAAGTGGGGGGTGGGGGAGAAAAGGGGAGTGGGGTGTAAGGATTATGTCCTTAATTATGTCCCAGCCTAAAAAGCGGGCGTGCCCTGTGTGCCCTCTCTTTCCGCACTCTCTCCTTCCGTATTCCCCCCTCCATGCGGTCTCTCTCTCTCTCTCTCTCTCTCTCTCTCTCTCTCTCTCTCTCTCTCATCCTCACTCTCCCAATAAAGCTCTAGAAAGGTAACTATGGCTCCTGACTCTTCTGTCACCGATACATCCAGCACTCTGCGCCGCCGCTTAACCAACATGGGGGGCATGAAAGGGAGTGTGTTCAAAGTGGAATAGACGGGTGGTGGTGGCGGCGGCGGCGGTGGTGCACGCCTTTAATCCCAGCACTTGGGAGGCAGAGCCAGGTGGATATTTGTGAGTTTGAGGCCAACCTGGTCTACAGAGCGAGATCCAGGAAAGGCGCAAAGCTGCACAGAGAAACCCTGTCTCAAAAAACCAAAAAAAAAAAAAAAAAAAAGAATTCTAAAAAGTAAAATGCAAGTGTGGTCCAAAGACATGGAGTTTCAACACACGAGCCTAAGTTTGCCCATCTAAACCACGCAGGCCTGAGTCAGCACGGGTCTAGCAGAAGAAGCCGGTGGCTGCTGACCACTGACGCAGGTACCTCAGTTCCCATCAGAGCTGCCTTGGATGAAGAACAACTGTGGATCTGCCTTTGGAGAACGCATAGGCTGTTTTATTTATTTATTTATTTTCTTTCCTGGTACCAGGGATAGGGATGGGGGTCAGTGTACCACTCTACCACTGAGTTATTCTTCTAAGACAAAGACATTTTTATTTCTTGAATGTTCCAGGATTTGGGGTGCTGCAGGATAGACCCACTCTTCCACAGTATTATGTCTCAAAACACGATTTTATGTTTAGTTATTTCAGTAAAAAAATTTTTAGAGTCATAATTAAGCAATAATACATAGCAAAATTTAGCCACACTTAAGGGAACTCAGTCATCTGGCCTTTTGCTTAAGTATCTTACTTCACATGGAGACAAAGGTTAGAACTGTGGACATGAAAGCCTGAAGGAAATAACCAAATTTCTGTGGCTATTTCATTCTGGGCAGTAACACATCTGTCCTAAGAAAAACTGACCTCAAGGCGTGTGGTTTGATGTTTTCCCCTTCTAGTCGCTAAGCGAGCATCTGTTTCCACATAATACCCTCTGTGGTGGGAGGCAGATCCTCCGGAGGCCTCATACAATGACAGGCTTTCACAATGCCACTGGCTGACTGCCAGAGCCAGCCAAGTATTGGTGTAGTTTTGGGGTGAAAGTCACACCACCTTGTGCAAGAGTTAGAATCTGCAGAAACCAGCAGTGCAGCAGGGTGGGAGATGGGGGGGTGGGAGGCAGGGGTGGGGGGCGGGGGGTGGGGGGTGGGGAGCAGGTGTCCAGAGCTACTCTGGAGTGTATAAAGGAGGAGCGGTGAGGGCCATGAGGCATGAGAAAGCATATGCCCTTTGTGGTCAGAGAGATCCAGCTTCATGCCTTGGGTATGTTTCTCTTGCTCTTACTGGATTCTGGATTCTCCATTAAGTGGGAGACAACCATAGCTCTATCTCCAAGGGAAGAATGAACATGGCCATTCATTCATTCCTTGATTCAATGGTTGTTACTTACTTTGTGCAAAGCACTACTCTCGGGGCGAGGGAACGTAACCCCAAATAGGCAAAGCCCCTCTCCAGCATGTTTACATTCCAATAAGGAGCAAGAGACAGTCACACACGTACAAAATAGTAAGAACAATGCTACGTTAAGGATAAAGAGTGATACGGCCTTGAGTTACTATAGTTCCCCTCTCTCTGCTTGATACAATTTGCCTGGGAATTTTCCAGAGCCATGTATTCACACCTAACAGCCCTTGGGAAGGGGCTCAGGTCTTAATCTTCATGGCCTAATGTGATTTCTCTAGAAACATCTGTGTATTAAAAGGAAGGCAAGCTGGGTGGCGGCGGCGGCGGCGGCGGCGGCGGCGGCGCATGCCTTTAATCCCAGCACTTGGGAGACAGAGGCAGGCTGATCTCTGTGAGTTCGAGGCCAGCCTGGTCTACAGAGTGAGTTCCAGGAAAGGCGCAAAGCTACACAGAGAAACCCTGTCTCAAAAAACCAAAACCAAAAAAATAAAAGAACATGATTGGACTTCCCTTTCTTGGTGGGCTTGACAATGCTGTCCCATCTACCAGTAAAGGCAGACGCTTAGGCTCTGTGTGGCCAGTGAAAGGGTGTAGTTAGCAGCAGCAGACTCTTGCCCAGTCTAGGCCTAGGAGCATTCTGTTTCTTTTTTCTTTTTCTTTTTGTTTGTTTTCAAGACAGGTCTCTCTGTGCAGCCTTAGCTGGCCTGGAACTTGCTTCTATAGACCAGGCTGGCCTTGAACTTACAGAGATCCACTTGTCTCTGCTTCCTGAGCGCTGGGATTAAAGGTGTGCACCCCCACCGCCTGGCTGCATTCTGTTTCTGAAGGTCTTACTGAAGATGCTGCTTACATCCAGAGCTTCTGGAATCATGATTCAGTTATTCAATTAATCTGATTTGTGCTCCTGAGAACCAGCTCTGGTCTTAGAAAAAAAAAGAAAAAAGAAAAGACGTGGATTTGTGGAGAGGTCCCAAGATATTGCCTTTCCAACCCAAGCCCTCTAGGAATAGCTTAGCGGGCGGTGACTGCTGCTGGTGCACAGGTTGCTGTCAGCCTGGAGCTGGGCTTCCCAAGGGCTGGGAAGGTGAGGTTTATCTATACACAGAAAATTAGTTTTTGAAATTTTATATTGACATTTGGAACTAGAAAAATCTTAAAAGATGGTGCTCTGATGTCAATGTAAGCTTTCTGTGATATTGGGCTTGAATTATATAGGGACTGTGGATTTTAGAATTTGGAGCTGCTAATGGCTTTGAACTTGCTTCTATAGACCAGGCTGGCCTTGAACTTACAGAGATCCACTTGTCTCTGCTTCCTGAGCGCTGGGATTAAAGGTATACCACATCAGGAATTTTCCTGTACCTCAGCTGCCAGAAGTCATATATATCAGCATTTATCAACCTGTGGGTCATGACTCCTTTTGGGGGTGGGGGAGTCGAAGAACTTTTTCACAGGGATCATCTAAGACCATCAGAAACACCAGACATTTACATTTTATCATTCACAACAGTAGCAAAATTACAGTTATAAAGTAGCAATGAAAATAATTTTATGGTTGGGGGTCACCACAACATGGGTAACTGTGTTAAAGGGTCGCAGCATTAGGGAGGTTGAGAACCACTGATATACATGGTCTTTTCTCAATATGGGATCCAGGCCAGAGAGCAGAGGATGTCTTCTACTTCTTATCCTAGTACAGTCCCCTCTGAAATACTGATGTCTGAACCTCATAGCCTCACGGTTAGTTACGTATGCACAATGGGCAGAAGTACGATGTGAGAATTAGTGTGCTGACTGACCAAGGCAAACTTGCCGGACAGGGAGGTCTCCTGATCACTGAACAATTCAGTTTACTTGAGGACGT
This sequence comes from Peromyscus leucopus, assembly GCF_004664715.2. Classification (NCBI taxonomy): domain Eukaryota; kingdom Metazoa; phylum Chordata; class Mammalia; order Rodentia; family Cricetidae; genus Peromyscus; species Peromyscus leucopus. The sequence continues at coordinate 72,492,174 of NC_051073.1, read as the reverse complement.
CTCTCATTGCATTCAGAAGCCTCTTGTTTTGATTGTAGTCCTTACCCTTGCCCCATCTGTTGCTCTGGTAGAGCGCGGCCAAAGCCTGGGACCACGAGGGCTTGGCTAAAGCTCTACTTGGCTTCCCAGACCCAGACTGGATTAAACCAGGTTCCCTGGGGTGGAGACTTAGGGGAGCTGCCAGGGGCAAGGGCCCCACTCACTGGCTGCTCTCCCTCCCTGGGCTGGCCAATGGTGAAATGGGGACTGCCAGACTCACTCATAAGATGAGGCCATTTTCTCCGCATTTTCATCCATACAGTAGACTACACCAGAAGGTAAGACCAATTCTGCTGAATTCCTGGCTGGATGTTTATAAATGCCTAATCCTGGCTGAGATGTGTTTAGGTTTTGTTCTCTGTAGTAGTGTGAGGATGGATGTAGAAGAACCTCAGATCAAGGGGGCACTGGGTGGGCCAGATAGGCACTGGGCTCTTCCTCAGTTCCTCAGAGCTCTAAGAGAGAAAGAGTTATCTCCTTTGGTCCAAATGCCTGAGACCATAATGAACTTTGCTCAGTCTGTTTGATAGCAAGGTGCTTGCTGAGAAAAACACAGGGGGTTAGTGAGGTGGGAGGGTTCACCCACGGATGGAATTCAGCTGGCAAAAGGGATCTATTGCCTCTCAACTTTGTGAGTTAAGATGATAGAAGCAGGCAAAGAGGAAGCGTGGAGAAGCCAAGTTGAGGTGTGATGTCAGACTGAAGTTTAGAATCCGTTCCCACCACTTAGCTCTACTCAGTAGCTAAGTGCGGAGTAGATGCCATGGAATACTGTCAGGACTGAGGGGGAAAGTGGGTGTCGTCTGGCAGTTGTCTGAAGAGCTGGTGACATTTGTCAGCATGAGACATTTTAGGATGCTTGAGGGAATTGGGTGACACAAAGAGGCAAGAGCCTGGAATACGGTGGCAATCTGGACAGAAAGCCATATTTTGAAAGGTATTTTCTGACAGAAGCATTGGACCCACTCGGTCTTTGCCAAACCCAATCTTGGCCCCAGTGAACACTGCGTAGGAACCCTGGTGGTAGATGAGATGAAGGATGGAGGGTTGAGAAGTCAAGGCAGCCCTTGTGAGTCATGGGATGTAATTCCCTTATCTGGAGAATTTTTGTTTGTTTGTTTGTTTGTAAGACAGGGTCTCACTAGATATCCCCAACTGGCCTGGAATTCACTACAAAGACCAGGCTACCACTGAACTCACAGAGATCCACCTGCCTCCGCGCCTCCTGGGTGCTTAGAACCGTTGTTTTGAATCGAGCCTCACAAGGGTAGAGCCATCTCTCTCCTTGTGACTCCATTAAAAATGAGGAAAGGTAGTTTGGTCAGATGGATTTGGGGAGCAGGAGGGCTAGTGAGTGGAAGAGGCCAGAGCGTAGCGTGGTTCTTGGAGCAGTTTGGTTCCCAAAGCTTAGTAAGAGATCCTTCAGGCCCCCTTCCCCGTGTCTGGAGGAATCCTAAGAAGAGACAGGGCTTGTTTCTTGTCTCGTACAAGTGAGCATGTATGCGTGTGCGCGTGGAAGCCAGAGGTGTCTCCACCTTATTTTTTGACGAGAGAGACAAGGTCTCTTACTGAACCTGGAGCTCGACGAAGTCTGGACCCACTGGTCATTGACCTCCAGGGAGGCTCCTGTCTCTGGCACCCCACACCCACCCCAGCATTGGGGTTGAAGGTGGCAGGCTTTTAGACGAGCTCTCGGGACCGAAACTCAGGTCCTCCTGCCTACACAGATAGCACTCCATCAACTCCACCTTCTAAGCACTTAAAAATATCTAGTGTGTATTTGTGTGTGTGTGTGTGTGTGTGTGTGTGTGTGTGTGTGTGTGTGTGTACCACATGTGTACAGGGACACTCATTCTATATCGGGCATGTCAGGGCACAGCTTTGGGGAGTCAGTTCTCTCCTCCAACCTCGTTTGAGGTGGTTCTTCCTTGTGGACTCCTCCACGCTGTGTACGCCAGGCTGCCCAGTCCACGAGCTTTGGAGCGATCCTCCTGTCTCCACTTACTTTCAGCCTTAGCAGTGTTGTGATTACAGATTTCTGCCGCTGCATCTGGCTTTTTCTGTGGGTTCCGGGGACTGAACTCAGGTGGCCATGCTTGCCCAGGAAGTGCTTGTCCTGAGCCATTTCCCTCACTTCTATTTTTGTCGTTTTTTTTTTAATAAAGGCGTTTGCAGAGACAAACATTGCGTTTACTTGCCAACCCAGAGGACCGTTAGCTCCCAGGTGCTCTGCTGAGGTTAGGAGGCTATACATTTGGAAAGCAAAAGAGTCAATCATGCTAAAAACTTCTTGGAGGGATGCTCTGCTTTTCCAGTTTCTGGAGAGTGTGCGTGTGTGCACAAGTGTGTAAGGACATAAGAATGCAAACAGTTTTCTTGAGGCCATGTGAGAGCTTTCAGATAATCAATCTCTTTAGGAGCTAGACAGAGGTGACTCAGTTCCTGGTCTGGCCATTTATGATTGGGTTGTACCATTGTGAAACAGACAATATTAACCCATCTTATATTTTTATTACTTACTTTTTTTTTTGTGGTACTGAGGGTTGAACGTAGGGTTTCACACATACTAAGTAACGGCTCTAGCCTCAGCTGCCGCTTTGAGTTTTAAGAATGGCTGTTTCATGTCATTCAACCCAAAGACTGCATGATCTTTTTGATTTTTTGAGACAGGGTTTCTCTGTGTAGCCCTGGCTGTCCTGGAATTCTTTCTGTAAACCAGGCTGGCCTTAGACTCAAAAATCCACCTGCCTCTGCCTCCCGAGTGCTGAGATTAAAGGCATGTGCCACCATCGCCCAGCATGATCGTAAGCTAGCATCTTGGTCTCGTCAAGTCTCAGGTTCTCCTGATTAGCACGGTGAGAAGCAAGGGTATAGGCGTGTTAAATAAGATAAAATGCCAAAAGTACTTTATACTGGGTGTGATGGTGTACACCTTCAAACCCAGCATTCAGGAGGCAGAGGCAGGTGGGTCTCTGAGTTCAGGGCCAGCTTGGTCTACACAGAGAGCTCCAGGACATCCAGGGCTACATAGGAGCCCCCCCCCCCCCCGTTTCATAAAACAAAGAAACAAAAAGAAGTACCTACTCCACAGAATCGTCACCACTGTCAGAGCGTACTCAAGTTCCTCATGTCCTGTGACCCCACTGAGCAGGGTGGGACACTGGGCCCGAGCTCTGTGGGCAACCTCAGAGGCAGTGCTGCTGCGGAGCACGCTGGCCTGTAAGTCAGAAGTCTCTCAAGGCTCATTTTCCTGCTTCCCCAACTCCCTCCCCTCTTGTGCAGTCTCACGAAGGTGAAAATAACTAGCCCGTCAAGGCTCCTAGCGCGGAGCCCTTCCACGGGTGCAGGAAGGTGCACACCCAGCCTTTCTGTTTCTAAGAGCAAGGATGGGAGGATTCCTGGGCTCGCCTTTGGCTCTGGCGTTTCTTGTGCGCTTTGTTCAGCCTTTGCTGGCTGGAGGCGTTGAGATCCTATTCGGTGACCTCTTCTCTCAATGTGGCCATCTCTGCTCGTCCCAGAGGAAAGCCCCGCCTTGCGTTGTTTCACAAGACTCTGCTGTTGCTGCTGGAAAGGCAGCAGGTCAAAGTGCAATTTCACATCGACTTCACTGTACTGTGCTCCTTTAGGATCCTGGCACATGGAAGCCATTCCTTTGCATAACTCCTGAGGGGCTTCCCAGGAGGGCAACTATAGGGAAGGGCAGTGTGGTGATCTGGTTCTACCTCCTTTGCTTCTTATGCTTGGGCGGAAATGACTGGACCTTTCTGGCACCCAGATGTCTCTCTCACGTGGAGGTCTCCCTCCTGGTGCTGTGTAGGTGAAATGAAACGCAACAGCCGTCCAGAGTGGGTCGTTTATAAATATGTGTTTGCTTCTCTTTTCTCACATATGTGTGTAGCAGTTTATAAGCTTATAAAACACTCCATACTTTCTGCCAAGTGGGTCTCATGATCCTATTGTGAAATCACATTTCTAGGCAGAGCATAAAGCCAAGGAGGCAGATGTGGGCAGAGTGAGGAGTGGGCTAGCTGAGAAGCCAGGTCATTTGATTGACAATCTTCTGTCTCTCACCCCTCCCTCCCCCCATGGGGGGGATAGTAAAAGGCAAGGTATGAGACTTTAGTACTTTTCCTCGACTGTGTCAGAGAGTCTGTTACTAGGTCAGGGATCAGCTTCCACCCCTTCTGTGTTTAGTTCTGGCATCCTGGACTATCACCTAACCGCTCAGCAGCCCCCTTTCCTCACCCCTAAATCAGTGCAGACGTAATTGACAGTCGTTGACTGTCAATTGACTGCTCACCAGCTTATTCCACACACCCCGCTAAGCATGGTTTGTCCATGGTGTCATTTAGTCTTCAGCAAACACACAAATGGTGAGAACTGGTCATTTGCTGATTATTTGTACCCGAGCATGGGTTTCCCTGAGTACCCCATATTGTCTCCTAGATGGTTGTGGTGATTAAATGAGATGAAGATGCAAAGACTCCCCAAATGTAAAGCACGATTCTCGCCATCTGGCTTCATGACCTATCCAAAATGTTTTCTTTGTAGGGTGCTCTAGCTGTCGATTATGTACAGTACTCAGTTCCATTCAATAGTGTTTCCCCTACAGAAATAGAAGTCTTTCAAAATCAAAGTGTAGCAATTGTTTTGTCTATGGAAAGAACAGAAATAATTTCAAATTAAAAAAAAAAAAGATGCATTCTGTGTCCTTCGGTGGTTATCCTTAGCTGACTTTCCACCCAGAATTAGGTGGAAACGAAACCTTCTTCAATTAGGATCTGTCCTTAGCAAATGTCTAGGGGCTGGAGACGTAGCCCAGTGGTTAACAGCACATGCAGAGAACATCATGCAAAGGACCCGGTTCACACCCGTCGGTACCTCCAGCTCCAGGAGATCCAGTGCCTTCTGCCCTCCCAGGGCTCCTGGACACAGGTACACCCCCCATGCATATTCCAATAATTCAAAAAACAAAAATAAATCTTAAAAAAGAAACAGCCAAGGATACGTACTGTGTAGTACCTCCACCCCATGCCACTCTTGGGGTTCCTAGAACAACTGCCCCTGAGGGGAGAGAAGACCGTTGAGAACACAGGGGTGTTGGGGAAGACTGTGTTCTTTTAGGTGAGAAAGGATGCTGATTTTCCAGCAGAAAGGGAGAACCAGAAAACTCTAGGGGTCTGCCTTTGCCTTCCTTCCCAGCATTTGGGATAAGTCCTGGGCCACCCTCCATCCTGGAGGTCCTCCTTAACTGCTTACACTAGCCCACACATTCTGCATTCTTGTTTCCCTTGGGAAAAAAAGACTGTCGCTTCTTAGACTGTTCCCTCTTCACTTCTGGGGGGAAGAGGAGAGCTGAAGTTCTCAGGAATTTGGTTGCTGGAGCTGTAAGAAGACAAAAGCTGAGACGACACAAGATGGATGACATCTTTAAAGTCTCAGAGCAAGGGCCCGTGAGATGGCTCAGTGGGTAAAGATGTTGAACCTAATGACCTGAGTTTGTTCCCCAGGACCCAGTTGGTGGAAGGAGAGAACTGACCCCCTACAAGGTGCTCTCTGACTTCTGTGGGTACATACCCACAGGCGTAAACACACACATGCTAACCAGCTAACCAGCCAACCAACTAACCAACCAATCGACTAACCAACCAACTAACCAACCAACCAACCAACCAAGCAACTACCTACCTACCTACCTGACTGACTGACGGTAATAAAAAAGTTACAGGACAGTCATTCTTCCTAAATACAAAAGGGGAGCAGGGAACTTTCCTCTGGTCTCCTCCTTACCTCTTTTGCTCTAAGCTAGACCTAAGCTTTGCTTCATTTTGTTTGTAGCAGTTACTGAGACTTTGCTCCTGAGCCCTCCAGATTCAGTAGATGGCGACAAAGGCACACAGAGACTATGAGGCAGTCTGGGGCTGACACTCAGGGTCTCTAAGGGCAGCACTTGCTCCAGGCCACTGTCTCTGGCCCTCTCCTCCTCACACCTGCCAGTTTCAGTTCATCTACAGTTATACCAGAACTGGATATTTAGTAAATGATGTGTCCGAGCAATAGAGAGTGGAAAGATGAATTTAGTTAAAGGTGTTTAAAGTGATCTTACACCACAGTTTACAGCAACACACACACACACATATCACAGATGAGCTAAAGAGTGGTCTTTTAAATAGATAGGGTGAAAAGAAGAAACAGAAAGAAAACGGAATATTACCAAATCTTTCCTGTGATAAGAACTGTTTAATGGGAGTTGGGGATTTAGCTAAGTGGTAGAGCGTTTGCCTAGCAAGTGCAAGGTCCTGGGTTCGGTCCTCAGCTCTGGGGGTGGGGGTGGGGTAGAGGGTCGTTTGATGCTCGGAAGCAAAGCAAAGGTTAAGAGAGCTGATTACATGAACTCTAAAATTTCTGTACACCTAAAACCCGGACAAAGAAGTCGAAGGATGATCTTCACAGTGCGGGAGAAGTCACAGCGCGGTGGCACGAGCTCACACAAGCTGGTTGAAGAGGCGTTCGTAGGGGATGGCATGCAGCTGAGTGGTCGAGACGTTGCCTTGCACCGGTGAGGGCCTGGGTTTGAGTCTCAGCACCATAGAGGGTGAAAGACAACCTCCAGACTAAACCAACCAGACCTTCTATGAGCTAGGCATGCTGCTACACCCGTGCAATCCCAGTTTGGTGGAGGCTGAGGCAGGAGGAACGCCCTGACTCTGAGGCAGTTTGAGCTACATACTAAGACTCTGCGTCAAACAAACAAACAAACAAACAAAACCTAAATGGCGGCTCTTGCTTGTAATCCCAGGACTTGGGAGGTGGCAATTACAGGATCCGGAGTTCAAGGCCATCTTGAACCCATCACAGTAGGCTTGAGGCCAGGCTGGGTTACATGAAACCCATTCTCAAAATGACCCCTCCCCCCTCACAGCAAAACCCAAACCAAAACAGATCAAATAAATAAAAATGCAGAAGGAACCCATTGTGATACTCAGTAAGTTAACCAACAGAGAACACTTACAGATGGAGATACTTAGTGAGGAAATTAAGAGATAGCCCTCTCAATAAAATGTATAATTTATTAATGACTGGGGAACGAAAACCATTTATTTTGCTCACAGAACATCACAACAACATCTTCCGTTGTTGAGACAGAGTCTCACTATGTAGCTCTGGCTGTCCTGGAACTCACTATGTAGATCAGGCTGTATTCAAACTCACAAAAAACCCTCCTGCCTCCGTCTCCCAAGGGCTGGGATTAAAGGCTTGAACCACAGGGCTCTAAAGTGTGAGAATACCCAAAGCTGGTGTGAGTAATTCAGCAAGGCTTGCTTATTTGTTTATCCTTTGTTGTGCTGAGGACCCAGGCCCCTGCAAATGCTAGGCAGGTGCTCTGTTACAGAGCTACACCCTCAGCCTGCGAGAGGTCCTTCTTGTGCACACTAACACTTTATTGGGGGGCAGCATGGCATCTTGTAATGTTGGTATGTGTATTAAAAGATTTTTAAAAAGGGGTTGACGAGAGGGCTCAGTGGTTTAGAGAGCATACCGCTCTTCCAGAGGACTGACAGTGGGCAGGCAGGTCACAACTGCCTGTAACTCCATCTCTGGAGGGTCTGACATCCTTTTCTGGCCTTCTCAGACTCCTGTATACACGTAGCACATGCAAATGCTCACACAAACAAAAATAAAAACATTTTTTCTTTTCTTTTCTTTTTTTTTTTAAGACTTAAAAGTGTTTGGGCAGGCTGGAGAAATGGTTCCCTGGTTAAGATCTTGTATTTGTTATGTTCCCAGAGGACCCAGGTTTGGTTTCCGGTACCCACATGGTGGCTTATAATCATCCATCCCTCTGGTTCCAGGGGATCTGATGCTCTCTTCTGGCCTATGAGGGCATTCATATATGTGCCTCATACACATACACAAATAAAAATAAGCCTTAAAAAAAGAAGATTAAAGCAGGCACAGTGGCACATGCCTTTAATTCCTGCACTTGGGAGGCAGAGGCAGGTGGATCTCTGAGTTTGAGTCCAGCCTGGTCTACAGAGTGAGTTTCAGGATAGCCGGGGCCACACAGAAACTCTGTCTCAAAAACCAAAAGGACAAAAGTTTAGCTTTCAAGTCCCAATAATTTGTATCTGGGAACATATCATAATAGAATGATACTTTTGAAAAAGCTATCTGCCTAAGGACATTTTAATATTAATTTAAAATCAATATATGAGAAAAATCTGTTGAGAATATAAAATAATATTTTAAAGTGGAAATAAGCTAAAAAAACAACAGAGAAACAATTGCACATATCTTGGTTGTATCCACTTGATGGATTGTCAATGTATATACTTTAAATGATGTTCATAAACACTAGCAAACGACAGAGTTGGAACAGAAGCGTCTCAGGTGAAGGATGATTTTGCCTTTTTTTTTTTTTTTTTTTTTTTTTTTTTTTTTTTTTTTTTTTTGGTTTTTCAAGACAGGATTTCTCTGTGTAGTTTTGGTGCCTGTCCTGGATCTTGCTTTGTAGACCAGGCTGGCCTTGAACTCACAGAGATCTGCCTGCTTCTGCCTCCCAAGTGCTTGGACTAAAGGTGTGTGCCACCACTGACTGGCAGTTTTCTCCATTTTAAAAGAATAAACAGATTCTTCAGAATTAGAGTTGCCTTTTTTTTCCCTGTAGTCTCCAAAGAGTTTGTGTGTGAGTGTGAGTGTGTGTGTTCATGTACACAAGTGCTCACAAGTGTGCATGTGTATATGATAACGAGGGAGAAAAGAAGAGCCAGGGAGTGAGAAGTTGTTTAGAGTTGAATAGAACTACAAAAAAAAACAAAACAAAACAAAACAAAACAAAAAAAAAAAAAAAAAAAACCCAGGACAGGATCTTGGAATGTTTGCTGTGTCAGGATGGGGAGACTAGAAGCAGACCATCCCTGCCATCTGTGAATTGACAATCTGGCAGCTAAAGGAGATTATGTGCAGGAGATTATGCTATGCATTGTAAATTTCAGAGAAGGATGTCTAAGTGAAGGCCTTCTGGGAGAGGTGAGGACTGGGTAGCCACTGAAGGCCTTCTGGGAGAGGTGAGGACTGGGTAGCCACTGAAGGCCTTTTGGGAGAGGTGAGGACTGGGGTAGCCACTGAAGGCCTTCTGGGAGAGTGCTGCAAGCCACAGAATACATTATAGAGATTCAGCTGTGTATAATAAAGCTATACCTAGAAAAGTCCAGGAATTTTTCTAGAGGGAAGCCATTTATCAGGGAGTATTTGGTGTTACTCGGCTTTTAATATATCAGCTGTCTTCTGCTATGAATTTCTTGTGTGCTCATATACTACTAGGCTATATGGCAAACAGCATAAGCTTCTCAGACCTACTGCTGATCCACTAGGTAACACCCCTACAGAGCCTGGGAGACGGGTGGGCTGTAGATGCATAGCTTTGTTTCTTGTGCTAATGAGGCTCAGACCATCCCTTTCCTTCAGGCCTAGTGGCATTGCAGAGCTATTGATTCAGGACAATAGGTTGTTTTTTTTTTGTTTTGTTTTGTTTTTTTTTTTTTGTTTTCATAACCAGGTGCAGTAAAGACTGGAGCAGAATTCCTGGTCTGGGCAATGTCGCATGGCTGGAGGATAAAGGAGAAGGCAGAGTTTTTGTAGAGTGTGGCTCAGGCTGAGGGGTGAGGAGCAAGGAAAAGTTTTTGTAGATTGTAGGTGGATTGGGTCAGATCAGGAGGAAAGGAAGGAAAGATGGAGGATGGAGAAACGGGGGATGAGGATGAGACCGAAAGAATAAGAGCTGAGTTATGACTAGGGCTATGAGAGGACAGAAAACAGAAGGACAGAGAGGAGCTGAGTGTCAGAACAGAGCTGAAGCTGTGTAGACAGAAGTTTGTTATAGAGAAATAAAGTAAACGGACGTAAGAAACTGGTGTGCATAGATTCTTTTCCCTCAGATAACCCCATGCTGGATGTAGCGTCTTCCCCGGGACTCTGGAAAGGATTTTCTCAGGGCTGGGGAAATTCCTACAGGAAAGGTGATTATTAAAATGCAGACCTTTGGAGCAGGATGGATGGAACACGACACAGGTCCTGATTGGAGGTACTGTGTGGGTCTGCTGTGCGGGTCTGCCCTTCCCACGGCTATGCACTTGCTGATTGCAGGGCTCAGGATGCTGCTGCTGTGGCTGCAAGCTGTCCTGTTGCTGTTAGTCCTGCCCATCCATGCTGAGGTTACCCCAGCTGAAGAGCCGGGAGTCCTGGTCCCTCCACCCAAGGAAACTTGTGCAGGTTGGATGGCAGGCATCCCAGGACATCCTGGCCACAATGGGACACCAGGCCGTGATGGCAGGGATGGCACTCCTGGCGAGAAGGGTGAGAAAGGAGATGCAGGTACGAAGGGGCTTGGGCAGAGTGGGGGTTTGCAGGGTGTGTGATACCATTTGCTAAGGCAAGAAGCAAAACCTTATTTTATGTGGATCATAAGCATCCTGGGGCTTGAGTGGTCCTCTTTGAGAGAGACAAGGTGGTACCTACTGAGCTATCCATGACTTCACTCTCTCTGCCTCTACTTCCCTGTGCCTACCCTTGTCCATATTCCCAATGTATTCCTCTTCTTCTTTCCCCCTTAACTCTTGTTTGACTCATTGGCACTCACCTGGACTTTTAATGCACTCCTGGAACACTCGAGCTTTTAGAGAATGCTTGGCTTAGTTGAGAAGACAAGTATAATGGACAAGACTCTGGGCAGTGGTTGCAAAGGACACAGTGTCTTCCAACACGCAACCTGCCAGTCTGAACACGCGCAAATGCTGAAGGCATGGGGTATGGGAAAAGTGCACTCGGTGAGGATGCAGATCAATGATCGGGCTGTGCTGAGGAGGCGGGGCTTGAGCCACACCTCCAAGGATGGCTTGAGAGAACAGAGGAGGAGGACATCTGGACAGAGGGGACAGAAGGCAGGCACAGTGGTCATTTGGCCCATGCACAAAGGACTTATAGGGCACATGAACTATGGTGGATACTTACAGGAGATACATTTCTGGAAACCTGCTGGGCTATGGGGGGCATGGAAAGGTACGAGACGAAGGAATGAATACATGAGTGAGTAAATGGATACTTCATGATCAGAACGTGACCCCAACTGACTCCTACTAAGAGCCTCTACCAGGCCAACTCATTCATGTGTCAAGCAAAGAGCAAATGAACCAGGATGTATTATCTAGTGTGAACGTTCTAAATATTAATCAGTTTGCTCACTCATCTTTTCATTCACTCATAACTTTAAAAATAAAGTTGGAGGGGCTGGAGAGATAGCTCAGAGGTTAAGAGCACCAACTGCTCTTCCAGAGGTCCTGAGTTCAATTCTCAGCACCCACATGGTGGCTCACAACCATCTTTAATAAGATCTGGCACCCTTTTCTGTGTACATAATCAATCAATCAATCAATCTTTAAAAAATAAGGTTGGAGAGATAAACTTATGGGAGCCCATCAAGCTGAGGAGGGTGTGAGAAGTGGAGATGGTATCCTTCCGTGTCCTGTCAAATGGGTTGTGGGTGGAGGCCCTGGAACCAGCCTGGGCAGCTCTGTTCCCGGCAGTCACAGAGCTCTTCTCACTTTCCAGGTCTTCTTGGTCCTAAGGGGGAGACAGGAGATGTTGGAGTGACAGGAGCTGAGGGGCCCCGAGGCTTTCCTGGAATCCCCGGCAGGAAAGGAGAGCCTGGAGAAGGTGCTTATGTGTACCGCTCAGCGTTCAGCGTGGGGCTGGAGACCGGAGTCACTGTCCCCAATGTTCCCATCCGCTTTACTAAGATCTTCTACAACCAACAGAACCATTACGACAGTAGCACTGGGAAATTCTACTGCAACATTCCAGGGCTCTACTATTTCTCCTACCATATCACGGTGTACATGAAAGACGTGAAGGTGAGTCTCTTCAAGAAGGACAAGGCTGTTCTCTTCACCTATGACCAGTATCAGGAGAAGAACGTGGATCAGGCCTCCGGCTCTGTGCTCCTCCACCTGGAGGTGGGCGACCAAGTCTGGCTCCAGGTGTATGGAGATGGGAATCATAGCGGACTCTATGCAGATAATGTCAATGACTGTACCTTCACAGGCTTCCTTCTGTACCATGACACCAACTGATTGTAGCTAACTCAGAGCTTCCCCATAGCCTAAGCACCCCGAGAATCAAATAACAGCCCACAAGCTTCCAGCATAGCTCGAAAGATTGATTTTATGGTTTAGTTTGAGGGTTCTGAATATTAGCCACACATGTATTCATTCATTCATGAAATGACTTCATAAAAAATCTTTTCTGGGCTCCTAGTCCAGAAAAAGAAACATTCCTTGGTCTTCACAACTCTTACATAGTAGCAATAATAGAATGAAAATAACGTTTAAGGGAGGAGTTTTACCATACCCTCACTGACTATAAGGAAGTAGACAACGCTATTTTGTGTCCACTCTCTCTAGATGTTCACACAAATCCTGTAAGGTACACATGAAATACACGATCTCCTCTCTTCACAGCTGGAGTCTTTAGGATGTGTTTATGAATGTCTAAAGTCCTACACTTATTAAAATAGCAGAGCTAAAAGTGAAGGCCACAGCATGGTCTGTTCCCATTGGATGAGACCATTTTTCAAAAGCACATGCTTGTTTATAGTGTTGGTAGAGGTCTCTGTCCACCTCATCTGAGGGTCGCAGTTGACATCCATCAAGACTTCCCTCCAGAAGAGCTCTCTCAGAGAAGGTGGTCCTATGTCGACGTCCTGGTCCAGCTGGACTGATACTCATTGGCTCCTTCCCTACTCTGCGCATGCGCTCCTCTGTGTCCGCGCTCCTGCGCTTCCTTCCAGCTAGGGAAACCCCTACCACCTTCACGTGTCGTTCCCCCCCGCCCCCCCGCCCCGCTATCCCTCAAGGCCACCCGGAGAGGAGATTTTCTGATGTGATCTCAATCCAACTCCCTCTGTGTTTTTCCACAGATGAAAGCCTGTGTGTGAGACAGATTCTCCTCAGACTAGGAGAAATTGCCTGTTAAGACTGAGCATCCTCTCCCTGCGCCCCCTTCCCCCGAATCCTCTGAAGGTCCTTGACAATTGCTTAAAAAAGAACAGTCTCCTGAATCCCATTTATACCCATAATTTACTTCAGTTCAGTCTCTACAATACTCATTCTTATCCAAAGAGCCATCTCATTTAGGAACACTGTGATTTTAATAACCCAGTCCCACTGTTCAAATGGATAGCTTCATCCTTTCTTACTGAGGTGAAGGATGGCTGTGCTTTCCACAACACCCGCAGAATTATCACTCAGACTGTTGTGGCCGAATCTCCAGACCCTTGAGCAAGACCACCACAGAGCTGATATCTGATGCAAAACACACAGGGGTTTATTGATAACAAGCAACCCCGGGCTTGGTCCATGTCCAACACTCAACACAGCGGGTGGAGGAGGACGGCCCTGAGCTCTCAGGGTGAGGGCTTTTTAAAAGGAAAAACTGCAAACAGGGTGGTACAAGCCTTGGTATCATATGATTGGATGAGGGTGTGTAATCTTTGAGTTTACTGGCTGGGGGTTACAGTTATCATTTTGGGGGCAGGCCTGGACAAGTCCCAGGCTCTGTCCTTGAGCTATCATGGAGGCTGGCTGGCCTCACACGTTCACACTGACCCATGCACGTAGCTCTAAGTTGGTGAGGGGTCCCAGACAGTAAACAACTGGCTGAACCTTGAGCGGTCAGAGTACGTGCAGAAAGGGAGCTACTGCAAGGACTATGTCTTGGCCCTCCCAGAAACTGCTTGCTCAAGTCTCAGGAAACTGAAATTGAGGCCTGATCTCTGAGAGAAGACTGAGCAGCCTGTTATGGTGTCTGCTTGGTCCTTTCAAAACAAGTCATGAAACCCAAAAGCACAGAGGAATGTGCCTCCTTCTTTCCATGAGCACCGGCAAGGTGGGGGAAGAGCCGGCACCCCTGAATTGATCTTGTTTTCCGAGACTTACAGGTGGAAGGGCTGGAGAGATGGCTTTGTGCTTCCGAGCATTTGCTGTTCTCATAGAGGACCTGGGTTCCGATGCCAGCAGCCACACTGGACAGCTCACAGCTACCTATAACTTCAGTTCCGGGGGATCCCACGTCCTTTTCTGGTTTCTGTAGGCACTGCATGCACGTGGTGCTCTTGAATAAACTCAGGCACACACATATGCGCATAAAATAGACCAACAAATAAACCTTAAAACACAGGCGGTTCTCTATAAGAGGCAAAGTCCTTTGATAACTCTGCCGTAGGAGCTAGTTAAACACACTTGGCCCGAGACCTTGGTTAGTGCTGGCCTTTGAAGGACCTCCTTGACACAAACTGCCCGGCTCTCAGTGTGTGTTAAGGATGTGAGTAGGCCTCCCTGGCTTCCCCATCATGACGTCCTACAGTCCTTTGTGCCTTCTATCTGTGAGCAGCAGGCCTGTGCAGCCCCTGGGCAGCCATGCGTGACTGAATTAAAGGTGGTACTTGGAATCAACCTAGACCCTTCACACACTGCTCAAGTGCTCACCACTGAGCTGTAGCTCAAGCTCTGAATCTGGGTATTTAAAAATTGATCCATCTGTAAAGCCAAGAGATGTTTGAAAACTGAAAAACAAAAGTCCGTGCAAATGTTGCTTTGTTTTCAAGTTTATGTTCTGGATGATTCCCTTTGGTAAGGATGCTGGGGCTTTGTCCTTTAAAGTGCTTGCTTATTGCCATTTTCTGCAAATAAAGGTCCACTCCAGTGCTGCAAGTAAAACTATGCTATGCACCACTTCTCTTTTTATTTCTGGAGGAACATTTGGGATCAAGAGAAGGATAAACAGTATTAGGACTCAATGTTGCAAGTGGCGGAATACCCAACCTCAGACAAGGCAGGCAAAAAATAAAAACATGGCACTTGACTGGGACCCAGGAACACTATGTGTGGGCTCCTTCCGCTCCCCCATTCTGCTCCCTCCTGAGTGGTTAGAGCCCCTGCTGCCTGTCCGACTCAGTCCCTCCCCCTAGCTCACCACCATCCCCTTTAGCTGCCATCCTTGCCATCCTTGTCCGGAGCCACAGTGCCCCTAGTTCGGCCTCTGCCGTTCTTCATGGAGCTGGACCCCAAATCCTCCAGCTGGATCCCAACTCCAGAGTCAGTTCCCTTCCCCCTCCCACTAACCCATCACCCACCCCCCAACCCTCTGCATCAGTCTATGACTGTTGGGCCTGAACCCAGAGCTCCAATCAGAATTTCAGATCCGGGACTAGTGACAGTTGGAAGCTTAAAATCCAGAGTGACCCAAGACTGAAAACCAAGCATCATTCTGGGCCACAACCTACCAGTTTAGGGCATGAGCACCCGAAGAACCAAATATCTACCCAACAAAAATAAGACCAGATATCTACGCAAAGCAATACCACAAATGTCATAATTCCAGATGTTTATTCCCAACGCAAAGGAAAAAAGGTGGACAATCCAGACAGTATGTCTCTCCCAGAGGCCAGCAACTCCACTGTGATATTCCCTGAGAGAATCAACTTATCTGAATCACCAATGACTTCAAAATAGCAATTATGAATATGTTCAAGGCCTTAAAAAAGATGTGAATAGTTGGGCAATGATGGTACATGCCTTTAATCCCAGCACTTAGGAGGCAGAGGCAGGCGGATCTCTGAGGTCGAGGCCAGCCTGGTCTACAGATTGAGTTCTAGGACAGGCTCCAATATTGGAGAAATTATTTTGGCCACTCCACGTAGTTAAAAGGATATTTATTTAATGGCATAACTCACAAATTAAGTGAAAGGTAGGTCGCAGGGTCTGGGGAAGGTGTATTGCAGTCCAACGGTGTTCTCCAGAGCTCTGCACAGTACACCTTCACCGTTCAGCGTCCCGGCACAGAGAGAGCGCACTGAGAGAGCGCTGGCCCATCCAGCTCTCGGGTCTCCAGGCGCCTCCCCTGGCCCCACCTGGTAGGCGTGACAGTTGTCAGAGTCTCAATGGGGGTTGGAACTTCCAGATCCAAGCTGGAATGGCTACCCACTACACTCCAAAGCTACACAGAGAAACCCTGTCTTGAAAAACCAAAGCGTGGTGGTGGGGGGGCGGGGGAAGGATGTGAATAAATGCCCGAATGAAGACTTGTGAGTGTACAAACAGTTGAATTAAAGGAGGAAAGCCATTTAAGACATGAAAATAGACAGAGAAATAGCAGAGAAATAGAATCACTAAAGGAAAACCAAACTAAAATAAACTCAATGGAAACCTCAGATTCAAGCTTCAGCAACAGATTAAAAGACATGGAAGAGAGAATTTCTGATTCTGAGGATAAAGTAGAAGAAAGAGATCAATAAGAGAAAATGTTAAGTCTAAAAAAAAAAATTCCAAGCACAAAACATCCAGGAAATCTGGCACACTAGGAAAAGACAACTACAAATAACAGGTATAGAGGAAGGAGAAGAAAACCAGATTGACGACACAAAAAATATTTTAAACAGAATCATTTTAAACAAAATCAAAAAAAAAAATTTTTGCCAGTCTAAAGAGATGCCCAGCAAGGGGGCAGGAGGCATAGAGAACACCGAATAGACAAGACGAGAAAAGAAAGTCCCCATGGCACGTACTGATCAAAACAATGTGCAGAACAAAGAAGGGATATTAAAAGTTGCAAGAGAAAAAGACCTAAGCCACATATGAAGACAGGCCCATTAGAGTAGCACCTGCCTTTTCAGTGGACTGTCTGAAAACAGAAAGGACCTGCGTGGATGTTCCACAAGCTCACAAAGACCACAGATACCAACCAAGACTATTACACCCAGAGAAACTACCAGTCACAACCAAGGGAGAAAGAAAAAAAAATTTCATGATAAAAACAAATTCAAACCCTTTTTTTCATCAATCCAGTTCTGCAGAAGACACTAGAAGGTTGAAGAGAGGTTAAACACACCCAAGAAGAATTAATAATCCCAGAACAGTTCATCCAAAGAAGAAAGAAAAAAAATGCTACCACAACAAAATAATAGGAATTAATGAACACTGCTCAGTAATCACTGATAATGTTAATGGCATCAGTTCCCCTGAAAAGACACAAACTAGCCTTAGAAAACAGCATCCATCTTTCTGAGGCATCCAAGAAACACACATTACCAGTAGGAACAAACATTGCCTTAGAGTAAAACAATGGAAAGGGTGTCCTAAGAAAATAGAAACAAGAAGCAAGCAGGTGTAGCTATTGTAGTAACTAATAAAATAGTTTTCAAAACAAAACTAATCAGAGGAGGTGGGGAAGGACCCAACATACTCCTTGAAGAAAAAACCCACCAAGAAGATATTACAATTTTAAACATTTATACGCCAAACAGAAGGGCACCCAAGCTCATAAAAGAAACATTACATTCAAAACCACATATTGAGCCTAACATAGTGATGGTGGTTTCAGTATCCCACTTTTGCCAATAGATGGGGCATCCAGACAAAAGCTAGACAGAGAAATGCTGCAGTTAAACAATGTCATACATTAGATGGAACTAATAGACATTTTGTCTTGTTTTGCTTTGTTTTTTTTTTTTTTTTTTTTTTTTTTTTTTTTTTTTTTTTGAGACAGGGTTTCTCTGTAGTTTTGGTGCCTGTCCTGGATCTCACTCTGTAGACCAGGCTTGCCTCAGACTCACAGAGATCCACCTGCCTCTGCCTCCAGAGTGCTGGGATTAAAGGTGTGCGCCACCACTGCCCAGCCCTAATAGACATTTACAGAACATTCCACCCACTGCTAATGAGTACACTTTATTCTCAGCAGACCATAGAACTTTCTCCAAAACTGACCACGTATTAGCGGACAAAGAAAGACTTGGCAGCTAGAGAAAACTGAAATAGCACCCTGCATCCTGTCTGACTACATAAATTAAAGGCGGATATCAACAACAGAAACTGTGATAAGCTCACACACTCAGGTAACTAAACAACTCACGCTGAAAGAAAATTGGGTCAAGTAGGAATAAAGAAGGAAATTAAAAACTTTTTAGAATTGAATGAAAATTGAAATGTAACATATCTAAAATTATGGGACACAAGGAAGGCAATTCTAAGAGGAAAGTTCACAGCACTAAGTGCCTACATAAAAAAAACTGGAGATATATTGTATTAATAACTTAATATCACACCCAAAAGCTCTAGAAAAATAAAAAGAAATAATGCCCAAAAAAGAGTAGACAGGAACAAATAAGTTTAGGCCTGAAATCAATAAAATATAAGCAAACCAAGAGAATCACAAAGAATCAATGAAGAGTTTTCTTTTTTTGAGAAAAATCAAAACTTTAGTCAAGTTAACCAAAATATAGAGAGAAGAGGCAAGCTAATAAAATTAGAGATAAAAAGGGAGACATTACAACAGATACCAAGAAAATTCAGAGAATTGTAAGGGAATACTCTTAAAATTTAATCTGTATTGTACCAATCTGGAAAACAAAATAAGAAATGGATAAATTTCTTGATATATGACCTAACAAAGTTGGATCAAGAGAAAACAAACAATTAAAATAGGCCCATAATCCCTAGTGAAATCGAAGTCATCAAAATCTCCCTCCCTCAAAAGGCCCAGGGCTAGATGGATTCAGTGCAAAATTCCACCAGATCTTCAAAGAACTGACACCACACTCCTCAAATTATTCCACAAAATGGAAACTGAAGAAAAGGTTCCAATTTTTTTTAATGAGGCTGTTATTACCCCTATAAAAAACCGCACAAAGACTTGACAAAAAATTATTGCCCAATATCCCTTATGAACATAGATGCAAAAATGCTCAATAAAATACTTGCAAACCAAATTCAAGAACACATTAAAAAATCAATGATGATAAAGTTGGCTTCATGCTAGAGATGCAGGAATGGTTCAACATTTGTAAATCAATAATTATAATCCACTATATAAACAGACTGAAAGACAACACCCCAAGACCATCTCATTAGATGCAGAAAAAGGCTATGACAAAATCCAATACCCCTTCATGGTAAAAATTCTGAAAAGTCTAGGAATATAAGGGGCATACTTCAACATAATAAAGACAATTTACAGCATTCCCACAGCCAATATCATCCTAAATGGAGAGAAACTCAAAGAATTTCTATTAAAATCACAAACTATACAAGGAAGTTCACTCTATCCATACTATTCAGTACAATACTTGGAAGTCTTAGCTTGAGTAATAAGACAACTGAAACAGATCATAGGGGTACAAATATGAAAAAATGTCAAGTATCCTTATTTGCAGATGATATGATTTTATATATAAATGACCCTTAAAACTCTACCAGGAAACTTCAACAGCTAATAAACACTTTCAGCAAAATAGGAGGATACAAATTAACACACAAAAATCAGTAGTCTTCCTATATACATACAACAAACAGATGGAGAAAGAAATCAGGGGAAAAGTTCCTTTCACAACAGTCCAAAACAAAACCAAAACAAACTCTAACTCTAACCAAGTAAGTGAAAGACTTGTATAATAAAAACTTTAAGACACTGAAGAGAGAAATTGAAGAAGACATCAGAAGATATGAAGATCTCCCATGCTCATGGATTGGTAGGATTAATATTGTGAAAATGATCATCCTACCAAAAGCAATCTACAGATTCAATGCAGCCCCTTACAAAATTTCAAGACAATTTTTTTCACAGAAATTGAAAAATATTTGAACTCTCTATAGAAATATAAAATACCCAGGATAGCTTTAAAAATTCTGAATAATAAAAGGATTGCTGGAGGTATTACCATCCCAGATTTCAAGTTGCATTATAAAGATATAGTAATAAAAACACACTGCATTGTCATAAACACAGTCACATTGATCAATGGAATAGAACTGAAGAAAGATCTGGATATGGTTCTACATATCTGCAGGGAGCTGATTTTTGACAAAGAAGTCAAAAATACACACTGGAGATAAGACAGCATCTTTGATAAATGGTGCTGGTCAAACTGGACGGCTGCATGTAGAAGAATGCAAATAGATCCATATTCATCACCCTGCACAAATTTCCATTCCAAATGGATCAAGAACCTCAGCATAAGACAAGTGCTCAGAATCTGATAGAAGAGAAAGTGGAGACCAGCCTTGAACTCACTGGCACAGGAAAGGACTTTCTGAACAAGAAGCTGGTAGCACAGACACTAAGATCAACAATTAATGAATGAACTCTTCAAGCTAAAACGCTTCTGTACAACAAAGGACACCATCATTTGGGCATAGTGGCAGCCTACAGAACTGTAAATAAAACATCTTTACCAATTACACATCTTATAGAGGGTTAGTATCTAAAATATATAAAGAACTACAAAATCTATGAACTTCAAGAAAACAAATAACCCAATTTAGAAATGTGGTAGAAAACTAAATAGAGAGTTCCCAAAAGGTGAAACACAAATAACTGTGAAACATTTAAAAAAATGTACAACATCCTTAGCCATCAGGGAAATGAAAATTAAAGAGATTTTGAGATTTCAAATGAAATTTACTTTGATATTTTATTTTACCCCAGTCAGAATTGCGAAAATTCATAAAACAAATGATTATCAGATGCTAGTGAGGATGTGGGGAAAAGGGAACACTTACTCATTGTTGGTGGGAGTGCAAACTTATACAGTCACTATGGAAATTGGTGTGGCCATTCCTCAAGAAGCCAGGAACAGATCTACCTCAAGATCTGGCTATATCACCTGTGGGTATATACCCATAGGTCTTTACATCTTACTACAGAGATACTTGCTCATCCATGTTCATTCCTTTCTAAATTGCAGAAATTCAAGACATCAGTCCATCAGCTAATGATGGATAATGAAAATGTGGTACATTTGCACAATGGAATATTAGTCAGCTATTATGAAAATTGAAATTGTGAAATTTGCAAGTAAATGAGTAAAACTAGAAAAATCATCCTGAGTGAGGTAACCCAAACTCAGAAAGACAAACATTGCATGTTTTCTTTTCTATGTGGATGTTAGCTTTCAAGCTTTAAATAAATGTGTTTCAATTAGACTAACCACAGAAGTTAGGTAGTTAGTAAGAGACCAGGTGGGAGATGAGGAGGGGATTTTCCAAGGAAGAGAAAATAGAATATAGTTTTATAAAGGAATGACAGGGAAATTGGACTAGGAGAATTAAATATAGAGGGATATGGAAAGGCAGGGTAAAGGAGGGAGTATGGGGAGGGACAACTAACACTAAAGACAATTAAAAAAGCTAAATGGAAACCTACTACTGTAGAAGCTTCCTAAAATGTATGCATATGTAAAAGGAATTTAAATGGAGTCTCCATTAAATGAGGAGACAATTCCCCAAGTAGACATCTTATGCTACCAAGTAAAATGCCCAGTTTCAGGAATGAGTTACATCTGCTGAGTCATTGACTAAAGTAGTCCCATAGATCCTCCCCAGACACCCAGGCTATTGCCAAGGATATTGGTTACCCTTTATAACCTGGTGGTAAGGCCCTATTGTTGAAGAGACCACTTATTTATGTCATTGAATATGGAAAAGTCAAGCTGGTCCTCAACAAGAAGCTTCACCCTGACTGACTAGCATTCATGTTGCTGGAAGGTACTCTACACACTGCCAGAGGAGAAAGGTAATCATTAACACTACCAAGCCACAAACACTGAGACCTACAATAGAGACCTTCCTGCAAGTTATACTGGTGTAATAGTGGCACAAATGTTAGGGGACTAACCAACGCCCTTTTGTTTGGATTCAAGGCCCACTCCATGAGATGGAACTTATACTTCAATACTGCCAAAGTAGCCAAGAACCCAAGACTACATAGGTTATGGGCCCTGGGGGGAAAAACCTACTACTATTATTCTGCTAAATGAGCATAGTAATAAAAATGACTTCTAATGACACATTTATTGCTTTGGGTGGTTTGATTGAAAATGGCTTCCCTTGGCTTATAGAGAGTGGCACTGTTAGAAGATGTGCCCTTGTTGGATTAGGTGTGGCCTTGTTGGAAGAAGTGTTGTCATTTGAGAGTGGACTGTTAACAAAGACTATTGGGGTCCAGCCCCTCAATAGCATTCTCCCAGAGTTCGAGAAGAGATACTACCAGTGGTGGATTAATTAATTTGAGGGATACTTGAATCTATGTACACAAAACTCTTTAGTCTATAAATTATATTCTTTTGAGTCAGTTCTCTCTCCACACAGCTTCTATTCTGCTCTCTTATTTGGTTCCTTTCTTGCCTGATTTCTCTCTACATTTTTCTGCTGTTCCCTCTAAGTGCCATCTTAATTCCTTCATCTAGTTCTGCCCCATTTAGGTTCTTGTCCATCTAGTTCTTTTCCATCTTAGCTCCTCTCCTGTCTCCTTCTTTCTCTTCTTGTTCTTCCTCACCTGGCTCTTCCTCATCTTCCCTTTCATTCTTCTAGTTCTGTCTTCTAGTCCTCCAATCTAGTTCTCCTCCAATCTAGTTCTTCTTAAGTCTCTGAGGTTTACAGTTATGTACCCATGCAATAGCAATGCTCTGGATAAGGAAAGATCACCAGGCTTGAATTCCATCAGAGTCAAAAGGAGGAGCAATAAGATCACCACAAAGGGCAGTAATTGTCAGCTATCATTTACAATCCAAAAGGGAAGTGACTAATGCAGAATAGAATCAACTGAGGGCTAAATTCGGTTAGAAGGGAAATTATGTGCTCAAACTATATTCTTAGAAGTGGTTAGGTAAAGTGCAAGGAGTCTGTCAGTGATGAGTGAAAATAAAACTGCTTTATTTTCTTTTGGCAACTTATCTGTCCAAGTTATCTCTGCTGCTGTTTTCTGGCAGGGCCGGGGAGTGCACTCGGTAGCAACCTGAGTCACAGCTTGACGTACCTGGTAGGTAAAAACCCTTTACTTCCGAGTTAATTTATTTGGAGCAGAGATAGCATTAGGAAGAAAGAAGGTTAAGCTTAATTAGCACATCTGCCAGGACTTCTTAAACAGGTAGTCTGGATGCTTAAGTCTGTTCTTAGACAGTCTGGGAAGTATCTCAGATAAGATACTTTCATCTGGAGAAGGTCCTGGCCAGATGTTGCTAATGACGATGACAGAAAGGCCTGAAGTTAGGGATCTGCCTGTGCTGCTGCACTAGCACAGTTGGGGAAGGTTGTCTAAATATTCCAATAGCACAG
Source organism: Peromyscus leucopus (assembly GCF_004664715.2). NCBI lineage: Eukaryota > Metazoa > Chordata > Mammalia > Rodentia > Cricetidae > Peromyscus > Peromyscus leucopus. The sequence goes on along the minus strand of NC_051073.1, from coordinate 72,468,976 downwards.
AGGAAATTGTGCCCAATGAATGATCAACACATTGTTCTAAAAATGGAGAAGCTACAACAGCAAGCAAGAAATTCACAGCAGGAAAATGGCTAATATTCAAGAGCCAATATCACCAAGACTTCCTTGAGTCTTGGCTTTATCCTCTGGAAATGCCCTTGGCTTCTTCCACATATTACCTTTTGCCATAGCCAGCTGAATTCCTACTGCATATTCCTGTGGCTCCCAGCAGACCTTGAGGTTTCAAATGCTCACACCAGGCCCAGTAGGTGTTTCTCTCTTTCTGCTGCCTGCCAACACAGATATAGAACTCTCAGCTACCTCTCGAGCACCATGTCTGCCTGTGTGCTGCCATGCTTCCTACCATGATGATAATGGACCAAACCTCTGAACTGTAAGCCAGCTCCAGTTAAATGCTTCCTTTAAAAGAGTTGCCATGGTCACGGTGTCTCTTCACAGCAATAGAAACTGCCGCGACCCGCACAGCTAGAGCACGAAATCTGGCGAGGGATGCCGAGTTTAAACAGCACTCCAGACACCCAGTTTCAGTTCGTCAAGGAAGCAGCTCTCCTTTATTCGTACCAACATGGGCTTATATACTCCTCTAACAGCAGGGGTCAAGGAATGGTTACTCTGTATCTGGAGGCAAGCCAGACACTGTTTTCAAAACAGGAAAAACCACAGGAGAATGGATCCCCAGCACCCTCTGGAACCCAACTGCGCGCATTTTTCACACAAACAACTTAATTTAAGGGGCATTTAAGATTAAGGCAGCCAAACTTACTGCTGCCAACAGAAACACTAAACATTTCTATACCTGTAGATTAGTGTCTCACTCAGCCCTCATCAGAAAACATTCTTCTTACAGTATATGGTAATTAACACAGAGACCCACAACTGGAAAATGTGCAGAGAGTGGCTTAGGGACACTCAATCCTAAGTGGATGTTCTCCTCAAAGCCCTCACCTCAAGGCTCAGGTATCTGTGCACAAGAGGAGGTGGAAAGATTATAAGAGCCAGAGGTGGTGGACGACTCCAAGGAAACAGCGTCTTCCAGACACAACAGGATTGATGCACACATGAACTCACAGAGACTGACAACATCACAAGACCTGCAGAAATTCAAACCAGACAAAATTCCAACAAAGAGAAGTGGAAAGCGAATATAAAATCCCACCCTAACCAAGAGGCTATAAGCAATTAGTAAGTTCTGGAAAAGGGAGAAATCAAATCAGTGTTTGATTTCAAATCCAATGGAGTGTCACTGGACAGACGTATCAAGTACACTTCAGGGCAAGCTCTGTGCACAAGAGTAGTTAGCCAGCTGTGTGTGTGTGTGTGTGTGTGTGTGTGTGTGTGTGTGTGTGTGTGCATGATTTTTCATTTTTTATTGTTGTTTTGGTATTTTTTGTCTGCTTAATTATTTTTCTGAGAGAGAAAACATGAAGTTGGGTGGGGAGGGAGATGGAGAGGGTCTGGGAGAAGTTGGGGAGAGAAAGAGAAGGATCAGAATATACTGTAAGAAAACAGGCAATAAAAATTAATGTCTTAGCTGGGTATGGTGGCACACACCTTTATCCCAGCACTCAAGAGGCAGAGGCAGGCAGATCTCTGTGAGTTCAAGGCCAGCCTGGTCTACAGAGTGAGTTTCAGGACAGCCAGGGCTATACAGAGAAACCCCGTCTTGAAAAAAATCAAAATAATAATTATAATAATAATGAAGTCTTTACCCACATCTAAATTATAAAAAAATTATAAAATATGATGGGTAACATTTATTTTTTTAATAATAGAAACCATCAGAGTTATCTTCTTATTTTTTTTGGAAATGCTTTAACAGAGGCTCAAAGTCATCAAGCCCCTTTTCTGTCTTTCCCTCCACACAGCCTCTCACAGTGTGGGTGCCACTCTAGAACTCTGATTCCACCACGCTCTGTCTCACACAGGCGAAGAAGCTACAGCCTACTGAACATTCGTCACCACAGTCTCATGTCACACCATTTATCCAGGTGACAGTTGTCTTTTCTGATAGTTCCCAAATTGAAACGAAGGCTTTATTTTCTTCAGAAGTCCCAGCATGCACGTCCTTGTATTTCATTGGCTGTGGCTGGGGGGTGTGCCCATCTCTAACCAATCACTAGAGTCAGGAGAATGGAATACACTTACTCACTTTAGGTCAATTGTAAGTCAAGGCATGAGTATTTAGAGGTATTTTCCTTAAAAAAAAAAAAAATTTTTTTTTAAAGATCTGGAGAATGTCACCAGAGTAGGAGAATGGCCTATGGGTGAAAATGAAAACCTGCTTATAACAAACTATTTGAACATTCTCAAGAGATCTTGCTGGAAAATTACCACTGATTTTTATCTACATTATCAAGGACCATGATAATGGGGCAGCCTAGCATTACTGAACTTGGGTCTCCATTCCATCTGAGCTCCAGGGCATAGAGAGGAATTGTAGCTAAGATTTTAGGATGAATGGGCTTATAATATCTTGAAGAAGAATCATGTCCTCCCTGCTGACTAGCCTTATGGTACCGGAAAGTCCTCTGTAGGCTACTGGGGGGGGGGGGGGAGAAGGCATCGTTAGCAGTCTTACCCAGCTGTGAACAGGTGTGTCACAGTGTGAACTAGGGCTGCAATAGTGGTATGGAAGTCACGGGGTTATCCACAGACTTCTGATTGGAGGACACTCATGCCTGGGGCTGTAAATCTGACCAAGAATACATGGTGGGGAGCTCGCAGGCCCCAGCGGTGAACATACTTCTGTTACTCTACTAAATGGTCAGAGGGTCAAACCGCCCTCTAAATTCTTGTCTCCATGCCCATAGATTAGGACAGCTCTCGGGACCTCATCAGAGAAGTTTCTCTGGTTGACACAGAAACGCACAGCTGGTCAAAATGCAGAAAATATATGCCAGGAGAGACCTCACCCGGAGGTGTTACATCCGTATCACCCTGCACTGAGTCTTAGGGGCCATTGCAGAAGAGAAGGTGGAAAAATTATAACAGGCAGAGGTTGGGGGAGGACCAGATTGAAGCAGATCTTCTAGATAGGACAAGATCCTGAAATCTTACTCAAAGCAGCTGTATTGCCTACAAAACAAAACACCCTTCACAAATTCAAGCCTGTCGACATAGTGAGAGGGACTCAGGAGCCCCTTCCGCTGAGGAGCTATGGACAGTTCATGGCTTCTAGGAGAGGAAGAGTCAGTTTTCTTTAAAGGTGTGGCTCCTTGAAGGTTGAAGACATTCTACTGGATGGCCGTACACTCGTGAGTACAGAAGGGGCACAAATTGGACCTGGGTTGAGAGAGAGAGAGAGAGAGAGAGAGAGAGAGAGAGAGAGAGAGAGAGAGAGAGAGAGAGGGAGGGAGAGGGAGAGGGAGAGAGAGAGATCACAAAGTTGAAAGGGGTTAGGGGGTGGGGGTGGATCTGGGAAGAGTTAAGGGAGGAGTTGGGGTGAATATGATCAAAATACGTTGTAAGAAATTCTCAAAGATTTAATAACAGTTTTAATATTATACTAAAAATGAATAATTTTAAGATTGTCTATTTATTTTCAGTTCTGACAGCTTTTGCTTCATGTATTCTGAAGCTCTATCATTAGGCACAGACACACTTGATACTGTGTCTTCTTGGAGAATTCACTCTTTCAATCCTGAAAGGGGCTCAGAGTTGGCACAGAACACACCCAGGACCCAAATTCTCAACACAATGGAGATTTTATTACTCCAGAGGGACAAGTGGGGGTGGAGGTGGAGGGGGTGTTGCATCTGGATGGGCAAAGACGGCAGCGAGTGTCTCTGCAGGAGTGGGGTTTTAAGGAGAAAAAGGGAAGTCTGTGTTAGGATGAGATGGTAAGTCCCGGTTGGACATGTCCATCAGCCAAACAATGAATTTTGATTACTGGACCTTGGAGTTTTAGTCAGGCACAAGGAAGGGGCCAAACAAGGGACTAGACCTTGGTGGCTAGCTTTAGGGATGTTATCTAAGGGTTTAGCAAGGGGAGGAAAGGGGGAAGGGGGAAGGGCAAGGCCTGCCAATGCCATGTTTGTCCTTCTCCAGCCTGCTAGAGAGCCTTTCATTCACTACATAATGTCCTGTTTATTTTTTAATTAATTGATCGATTAATTAATTTGTAATTTTTATGTGCACTGAGGTTTTGCCTGTATGTCTGTCTGTGTAAGTGTGTAGGATCCCCAAGAACTGGAGTTGCAGACAACTGTGAGCTGTCCTGAGGGTGCTGGAAATTGAACTCGGGTCCTCTGGAAGATCAGTCAGCACTCTTAACCACTGAGCCATCTCTCCAGCCCCATAATGTCCTATTTTTTTAAAGTACTCTTTTTTATTATTTTATTTTATTTTTTCTTAACATTTATTTTATTATGTATACAGTGTTCTGTTTGCATGTTTGCCTGTACGCCAGAAGAGGGCATCAGATGTCATTATAGATGGTTGTTAGCCACCATGTGGTTGCTGGGAATTTAACTCAGAACCTCTTAAAGAGCAGCCAGTGCTCTTAACCTCTGAGCCATCTCTCCAGCCTGAATGTCCTATTTTTTAAAATGAAAACATTCATTTATTTATTGTGTATGAGTTGTACACACTATAACACACGTATGGACGCCAGAGGACAACTGGCTGGAGTCAGATCTCACCTTCCATCATGTGGGTCCTGGGGATTGAACTCAAGTACTTTAACCACTGAGCCGGTATGGAGACCCATGAAGGTTTCCTAGTGAGATCTGAGCTTGCTTTACCCAGCAGAGCTGCATTAGAGGATGGATTGTCCATGTGCATGGTTACTAGGTGATTGGAAGGGTCTACACTTGGCTGTGGTGGGGGGGTCTTAAGCTCCACCCCTTGGTATTCCTATAAATAGCCCTTTAGACGAGACAGGAGGGGCCAGATCCAGGCTCTCCCGAGGCTATCCTGTGTTTCTATCTGTTTCCCTCCCCCTATCCTTCTATCTAAATCTCTTATCCCTCTCTCCTTAAGAGTACCCTGGGGTAAAATGTGGGTGCCGGTCTCCCCACTGACCTCCCACAAGCTAGCCATCTCACTGCCCCTATAATACCTTCATTTAGCTCGGATGTTTTCACTGCCATGAAGTTTAGTTTATTTAAAATTAACATAGTATTCACCTTTCGTCGATTTGTGTTTACACAGAAAAACTTTTCCTACCATAGTACTTTAACATATTTTGTTATATTTAAAATTTATTTCTTCTAAATTACAGGCATATGAGTCTTTAAGACAAACAAACAAACAAACAAAAATAAACCTGAAAATCTCTACCTTTAAATTGGTATGTAGAAAGTTTATGTTGAGTAAAGTTACTGTTATGGTTGGCTTTAAGAATTTGTTTAGGGCTGGAGAGATGGCTCAATGAGCACTGGCTGTTCTTCCAGAGGTCCTGAGTTCAAATCCCAGCACCCACATGGTGGCTCACAACCATCTATAATGAGATCTGGTGCCCTCTTCTGGTGTGCAGGCAGAACACTGTATATGTAATAAATAAATAATTTTTTTTTTTAAAGGAATTTGTTTGCCAGGGCCTAAGAGATGGCTGAGTGGGCGAAAGGACCTGCCTCCAAGGCTGAGGACCTGAGTTCAGTCCCTAGGATCCGAGTGGTAGGAGGAGAGTCCTGAAAGCTGTCCATTCACCTCCACACTTTCACACACACACACACACACACACACACACACACACACACACACACGCGCGCGCGCACGCGCACGCACGCACAATCAATAAAATATTTTAAAATAATTATTTCCCATGATATTTTGTGCCCCGCTGCCATTTCTGGATTATTTTGATCGTTATTTATTGCCTTTTGGGGCTGTGTCTCTTTGTGGTATTTTCTAGTGGTTGCTCTAGAACTCACAGTGTTCTTGTTTCTAGTTCACTGGTCCCTCCTTAGACATCCACACCCTCAGCAGGCCAGGTCCCACAGAATCTCTACCCCTTTGGCTTTTGCCAACACCGATCCTGGCTTTTGAACTGGCAGTCCTCTGACCTTCCTCACTCCGCCCTTGCGTTCCTTTTGTCGTTTTCGGGAAGTCTTCCTGTAAGTGCCGTGTCTTGCAAGTCTGTGTTGAGCCTCATTCTTCTTTACATCATCCAAAAAATCATAGGTCGTGTCACAGCTAGTTGTCTTGCCACCACCCAAATGGGTTCTGAATCCAAACCCAACGATGACATTGGTGTGTTTTTTGTACATTTTTTTGCTAGATTTCCCTGAATTTCTGTCTTTGGTATTGTTGGCTTCTCAGGGTAAAGGACATCTCAGGTAATTTTTTTTTTCTGCTGTGGCAGATGGTTAGTTGTGAATTTCCTAGTCTGGAGTCTTACTGTGTCACTTATGATGGCATTGGTTCTCAAGCAGCCAAGGCAGAAAAGAGACTCAGAGTGATCTCAAGATGAGCCCAGCTTGTAGGCACTTCCACCGAAGAATCTCCTTTTCTTTAGCAATTGTTTGCTACTTATACCACCCCAGAAAAGGGCCCCGCAGTCTCAAGTCTTGCAACTTCTGAGGTTCCTGAGTCGTGAGTTACTGTGAGCTTCCTGAGCCCCAAGGTGTTTCTTCATTGCGTGTGTGTGTATGTGTGTGTGTGTGTGTGTGTGTGTGTGTGTGTGTGTATGTGTGCATATGTATGCATGTGTCTTAGGGTTTTTATTGCTGTGAAAAGACACCATGACCACAGCAACCCTTATAAGGAAAACATTTAATTGGGGTGGCTTGTTTACAGTTTCAGAGGTTCATTCCATTATCATCATGGTGGCGAGCATGCCAGTGTGCAGGTAGATGTGGTGCTGGAGGAATAGCTGAGAGTCCTACATCATGCAGGTAACAGGAGGTCAACTGAGACACTGGGTGGCATCCTGAGCATAGGAATCATTAAAGCCCACCCCCGCAATGACACACCTCCTCCAACAAGGTCATGCCTACTCCTACAAAGCCTTACCTCTTATTAGTGCCACTCCTTATGAAGTTATGGGGGCCAATTACATTCAAACTACCACAGCAAGCATGTGTGAATGTGTGCGTGCCTCTGTGTGTGTTTATGCTTGTGCACACATGCCACAGTACATATGTGGAAGTCAGAGTCAGAAGACAACTTATAGGAGTTGGTTTTCTCCTTCCGCCATATTGGTTCTGGGGACTGAAATCAGGTCATCAGCTTATGTGGCAGATGCCATTGTGTGCTCAGTGATCTCACCAGGCCCCAAGAACCCCAAGCTTTCCTGGCTTCCTGAGCCTTCTGAGTGTCTCCTTTCCTGCAAAAAGAAGTTTGAATTTGGAATAGTTAGCTACATGACAGTTGTTCTTGTCACATATTGTATCCATACACACCCAGACACTTCAGACATTACAGCAATACTTGCTTCCAATACTCATACACATTAAAGAATTAAAGAACTCGAGTACAGAAAACCTCTTTATTCAGATAGTTATCACTCCTTTTGCTCTTTATTTCTCAAGTTTCATTTTCTGCTGTTCCTGTAAGTTGATGTTGGCTATAAATGCAAAATGCATGCTGGATTTCACACAATTAGTATCAAAGGATAGGTAGGGATGTAGAAGAGGAAAGATAAGTGGAGAGCGGAGGGGAAGGATAATATTGGGATGAGGTGTTCAATATGATCCAAGTACATGGTATAGATGGAAATGTCATGAAACTCTTTTATCCACCTCCCTATCTCAGTGCTAGGAACTCATCTGGCTTGAACCTGTGCAGGCCTTATGCATGCTGCCAGTCTCGGAGAGCTCATGTATGCATCAGTTATGAAGTATCTGGAATAGCCTATTTTCATGCAGTCGTCCGTCCCACCTGGCTCTTACCATCTTTCTGCCTCCTCTTCCACACAGACCCCTGAGCTCGATTGGAGGGGAGGGCTTTGATGAAAACATCCCATTGGGGAAGGTGCTTCAAAGTCACTCTCTACGTGTTGTCCAGTTGTGGATCTCTGTGTTAGTTCCCATCTATTGCAAGAAGAAGCCTCTCTGATGTGGGTTGATAAGGTGCTGAGCTAGGGTACAGCAGTATGTCCTTAGGAGTTATTTTATGGCTGCGTTCACTTAGCAGAATAATGGCGGTAGGTGTTCCTACCACTGTAGGTCGAAGGTTTGTTCCTGAGTTGATGATTACCTTTCTCCTCTGGTAGCATGCAGAACACCTTCTAGAAGCATGAATGCTAGTCATCACAGGGACGTTTCTAGTGAGTACCAGATTGACTGCTCTGTGTATGATGGGATATGTAAATGTTGTCTTTTCCAGTAGGGACTTACCATCATGTCTTAGGGTTTCTATTGCTGTGAAGAGACATTATGACCATGACATCTCTTATAAAGGAAAACATTTAATTGGGGGCTGGCTTACAGTTCAGAGGTTGAGTTCATTATCATCATGGTGGGAAGCATGGTAGAGTGAAGGCAGACATGGTGCTGGAGAGGGGGTTCTACATCTGGATCATCAGGCGGCAGGAAGGAAGAGTGAAGTACTGGGCCTGCCTTGAGCATCTGAGACCTCAAAGCCCACCCCCAGTGACACACTTCCTCCAACCAGGCCACACCCACTCCAACAAGGTCACACCTCCGAACAGCGCCACTCCTCATGAGCCTATGGTGGCCATCCTTCCAACCACCACACATCAGGCTGTGGAAAATAACCAATAGCTTTGGCAATAGCTTGTGATATTTGGGGGTTTCCAAGGAGCCTTGTTGGCTAATGACTCCACTAGATGTAACCTATTCTTGGCAATGGAGGTTTTCCTTCATGGTGTAAGATATAGAGTTGGGTCATTTTCTCCCCTAGTATTTGGTGTCTCAATTTAGATTTCTTTCATGTATGTGTATATTTTAGAAAGCTTCTACAGTAGTAGGTTTCCATATGGTTTTCTATATGGCCATTGGTATTGTCCCTCTCTGTATTTCCTTCTTTACCCTTCTCTTCCAGTCCCCTCCCTATTTAATCCTCCTGTTCCAGTTTTTCCCCTATCTCTTTATAATCATATACTCTATTTCCTCATCCTTGGGTCGTCCTCTCCGCACTCCTATCCTTTACTAGGTCCCTAACGTCTGAGGGTCTGTGGATTGTAGCACACATATCTAAGGCTTAAATGCTAATATCCACACAGAAGAGAAAGTGTGCAATGAGTCTGGGTTGCCTCACTCAGGATGATTGCTTCCAGATCTTTCCACTTACTTACGAATTTCATAATTTCACTTTTCTTAAGAGCTGAATAATATTCCACTGTGTAAATGTACCACATTTTCATCATCCAAGTTGTTCCCAGTTTCTGGCTATTATGAATTAAGCAGCAAGGAGCACAGATGAGCAAGATGGAAAGTCCTATGAGTGTATGCCCAAGGGTGATATAGCCGGATCTTGAAGTAGATCTGTTCCCCGCTTCCTGAGGAGCGGCCCCACCAATTTCCATAGTGACTGTAAAAACTTGTACTCCACCAACAATGAATAAGTGTTCCTCTTTCCCTGAATCCTTGCCAGCACATGCTGTCATTTGTTTTATTGATATTGGCCAGGCTGGCTGGTGTAAGATATTTCAAAGTAGTTTTAATTTTCACTGCCCTGATGGCTAAGGCTGTTGACCTCTTATGTGTTTCTCAGTCGTTTGGGTTTCACCTTTTGAGAACTCTCTATTGAGTTCTCTGCCCCATTTTTTAATCGGGGTATTTATTTTCTGGATGTTATTTGGGGTATTTATTTTCTTATGTTCAGTTCCTTTAGTCCTTTATGTATTTTGGACATCAACCCTCAATCAGATGTGTACTTTGTATAGCTCTTTCCCCATTCTGTAGGCTGCTGTTTCGCAGAAACAACAGTGTCTGTATAGCTTTTCTCTACAGAAGCTTTTTAGCTTGACGAGGTCTCACTTGTTACTTGTTTTTCTTAGTGTCTGTGCTGTCTGTCGGCTTCTTGTTCAGAAAGTCCTTTCCTGCGCCAACGAGTTCAAGGCTGGTCTCCACTTTTTCCTCTATCAGATTCTGAGTACTTGGTCTTATGCTGAGGTCTTTGATCCATTTGGAATGGAAATTTGTGCAGGGTGATGAATATGGATCTATTTGCATTCTTCTTCACGTAGCCATTCAGTTTGACAGGCACCATTTGCTGAAGATGCCGTCTTATCTCCAGTGTGTATTTTTGGCTTCTTTGTCAAAAACTAACTCTCTGTGGGTATATGGAATCATATCCAGGTCTTCAATTTTATTCCATTGATCAGTGTGTCTGTGTTTATGCCAATACCATGCTCTTTTAATTACTATATCTCTATAATACAACTTGAAATCTGGGATGGTGATACCTTCAGCAATTCTTTTATTTTTTTAGGTAGTCTTTTCCTATCCTGAGTGTTTTGTGTTTCTATACAAGGTTTAATTTTTTTCAACTTCTGTGAAAAAAATATGTTGAAAATTTTGGAAGGAATTGTATTGCATCTATAGATTGATTTTGAGGGAATGGCCATTTTCACAATATTAACCCTGCCAATCCATGAGCATGGGAATTGTCTTCAATTTCTCCCTACAACATCTTTTTTTTTTTTTTTTTTTTTTTTTTTTTTTTGGGTTTTTCGAGACAAGGTTTCTCTGTGTAGCTTTGCGCCTTTCCTGAAACTCACTTGGTAGCCCAGGCTTGCCTCGAACTCACAGAGATCCGCCTGCCTCTGCCTCCCAAGTGCTGGGATTAAAGGCGTGCACCACCACCACCCGGCTTTCTTCAACATCTTAAAGTTTTTATTCACGGGTTTTTCAATTGCTTGGTTAGAGTTATTTCAAGGTTTTATATTTATCTATTCACTGAGGCTATAGTGAAAGCTCCTGTTGCCCTGATTTTTTTCTCAGTCTGTTATTTATGTATAGGAAGGTGACTGATTTTTTTGTGTTAAGTTTGTATCCTGCTACTTTGAGGAAAGGATTTTAACAACTGTAGACGTTTCCTAGTGGAGGTTTCAGGGTCTTTTATGTATAAAATCATACCATCTGCACACACAGACACTTCAGTGTCTTCCTTTTCTGTTTGTGTCCCGTGGGGCATTTTCTTTTTGATGGCTGATAGGGGAGGTCCCAGCTCACCGTGGATGGTGGCGGTCCTGAGCTGTGTAAGAAATCAAGCTGAGAAAGACAAGGGAGTAAGCGAGTAAGCAGCATCCCTCTATGATCTCTGCTTCCGTTCCTGCCTCGCCTCCCTCCATGAGCGACTGTGGTCAGGACTTGTGAGCTGAAATACACCCTTGCCTTGTCTACTTGCTCATGGTCTTTATCATAGCAGCAAGAAAACATCTTTTGATAACTCTGTTCTTCCTAAATATTGCACGTATTTCCCAGGCTTCTAAAGCATTAAATGATTTTTTTTTTTTTTTCTGTAGAGGAAGGTCTCCTTGTGCCGCCCAGCTTGGCCTCCAACTGCCATGGTCCTTGCATAGGCCTCCCTCCTGCCACTGGGCTGGCTTGGAATTTTGTATTTGATCTAGCACAGTTGGGTATTGTGAAGCAAGAGTCTGGGTTCTGTTAAAATCCTCATGTAAATGGTGATGTTTGTGTGAACAGTTAACTGGTTTAGGCGCAGATTACAGTGTCTCATCCTCCATGGGGAAGGTTCCTTCATGAATTCAGGCTCAGAGCCCTGGCAGTTACCACTTTCCATTATGTGTGGCATTTACTCTGGGACTTGATAGTTGGGTCTGTGACCTTGGACCTATTCCGTGTTGTGCAGCCTGGAATTGAGCTTGGGAATTACGTAGGGACCTTTACACAGTGAGAAGGACCTTTTTTCAGTATGCTCTCTGGCATTTGCTGGCACCCTCCAGCTCACAGGATCCTCCCTTTCCTGTGTCTTCTGGACAGGAGGCTGTCGGGTATCTGATAGTTGTGATCCCTGAACTCTGGAGTTGTTTTGTGTGACTAGGGCTGGTTTGGAGTAAAGCAGTAAGAGAGAAGAAAAAGAAGCCTTAGGTTTTCTTGAACTTTTGAAAGGCACCACCCTCTCTCCTACTTCTTTCTGGCCAGAGGGCAAGCTTTCTTTGGTTGCTGTAGAGGTTGCCTATCGGTGCTGTTACTGAGGCCCAGGAGCCCTGCAGCATCAGGACCGGGAGGCAGGAACGCTTGTCAAGAAAGCCAGAAGTTTCTATTACTGTTTCCGGGCCAGAGGCTACATTTCTTGGCCTGTTGGTTTGCAAAGGTGATTTCTGGAGTTTTCCTGATAGTCCTGGATACACAGTTCTAGAACCTGGCCTGCCTTTGGCTTGAGTCGAGGAGGTGAAGAAGTCACACGCACTTGGGATACTCAGCGAGGCTGCAGCTTCTTCCGCTTCAGGCTTCAGTCCCGTCTGCCTGCACCTGTTCACTCTCCAGGCTCCTTCAGGGTTTGCCTTCGGGCGCTTCGTTCAAAGCGCGTTTTGTCATCAGTGGGAAAGGTAAACTGCAGCTGGCTTGATTCAGCTTGGCTGGCATAGGACATCCCACCTGTGCTAACACTCCTGTGCTAACACTCCTGTGCTAACACTCCTGCAAAAAAGAAAAGGGAGGGATTTGGGGACGGCAGGTGCCCTCCTCAAGAATGTACGTGATTTCCCTGAACCATCAAGTCCAAGTCAAAGAAAATAAATCTAAATTTGAAATCGTCTGCGCTGAGGAGAGACTGTTGAAGTTTCCAAAAATCTCATGATGGAGGGAGGACCGAGCAGAGTAAGTTCCGAACGCGGCCCCTGCCGTTGGCAGAGAGAGCCAGGGATAGTTGAGCAGAACGCAGACACGGTTCCAGATGCTAACCCGTCACCCCGAGGCAGGGACCAAACTGGAAGCATTTGCTTCTGAGCTCAAATTGTATCCATGAAGTGCTTTCCTTAAGAATATTGGGACACAGGTTTTAAGACTGTTTTCTGATTTTTTTTTTATGTTACCAGTCTTTATCCTCCTCCCACTTGATAATTTCCCTGTAAACAAACATGTTTCTGAATAAACTTTACTAAATAAAAACAACAAATTATTATTTTTTTTTTTTAGCAATAAGTGAAGTAAAAAGTTCAGAGTCCTCTTCACTTTATTTATTTATTTTGGTTTTTCGAGACGAGGTTTCTCTTCGTAGCCTTGGCTGTCCTGGAGCTCGCTCTGTAGACCAGGCTGGCCTTGAACTCACAGAGATCTCTGCCTCTGCTTCCGCTTCCTGAGTGCTGGGATTAAAAGGCTTGTGCCACCATGCCCAGTCCTCTTCACTGCATTAATTTTCTAGTCTTCATAAGGAATTGCTGGGTAGAATGAAAGGTTTGTCTGCAGTGGGTGGAATCAGTTTTCTTCAGAGATGTGGCCCCGGCGCGACTGCGCATGCTCCAGTGGACGATCTCTACTCCTGCACAAACCGGAAGCCCTAAGCAGACTCGGTGGGTGAAAGCACAGGGTATGAAGTTGGGAGTCAAAAGTGGTGGTGGATATAGGGGAGGAGTTAGAGGGTAGAATTGACCACAACACATTATATGCAGTTATGACGTACCAATAAAAACATTAAAAAGGTTAACCTGTGGTTCAGTTTATTGTCGGAGTCAGGGCTGTGACGTGTGGGCACCCGCGGGGACCTCTGGAGGCTCTCCTGTCTGTCACTCAGCAGCGGGCGGCTTCCTGGCACTGCTCTTCAGGTGCCCTTGAAATGCACTATGCTCTCCTAAAGACCTTTGAACGGCCCTAAGTGGGCGCTTGAAGCGGGCCGGGGGCCAGTTTGGATGTGCTCTCCGAGCTCTGCTGAGATTTAGTTGCCCTTGTTAGGAATATTAGGAGGCAGAGTCTTTAACAGGTGACCTGGGCCCAAGGGCTCTGTTCTAATAAAAGGATTAGCACATTAGCTCTGGAAGGCCTTTCTACCTTTTGCTCTTTTGTATTTCTGCCCCGTGACAGCTTCTGCTATGGAGTACTGGCCAGCAAGAAGGAGGACTTGGCCACACACTGGCATCTTAATCTTAGATTACCCGCTCTCCAGGAGTTTGAGCTAATGAAAGACATTTTTGAGGCAGTTTGCTGTGTAAACTAGATTGATTGGCCTCCACCTTGAGATTTTCCTGCCTAAGCCTCCCAAGTATTGGGATTACAGGTATGTGCCATTATGAATAGCTAATTTATTCATTTCTTTTTTTAACCTTTCTAGAGCTTTATTGGGAGGGAGGGGGAGGGGGAGGGGGAGAGGGAGAGGGAGAGAGAGAGAGAGAGAGAGAGAGAGAGAGAGAGATCCCCTCCCCCCCCTCACATGAAAAGGAGAGAATACAGAAGGAGAGAGTGCAGAAAGAGCATTTTTTTTGTTGTTGTTTTTGTTTTTTGAGACAGGGTTTCTCTGTGTAGCTTTGAATCCTGTCCTGGAACTCACTCTGTAGCCCAGGCTGGCCTCGAACTCACAGAGATCCGCCTGCCTCTGCCTCCCAAGTGCTGGGATTAAAGGCGTGTGCCACCACTGCCTGGCTATAGCTAATTTCTATGCCTCATAAATTACCCAGTCTGTAGAATTCTGTTATAGCCTCTCCAGACAGACTGATATACTGGGGCAGCCAGATTCCTCCATGAGTGTGGATTAGGGCAATAACTATGCAGACTTAAAACGCAGGGGAGCTATCTTCTGCCATTCAGTGCAGAGAAAGGATGCCTAGCTGCAGAGAAATAAATGGGGGAAGGAGGGATAGATAGGGAAGGAAGGAGGGAGGGAGAGAAAGAGAGAGAGAGAGAGGAGAACACCTTGGTTTCTGAAGGTTTTCCTATGTTTTTACTCATGGGTCCTCTGAGACAACAGTTCCTAGATTTATACCCAATTTCTCTTTGAAGCTTGGGCTGAGTTCTTTTCTTTGCATCCAAAGCTATAAGGCCAGGAATTATTCTGTGACTGTGCCCAGGGACCAGGCTGAGGTCTAGTCATGCAAGTTGTTTGTTAATAGAGCAATAAAGGCACTATTATTAGGCCCTCACAGGACAAAAACAGAACTATCATTTCCCGTTTGTTTATTAGCATTGAATCACCCAGCTTAGAAACCCCCGAGAAACGTCCCATTTCATCGCTGGAGTCTTTATAGAAATCCTCCATTTATCCAGCAAATATTTACTCAGCAGCTACTCTGAACCAGACATATTACAACATGAGAAAAATATCAATAATATTATTGACGCTCCTAAAAGGTATTACGTTATTTAGTCCTCATGGCACTTTATAAATTAAATATCACCGACCAAGCTGATCAGGAAGGAAGCTGGGTGTGAGAGAAACTAGCTAACCGGTTCAAAGCTCCAGCTCTTAGATGGTCTAGCAAGGACTCACACCCAGAGCCCGTGCTGTGGGGAGGAAGAATCCCTGTGGCCATTCCCCTGCTAGAGCTGAGACATTTGGGGCACAGGTTGTTCACAGGAGCTTTTGCATGAGTATTCACCGCCTTGTGGAAAATTTTGCCTCGGAAAGTGAGTCACCGAATTTGTTATATGACAGAGAGTCTGGGTATTAGGAAACATGAGGAAACGTCTGAGCCATCATTCAGATGGATGGGTTCTGCTGCACTGGGGTTCTTTGTGGTATGATGAAGGAATATGAGAGACAGTCTCTCAAAAGGAGTTTGTACCAGCTGAACGAGGCTGAGTCAATGTCAAGGATTCCTTATTTAAAACATCAATAAAAGTTTTTCAGTTAAACATTAAACATAAAATTAAACGTGAAGAATTAAAAACAAAGTATGGATTCCTTGACACAGTGAAGAATGAAGAATGTGAAATGGTGTGAAGCAAATGTAAGTGTGTCCCATGGAAGTTGGTACTCTGGTGAGGACACTGCTGATCTACAGTGTTCAGGTTCCGGGTTAGCCAGGGCTACACACAGAGATTTTCTTAGAAAAAAAAAAAAAAGAAAAAAGAAAAAGAAAGAAAGAAAGAAAGAAAGAAAGAAAGAAAGAAAGAAAGAAAGAAGGGAGGAAGGAAAGAAAGAAAGGAGAAGTACTTACTTCTGGACAGGAGAGTGGGATAAACAGCTGGCTTTGCTGGGATGCGGAAACCACAGCAAACCAGGTGGATGAGTCCTGGCCTAAGATCAGCAGGCAGGCTATAGCAGATCGATTAGAATTGGGGTCTAGTATGTGAAGCTTATATATTCCACTTACTTAGAGTCTGTTCCTCAGAAATGCCTGAGCAAATGTGCAAATAGATCAGGAAAGTAATTTGCAGGAGCACTGGGAATGTAGCTCAGTTAACAAAGCGCTTGCCTAGCACACAGGAAGTCCTGGGTTCAAGTCCCAGCACCCATAAACTGAACACCAGGAAGCTCAGCACTAGGAAAGAAAGTGGGGACAGTAGGCATAGAAGTTATGGGTCATCCTCAAACACAGCAAATTCAAATTCTGGGCCAACCTGGGCTACATGAGACTCTGTCTCAAAAAAAATTGCCATGTGTGATGATACACAACATCTTTACTCCCAGGATTCAGGAGGCAGAGGCAGGAGGATCTCTGTGAGTTCTGAGCCAGCTTAGTCTACATAGGGAGTTCCAGTCCAGCCAGGGGCATAAAGTGAGATCTTGTTAGGGAAAAAAAAAAAAAAAAAAGGAATCAAAAGTTAAAAAAAAAAAAATCCTCAAACAGTTAAATAAAACTGATCAGGAAATCTCTGGATCAAAGAAGAAAATGTGTAAAAGACTGTAGACCAGTGGTTCTCACCCTTCCTGATGCTGCGACCCTGTAATACAGTTCCTCATGTTGTGGTGACTCCAACCATAACAGCATTTCATTGCCACTTCCCAACTGTAATTTTTGCTAGCGTTATGAATCGTAATGTAAATACCTGATATGCAGGATATCTGATAGGTGACCCCTGTTGAGAACCTGCTGCTGTAGAGGAAGAGATAGATAGACAGGACTATGTATTAAAAATTAACTTTGCTGCCTTTCCAACAGCACTGAACGGGCTCAGTAGGCTATTTGTCTATCATTCTCTCTGTGTGTGTGTGTGTATGAGAGAGAGAGAGAGAGAGAGAGAGAGAACATAATCACAGAGGCCATGGGTTTGGGAGGGAGTAGGGAGGATACCTGAGGAGGTGGAGAGGGAGAAGGAACACGCACAGTGTAAATACACCCCTCATGTGCCAGGCAGTGTGGTGCACGTCTTTGATCCCAGCACGTGGGCTACAGGGAGAGTTCCAGGCCAGCCAGGACCACACCCTGTCTCTTAACACCTCCCAACCCCACCCCCCCAAATACCACTCATGTATAAAACTGTCAAACATTCTAAAAAACTGCCTAAAGTTATAAGACAACCAGTAAACTTGAAGTTATTTGCAAAAAGTGTGACAAGTTAATGACCCTAACACTCGAAGAGGCCAAACACAGGATAATAAACCCACTCATAGCCAAGGGTATGAGGAGGCAAGTCACACAGAGATGAGAATAAGTGAATTGTGCATTTAGTAAATACATTTTCTTTAATAAGTAAAGATTGAAACAACAAAACCCCATATTTTACTTATAACCATTTTCCACTATGTAACTAAAGATTCCAAAGTAGCAATATTTAGTGTAGGCATAGGGCATGAATTTGGAATCTTGCTAAGGTTATTTTATTATTTTACAACTTTTTGAAAGTAAATTAGTCAAAATTTTATCATAGACCTTAAAGTGGTTATAGGTTTTTGTCTAATAATTATATTCTTGACACCGCACAGGAAGAGAATAATCCTAGCTGTAGGGAGATCATCTTGGTATTTACTAGTATAATTTATAATAGACAGAAGGTGGAAATGAGCTAAATATCCAGTAATGGAACATTAGAATTATAGCATCATTACATGGCAGCTCAGGATATTGCATATTCATGAACAGTGATATCCACAAGGAATTTTTAATTACTTGTGAAATGCTTAAATAATCACATTAAGCAGAAGTACAGAATTGTGGTATATGATGGTAAGCCTGCATAAATTGTGCGTAGAAAAAAAAATAGTGAACCTGGTAATCCTAGCATCCAGGAATTATTAGAGGAAAACCCCTGGGTTGCCTTTCTGTTACTATAACCAATACCGGAGAGAAGCAGTGTAAAGAGCAAAGAGTAAAGCTGCATTTTGACATTCAGTTCTGGAAGCCAGTTGGCTTGGTTGTCTTGTGGGAAGGCAGTAGTTCATCATGGTGGTAGTGTGTGACAGAGAACGCTACTCCACAGTCTGTGGGAAGCAAGACAGAGCACAGGCTAAGTCCCAGCACCGCTTTGAGCACATCACCATGATGGCCTTCTCTATGCTCTACCTCCTAAAGATTTCACAGTCTACCAATAGTGCCCTGGGCAGGGCACCAAGTCTTGCACACTTGGCCTTGGCGGGACATTCAAGATATGTACATCTATAATCCCAGTGCTTGGGAGGAAGAGGCAGACAGAGCTCTATGAGTTCAAAACCAGCCTGGTCTACATAGTGAGTTCCAGAAAAGCCAAATCTACATAGTGAGAGCATGTCTCAAAAAAAGCAAAAACAAATAGACAAAAAATATCTAAATTTAGTATCAAATAACAAAAGAGCCCAGTTGTCTTTGGGGGAACTTATTTTTCATTGTATTATTCATTACATTAGTTTTTGTTTTTGGAGGCAGGATCTTTTTATATGGTCCAGGCTGGCTTCAAACTTGCTATTTCCTATGTGGCTTTTATTCAGGATTGCTTTGGCTATTTGGGGTCCTATTTTTCCAGATGAACCTCAGGATTAATTTTTTTTTTGAGACAGGGTTTCTCTGTGTAACAGCCCTGGCTGTCCTGGAACTTACTCTGTAGACCAGACTGGCCTTGCATTCAGAGATCCACCTGCCTCTGCCTTCTGAGTGCTGGGATTAAAGGCGCGTGCCACCACTGCCTGGCAATTTTTTCTATTTCTATGAAGAATGGCATTAGAATTTCGATGAGGATTGCATTAAGTTTGTAGATTGCTGTGAGTAATATGGACACTTTAACAGTATCACTTCTGTTTATCAATGAACATGAGAGAGCTTTCCCTCTTCCTGTGTTTTTGTTATTATTGTTACTATTATTGCTATTGCGTGTGGTGGTGCAGGCATGTGTATGTGTTCATGTGTGTGTGTGCCATCTTGGTTTTTGAGACATGGTCTCTCACTGAACCTGGAGCTCACACATTGGCCTAAGCTGGTTAGCCAGACTTATTGAGTTTTACATCTGTTTCATAAAATGTATAAGATATGATTTCCATTTAAGAGGAGCAGATGTTCTAGGCCCCCACTACAAGTTGGTCAGGAAGTCTTTGCATTGAAGACACCGCTTGAAGGAGGCTCTGACTAAACTGAGGTGGACAAGAGAGAGCACCCACTCACAGAAGACGGCAGAGGAGAAGCAGAGATAGGCCAATAAAGCAAAAGATGCCGTTCAGGGCAGCCAGTGGAAAACATGTCAGAGAAAATGCATGGAAAGGCAACTGGCAAGGAGCATTTAGATGGAAAGCTAATAAGGACCTTTTAAGCAAGAGCATAATATAAGCAGATTGGCACCGGGTTAAGGACACCCGATGGCACAGCCGTGGCTCACAGGCCAGAGTTGGAGGTGTTTGTCATTGGCCTGGCAATGAGGACAAAAGCAGAGGTAGCGGAGTCCAGGTGGAAAGAATCAGCTCCAGAGACACAGCTGTGTTAGAATGATAACGTCAGCGTATACGATCATAGACTCAATTTTTCTGTTTCTTCAGTTAGACCGCTGTTATTATCAAGGGAAAGGAGGAGGGTGAGTGTGTGTTGGATGGCAGTGAGTGACCCCACCCCCACCGCAGAGAAACTGACATGGCGTTTGGCCTCTTCTCTGGCCCATCAAGTGAGTGCTGTGCTCTTGAGAAAGTGATTGTCTGTAAGTACAGTCAGGAAAATACTCGGTGACCTCCTTGCCGTTTGGACAACTGGAGACAGAGCTCACACCGTCCTAGAACGTTCAAAGAGGTCTTTGCATGTTGTCTTTGCATTGAGGGGTCCTGCCTTTAATAACTGACACCTTTGATTTCCATGCTGTATTTTGAGGTGTCTTACGTTAGGGCTGTCTATATGCTGAAGGATAACATTACGAATAGTTGGGAGTGAGGTATTTAGAATTTGTGTAACTTTGAGTCTTATGAGAAAACGTCCAGGAGTTGATCCCAACCAATGAGCCTTTCCCCACAATTACGATATTTCTTATCCACATTTCATGTTCCAGTCAATTACTGTTTCCAAGAAAGAGTCAGGAAGTGTGCATGGCGGCGTCAGCTGGCCAGATAACCCAGGGGCACCATTCCCCTTTGTGCGCTGGTCACAGACTCAGGCTTCCTCCTTGGTTGGGTAAACATCCCCTCCTCGTCCCTGTTTTTCCTCCAAGTCAGCACTTCCCTAACGATTTCCTGTTCTGATGAAAAGTCTTCCAGCAACCAAACCTCAAGCAAGCAGGAGAAACCAGTAAGGGTGGCCATGGTGAGAGAATGTGAATTGGAAACATTTTCACTGTGCCTCAGGTCCCCAGCCTACTATCCCTCCCTATGGGGCAGCAGTCCGTGGGGACAGGACACCAATAAACAAAAGACTCTCCATGGAAGTTGCCTCCTATGTATATGGAAAGAGAGCATTCTCCTCAAAGGGAAAACCAGTTAGGGTTAGAAATAAATGTTTCTTATCTAAGAATGCTTCTAACCAGCACACTGTTTGTCTGGTTTGTCCGAAACCAAAGGCTAAAGACTGCTGCGAAGCGAGCGCCTTTCTACTGCATTCTTCTCGTAAGGTTTTCTTTCAAGGTGCTGACGTTCTTCTGAATGAAGAGTGGCACTAAATTTGATATCTGTCCCCGTTTATTTTGGTCTGCTATCACAGAATACCCGAGACTGGTTAATTTATAGAAACAGAAGTTTATTTTTTACAGTTCTGGTATCTGGGGACTTCAAGACCAACATGTCAGTATCTTGTCAGGGTTTGGCATCTGAACCCTGTATGGTCTTTTGAATGCTGCATTCTCTAGATGGGAGGGATTCTGTGTGTCATCAGGGCAGACAGCAGAAGAGCAAACCCCTTGCAAGTTCTTTCTAAAATGTCATGAATCAGTTCATGAGTGTGGAATCTACAAGACCCAAGAGCCTCTCATTACACCCTGCCTCTAAACACTGCTGCATTAAGGATCAAATTCACATGTAATTGTTTTTTTTTTTTTCCTTTTTACTCTTTGAGGGCCCACCACCTAGCTCTCAAATAAAACACAGAGACTTATTCTTACTTATGAATGCCAGGCCTTAGCTTGGCTTGTTTCTTGCCAGCTTTTCTAATTTAAATTATCCCATTTCTCTTCTTCTACATTTTGCCTCTGAGCTTTTTACCTTTCTTAATTCTACATGTCTTTCTTCCCTAATTCTTACTCCATGGCTGGTTGTGTGGCTATGTGGCTGGGTGGCTGGCTCCTGGTATCCTCCTCACCTTCTCCTTTTCTCACTCCTTCCTGTTCTCTCAAGCCTAGATTTCTCCTCCTATGTGTTCTCTCTGCCCAGCAGCCCCACCTATCCCTCTCCTGCCTAGCCATTGGCCGTTCAGCTCTTTATTAGACAATCAGGTGTTTTAGGCAGACACAGCTTTACAGAGTTAAACAAATGCAACACAAAAGAATGCAACACACTTCTCATTATCAAACCAATATTCCACAGCATAATGAATGCAACACATCTTTTTTTTTTGTTTGTTTGTTTTGTTTTTTTGGTTTTTCGAGACAGGGTTTCTCTGTGTAGCTTTGCGCCTTTCCTGGAACTCTCTTTGGAGACCAGGCTGGCCTGGAATTCACAGAGATCCGCCTGCCTCTGCCTCCTGAGTGCTGGGATTAAAGGCGTGCGCCACCACCGCACAGCAGAATGCAACACATCTTAAGCTAATATTCCACAACATTCTCAATATACAAATTTCGGGGAATCACACAGATTATAGCATTCACTTACAGCATTTTTGAGATGTCAAGTGTTTTTTGTCTTCTCCTTTAGGTCGAATATTGGGACTCCCAATGATCAAAGAATGAGTTGTGTTGGAAGAAACCTGGCTGTACAGACTGATAGATAAGAATACAAGGACTTGGGAGACTGCTCAGTGATGGCATGCTTGCCTAGCATTCAAGGGTCCCTAGGTCTGAGCCCTAGAGCTGAAGAGAAACAAGCAAAAGTTCCCACCTCTAAAACACTTCTGGGCCAGCGAGACAGCCCAGCAGGTGAAGGCACCTGTTGCCAAGTCTGAGGATCTGAGTTTGATCCCTGGGACCCATGGACTGGAAAGAGAACTGACCCCCACAGGTTGTCCTCTAGCTGCACAAGAGTAGTTTATATTGTATTGTGTTGTGTTGCATTCTGTTGCATTGTATTGTATGTACTATATGCCCACCCACCTCCAAATACAGTACTAAAATTTAAAAACAAATAGAGCAGACTGAGGCTTACACAAGACAAGCAACATTATTTCATTAAAAGAGTGAAATGTGAAAAAGCTTCATGAATGTCCACAAAATCATGAAAATCATCAATGATCAAAAATATATTAGTTAAAAATTATAATATTACTTCATAAGCACTAAAGTAGTTGTTTAGTATTTGAAAGTCTGACAATGTGCTGGGCGGTGGTGGCACACACCTTTAATCCCAGTACTTGGGAGGCAGAGGCAGGTGGATCTCTGTGAGTTCGAGGCCAGCCTAGTCTACAAAGTAAGTTCCAGGACAGCTAGAGCTGTTACACAGAGACACAGAAAAAAAAAAAAAAAAAAAAAAAAAAGTCTGACAATGTAACCATGTAGTCACTGTAAAAGCACTACAGAAAAGCAATTTGGTTATTGCATGTGTATTAACCACACAACCCAGGGAAAGGAAGGCATCTGTCTATAAAAAGAGTTGCAGATGAATATTCATCCAGTTTTAGCTTTAAAGTAGAGTAGCTCTGAATTGAAAGCCTAAAAGCTCACCCACATGTAAATGGATAGACAAATCATTGTATGTTCACTGATGCAAGAGACTGACATTCAACAATCCAAAGGAACACATTTCTGTAATCAATGGAAAAAATGCTGAGTAAAACGAAGCTGGTTTCAGAATACAAACGTTGTGTGACTCCATTCACGTGGAAGTATTGAAGAGAGCGAGTCTACAGTGAAGGACGGATGCTCGGTGATGGCTGTTTGAGATGATGGTGAGTGGGACTGCCTGAACACCAACAGGGTGGAAATCTGCATCTTAATGCAGGGGCAGCCACTGTATTGCCCAGTTAAAGAGTGTGTGTTTATAGTATGTGGCTCATACCTCAGTTAACTTGATAAAAACACAATGAGATACACAGTAATATAAAAGTATTTGATGCCATTGAATTCTCTCTCTCTCCCTTAGTAGTTTTTTTTGTTTGTTTGTTTGGTTTTGGTTTTGGTTTTGGTTTTTTAAAGACAGGATTTCTCTGTTCTGGTGCCTGTCCTGAATCTCGCTTGTAGACCAGGCTGACCTCGAACTTGTAAGAGATCCGCCTGGCTCTGCCTCTTGAATGCTGGGATTAAAGGTATCTGCCACTACTGCCCGGCTCTCTTAGTAGTTTTTTTGAGACAGGGTCTCGCTGTGTAGCCTTTGCTGACCTGGAACTTCCTATGTATCTTTGGCTGACCTTGAACTCATAGAGATCTGCCTGTTTCTGCCAGTCTCTGGTTGCCAAGTGTTGGGATTAAAGATGAATGCCATCATGCCCAGCACTAGTGGATTCTTGAAATGATTGAAATGGTAATGTTTATGTAATATATAATGTTCTATAATAAAATCATAGTAGTATCTTTTCCCACACATTATATTTGGTTAAAAGTTTTAAATATAAAAGTTGTAAAGGATAGTAAATTGTTTCCTTTTCATCTATTATAAATTTTCTAGATTTAGCATTTATTAAATCAAATATGGCATGACTTTAACACTGTGTATCTATCATACTTATACTTAAGTTAGTAAAGTGTTTATATTTATTATAGTTACCATGCTTATTAATATTTATTACATGTATTATACTTGAGTAAATTAATAATTAATGTCATCTTTTTTTTTTTTTTTCCTTTTTGGTTTTTCAAGACAGGGTTTCTCTGTGTAGCTCTGGCTGTCCTGGAACTTGCTCTGTAGACTAGGCTGGCCTTGAACACACAGATCTGCCTGCTTCTGCCTCTGCCTTCCAAGCCCTGAGATCAAAGGCATGCACCACGACACCAGGCTTCAAAATTTTCTAATCCTCCAAAGTTTTATTTATCTCAGTTAATTTTCATGTCAAGAAATGTGTTTTAGGGGCTGAAGAGATGGCTCAGCAGTTAAGAGCACTGGCTGTTCTTGCGG